>NC_090923.1:353486272-353789302 GCF_040938575.1 Ambystoma mexicanum | reverse complement strand
GACTTGACACCTTACATCAGCCTTCCCTATGTCCTCTTGATCCTGGTATTTTCCTTCCCCCCTTTAGCTCAATACGGTCTCTTTGTTCAGGAGAGGGATATCAGTCAGAGACCTCGGATACATGCCCATGTGGTGCCGGACCACTATCTCTTATAACAAGTTCGCACACAAAGGACCTCTGTCTCCATCTTCTTAATGACCTTCTTCCAAACCTCCATCTCCTCTCACATTTCAGACATAGCTACACCTCCTCAGAGGTACTCTACCCATTCTCTCTTTCCCCAAACGCTCCCTGTCTCTTGGGCCCTGGTTCTCTCCAGGCTGGACTATTGCAACAGCCTCTTCCTCCACCTCTCTTCTTCTGCACTGTGCTCCCTGCATCTCATCCAGAACAGAACTGCAAGACTTCTTCTTGGCCTCAAGCGCAGGGACTGCATCTCTCCAGTACTGAAATCCCTCCACTGGCTCCCCGTGGCTGGAAGGATCAAGTTCAAGACTATTTGCATTGTTCACAAGGCTTGCTGGGGCCTGGGACCCACCTACATGCAACACTGCCTACCTAAATACTGTCCCACACGAGGCCTCCTCTCATCTACCTCCAACTTTCTGCGAGTGAGCCGGACTTTCAAGCAGAGATTTGGAGGGAAATCCTTATCCTCAGCAGGTGCCTCCTGAGGTCTTCTGAAATGCCAGAAACTCCTCGAGACCTTCCTCCTCTCCTCTTCCTTCTCTCTCCCCCTCCACCCTGCTAACCTAGTTCTCTGTTCTTTCCCTCTCTCCCTCCTATTCCGTACAGCATGCTGACTGGCCGCCTAGTGTACCTCAGTCTCTCACTGGTCCCCGGCACCACCGCCAGTCCTCTCTCGCACTTGCCTCCTGTCCCTACACCCCACCCATACTCAATGCACTGAGAAATTAACAAAGAAAGTGTCTCTCTCTGCACTTACCCCAGTCTCAACCAACCGGGTGCACTTGATTCACCCCCCACCCCGTGTGACCCACTGTTCACTTGTTCGATCCTCATGCACCATGCCTGAAGATAGTCTGTTTCTCCCTTGTCTTCACAGGTAATTTGCACTGTTAAAACTGCAGAATCGCTGTCAGACCTGTTTGCTATATACCATACTGTTAAATGTATTTTGAAAAAAAAATGTACACACTTATCTGCCTGTGCAGACTATTATCATCTCAGATTTTCAAGGGCTCTGAGTGACTGTTTTTTTCCTGTGTTCCCACCCTCCTTGAGCGCTTTAAAACACTTGCCTGTGTATAGGCGCTATATAAACAATACCATACAATACCATACCATTAATGTTACTACTGCAACCTTGAGTCTAACAGTCCGGCCGGCCCACTATCAGGTTCTTCAGACTCACCGGCTATGTTGAACTCTGTCGTTTATTTTTCCGCTGGAGTCAAGGACGGTACCACGAGGGCAACTGTGTCTCCGCGTCCTGGCCATCAGTGCAGGAGTGTACCCTCTACCGCTCACATCCGTCACACCATTCGCCAGCTGGGATCCGCGGTCTTGTGTCTTTTGACGAAGGCTTTGAAGGTCTGGGTTGAAAAGGGCAACACCCTCCTTAACGTCTCATTGACTTTCTCCTCCGTATGAACTGCCGTCCTGGAATAGTGGTTTCCTCATGCATTCAGCCGCTCTCGGAGTGTGCTCTAGTGCTCCAACTTTTATCCCAGTGGGGAAGGGAAAGGGCAGTCAGGTGTGTGTAGTTGTCAGCAATTGCCTGACCCTTGTGTTGGGACAGGTCAGGTAAAAAACTCAGATTTTAGTCCGTTGACGCTTGCAGGGAGAGAAAGTCTTTGTGCTGGAAGGGTGGGGGGGTAGGGTTTCCAAGTATCCTACTGGACAGGATGGGGAAAAGGTGTCATAAGGAAGGGGATACAGTGTCTCACCCTTCAGTGTCCCACTTCCACTCCGCAAAGACCCCCCAGTCCCCAATCCAGGTGCTCCTCTCGCACTGGTACACCCCCAGGAACTGTATCCAATAGCGATGGTTGTGTCTTGGCCACCAGTATGACAGATCCCTGGGGACTAGTAAGTGAGACACCTTCAGGTTTCTCAAAGGTGTGTCCTGTTGCTTCTCTGGTTAATGCGACAAAATCCCCATATTAACCCATGGAGTTAGAAGCTGTTGGTGACAGATTTTGTTATATTAAATGATAGTGCGCACTGCTGCCATTTGCACGGCTCTGTAAGAAAAGTAGGTAGGTTTGGTTAGTGAGGGAGAGTGTGATCGGGTAGAATTAGTGCTCATCTGTTGATGCGTGCAGAACCAGGATGAACTGGCATCTGTTTGAGCTTTCTAGGTGAGCTTTGTTTTATGCACTGGGCTGGTTGTGCCCATAAGGGTGGTGTCCAGTGTCGGAGTTGTTTGTTTTCATGTATTGGTTTGTAGTATGATTAGAGAGGGGTGTGGTTTGCAAGTTTTCTGGTGGGCTGTTTCACTAACCCTCTGGGCCTGTGTAGTATGCGAGAGGTGTGAGGTTATAAAGAAAAGAAGGGGGTGATTAGTTTGTTTCAAGTGATCCCTGGGTGTAGAGTAGGGAGTAGGTATGTCGGTTCATTGTTCTGTATTGTCCCGGGTTTGCTTTGATCCTGGTGTATGGCTTGCAGAATGGCTCGTCTAAACTAAATCTAAACAAATAAATCAGTAGAATTCTAGGGTGGCTGAATTCAAAAGCAGCAAGGCTAACCCAGTACAAATTCTAGTGCAGCTACATTCAAAAGGAGCGGATGCCAAATCAGTACAGTTCTAGTGTGGCTAAATTCAAAGCAGCAGGAAACCAAATTAGTAGAGATTCTGGTGTGGATAGATTGAAAAGCTATATTTCTAAATACGTACCATTCTAGTGGGGATTCAAGTTGGTACAGTTCAATTGTGGCTACATTCAAAGCTACGGTAACCAATTTAGCACAATACTAGTATGGTTAGCTTTCAAAACAGCGGATTCGCCAAATCAGTACAGTGCTAGTGTGACTAAATTCTGAAGCAAGATTGACTAAATCACTACAATTCTGGTGTGGCTAAATTCCAAGCAGTGGGTTACAGTTCTGCTAAATTCCAATGTAGCAGGAACCAAATTGGTCAGAATTATATTGTGATGTCCCTTACCTTCTTTTTCTGTAGCCCTCTGGATAGATTGGGCTGCAGGGTGCCAGGCCAACAGGGATCGCCCTTATCCGCTGCCCTTCACTGACTGCCCTGGAAGGTTCCAGTAAGAGTGCTAGTTGTGTCATGTCACCCCTCAGCAGCACCAATCGGGGGTAGAGGGGAGGTTTGGGGAAGAGTTTCTGGAAGGGGACAGTGGCAGGAATGGGTCTTTTTTCCCTGTCTCTCTGTCTTTTAATTTAAGGGTAAACGTCAAAGTTATGGGATAAGGTTATTAAAATGAAGGGCAGAGGGATTGGATTTAATTAAAGGGAAGAGGGTTGATTGTAAGGAACAAGTTACTTACCTGTAACTGTTGTTCTCCAGCATGGGTCTGGCATGGATTCACATGCTCATGAATATTCCCCGTCAGGCTGGGAATCCTCGGTAAAGAAAAAAATCAGTATCAGTTTTGTTTCTGATCTGTCTTTCTTAGTAGTAACCAATCACTGGTCTCTGGGTCATACTGCCC
The DNA here is from genome assembly GCF_040938575.1 of Ambystoma mexicanum. Classification (NCBI taxonomy): domain Eukaryota; kingdom Metazoa; phylum Chordata; class Amphibia; order Caudata; family Ambystomatidae; genus Ambystoma; species Ambystoma mexicanum. The sequence continues at coordinate 353,785,663 of NC_090923.1, read as the reverse complement.
CCAGCCAATGACTGCCCTCTCCATAAGCCCCTCCACTGGCAGCCATCCTCAGATTTGGTAGCACGTAAAGTGGCAGTATGACCAAGTGAAGAGCCACAGAGGTGTAGGAGGGAGGGTTCGCATTTGAATCCATGCCAGGCCCATGCTGGAGAACAACAGTTACAGGTAAGTAACTAGTTCCTTCTCCTGCATGGGTCTGGCATGGATTCACATGCTCATGGATATAAGAATACATAGCAGTACCCATGCACAACCACGGGAGGTGGCAAGGCTCAACATTAAGCATTACATAAACTCAACATTAAGCAACTCTTACCTCCTCACCAGGCCCACCTTCAGGCGAACAGGTTGCGCAGCACTGCTTGGCCGACCCTGGACTCCTCCCTGGAATCCCGGTCGACACAGTAGAGTCTCGTGAAGGTGTGTTTCGACCTCCACGTAGCAGCCCTGCAGAGGTCCAGCAGGGGTACACCAGACAAGAACGCTGTGGTAGCAGCGATCACTCTGGTCGAATGGGCTCTCGGATGGCCGGGCAACGGTCGGTTTGCCAACCGTTGACAGTGCATGATGCAGCCCGAGAGCCATCTGGAAATGGAAGCCTTCGAGAGGGCCTTCCCTTGGTTCACAGGTCCAAAGTTCACAAACAGTTGTGATGTCTTCTGAAAATTCTTCGTGCTGTCCACGTAGAACTTCAGCACTCTAGCTACATCCAGCGAGTGCAAAGTCCTCTCCGCCTGCGACGAAGGCGACGGGAAGAAAACTGGTAACACCAAGGGCTCGTTGAGATGGAAGTCTGGCGGCACCTTGGGCATGAAGAAGGGGTGCATCCTCAGCACCACCCTCGTCTCGTGAAAAGTCAAGTATGGAGGCTTGCAGGATAGGGCCTGGATCTCTCCCACCCGTCGTGCGGAGGCGATGGCCACAAGAAATGCTGTTTTCCACGACAGGAACTTCAACGGTGCCGAATGTGGAGACTCGAAAGGCACCCCCATGAGCCTGGTCAGCACCACGTTGAGCTCCCACGCCGGGGCAGGAGCCTTCACCGGCAGGAATTAACGAAACAGTCCCTTCATAAACTCCTTCCCTGGTGATGAGACCACAGAGAGGATCGTCCCGTAGTTCTGGTGTAGCGGGAGATCGCCGCCAGATGTATTTTGATGGCGGCATGAGCCAGCCCCGCCTTGGCCAGCGACAGCAGGTACGGCAGCACTTGAGGGGCTGTAATTTGCAGAGGGTTAATCTTCTGTGCATGTCACCAGACAGAGAACCTCTTCCATTTGTGTCCATAGCACTTGAGAGTTGAGGACGCCCTGGCCTTTGGAAGCACCTCCTTGCAGTGCCGCAGGAGCCAGGGTTGCAAGTTCAGCAACCCCGGGTTGTGATGGAGGATGGCGCCTCCTTCTCTGGAGCGAAGATCTGCGTCCGTCGATAGTTTAACTGGGGGGGGGGGGGGGGAGACGCTGACAAGTCCAGAAGGTCCGGGAACCAGATCTGTCTCGCCCACACCGGTGCGACGAGGATCATCCTGCACTGGGACCTCTTGAGTTGGTTGACGAGTCCCAGTAGCAACGGCAACGGAGGGAATGCATACAGGAACAGGCCATCCCAGGGGAACGAGAAAGCATCGCCCATGCTCCTCGGCTGGGGAAACCTGCTGGCAAACCTCTGGCACTTGGAATTCGCCGCCGTCGCAAACTTGTCGATCTGGGGTTTGCCCCACCGTCGGAAAAGCCGATCCACTTGGTCCTAACACAGTTCCCACTTGTGGCATGAGCACTGCTCTCTGCTCAGCGAGTCGGCGATGGTGTTCTTTATCCCTGCTAGGTGGAAGGGCACCAGAAACATCCCCTGGGCAACGGCCCAATGCCACAGATCCTGGGCCTCCTTGGATAGGGCCGGTGACCTTGGTCCTCCCTGCTTCCGGATGTAGAACATTGTAGTGGTGTTGTCGGTGAAGATCCTCCCCACCTTGCCCTTGAGGGATGGGAGAAACGACTTGAGAGCCCAGAACACTGCTTGGAGCTCCAGAAAGTTAATGTGGAGTGACCTCTCCTCCGGAAACCAAATGCCTCTCGCGTGAAGATCTCCAGTGTGCGTTCCCCAACCCTCCAGGGAGGCATCCGTCACTGTCTACTGGTGTGCTGGGGTCTGAAAATCTGTGCCCGCCGCGAGATGCACGCGGGTGCCCCACCACCGAATAGCTTGGCGGAAGACCTCGTTGAGTGGGATCTTGTCTTCGAAGCTGCCCGCCGCTTGCATCCAACGGGCGTCGGGGAACTCCAGCAGAGGACGCATCAGCAGCCTGCATCGGCGCACCAGGTAGATGCAAGAGGACATCATGCCGAGAAGTGACTTGATGGACCTCACCCTGGCCACGTCTGTGGCCAGCAGACACTGCACCTTGCCCAGGATGGCCTTCGTCCTTTCCTTAGACTGAGAAGCCAATCGTGCCACTGTATCGAGCTTGGCTCCCAGAACCAGTGCGACCTGCGACGGAACCAGGTTGGATTTGGGGAAGTTGATGGAGAATCCCAGGTCCGTGAGCAGTTGGACGGTCTTTGCTGTGTGCTCGACGGCGAGCTCCCTTGTCCTTGCTCAGATGAGCCAATCGTCCAGGTAGGGGTAAACGTGGATCCCTTGTAGGTGCAGCCGCGCCGCCATTGGTGCTAGGCACTTGGTAAATACCATGGGCGCCGACTTCAATCCGAATGGCAGGGCCTTGAATTGGTAGTGCCGCCCTTGGACTATGAATCAGAAACTTTCGGTGTCCTTTTAGTATGGGGATGTGGAAACCTCCAAGTCCAGCAATGATAGGAAGTCGCCTGCCTCCAGCTGTCCGAGCAGGTGCTGGAAGGTGACCATCCAGAACTTCTGGGCCTTGATGTATTTGTTTAACCGACGCAGGTCCAGGATGGGGCTCCAACCGCCTGTCCTCTTTCTGAAGAGGAAGTATCTTGAGTATACTCCGGAGCCTCTTCAGGACAAGCTCGATGACACCTTTCTTGAGCATCGCACTTCTAAAAGCAGTTGAGGGATGTGATTTTCCTTCCTGGCCACGGGAGGAATTCGGGGGCACTTCTTTAGAAATTCGAGGGCCAGGGCATCCAGCACCCAACGGTCGGTGGAGATGGACTCCCACACGCTAACGAACCTCATCAGCCGGCCTCCCACCGGGGTGCTCAGGTGGGGGCCAGACACTACAGCCGGTTCAGTGCTGCTTGGAGATGGCCTTGCCGCCGTGGCCTCCTTGGCGATGGCGACGAGATGCTCCTGACTTGCCGTGCCATCTGTAGGCCTCTTGCGACGAGAAACAGGCTGTCTGGCAGTACGTAGAGGGGCCACCGCCGAATTCTTTGGAGGCACCTTGCTTGCCTTCGGAGATACGAAATGGCGGTAATCGTTGCTGCAAAACTCCCAAGGCCCGAGCCGTCTCCATGTCGGCCTTGATGGCCTGAAGTGACTCATCCACTGTTTTTCCTGTCGAAGGGCATGTCCAAAACTCTGGTTTGCACGTCCTGGCGGAAATCTGTTGCCTTGAGCCATCACCGCCGTCGAAGGAAAACACTGTTGCCCAACTGGAGGAACCCGGTGTCAGTGATGTCCGTGGTCACCGTTATGGCGTGGTCCGACGCCACCTCACCTTCCTGCAGGATCTCCGGGGCCTCCGCCCTCTTGTCATCCGGTAGGAAGTCCAGTAGGGGAGTGGACTTGTACCACAACTCCCTGTCGTAGTGGGCTACAATCGCTATGGCGTTGGGCACCTTAATTGTCGTCGCCGCAGACGAGATGACTCGTCCCATGGCGTCCAGTTTCTTTCCCTCTGCGTCAGGTGGGGAGGTTGAATTTGAAGCAGTCGCCCCTGCCGCTTTCTTCTTGGCCACCGCCGAGACGACCAAATCCGGGGGTCGGCTGTGCCCTAAGGCACAAAGGGGCGGAATCGGGGACCTGGTACTTTTCGTACCGATCCCTCTTGACAGGTGTTGTGGAAGGGTTCTTCAGGATAGCAAGTCCCTCGTCCCAGATGTCGTCAAGCAGCGGCACCACGAGGACCGTCTTCCTCTTGGCCTTGTGCCGTTGATAGAGGAAGCCTTCCTTCTTCTGTTCTTCGGGACAGAGCTGGAAAAGCTCAGATGCCATGGCAATCATGGCGTGGAAGGAGCCAATTTCGTCGGGCAGGGAGCCCCGAGGGGGTGGTGATGGAAGGCCCATCCGGTCGTCACCACCATAGTCATCCGTCCCCGTCGTGGCCATATCTGTTCCCATGTCATCCCTAGGATCAGGGGAAGGAGATGGCTGAGCGGGCAGCATGGGCTGGAAGGGCAGGGGGAGGGGTGAACTCTCCTCCGCTTGCTTGGAGGGCTCCCTGACGGGCCCGGTTCTGCTGGATTGTCCGTTGGGGGTAGAGGCAACCTCGTCCTTATCTCCGTGCATAAGGTTTGGATTGCCATCAAAATGGCCACAGAGTTGTCCTGAGGCTCGGGCACTGGTTTCGACGGGCGCAATGGCTGCTCCTCCTCCACAGGAGCCTCGTCGGCACCACTGTCTCTCTCTTCGTCCGCCTCCTCGGGGTTCCTCCCGTGGGACCGGACCTCCTCAAACCTCTTGTTGAGGCCCTTCACGACTTCAACCAGCTCCTCCTCAGAGGCTGTATCCGTGTCCGTAACGGCCACCGCCCCCCCCCCTCTTTTTCCACCGGGGTCTTCACGGGGGTCTTATCGATGGGCTTAAAAGATGATTCCCTCCACGGTGGCAGGGAAACTCTGGGCCCCAAGGTCGCCTCCACTGGTGTAGCCTCCACAGGCTTCACCAGGGCCGCCACGACTCCCTCGATAGAGGCCTTAGCCGGGTGAATAAAGGCCTTCACCACCTTGGGCGCGGTTGAGGCCTTCACCTTGAGGGGCGGGGGGGGATCACTGCCTCGCTTCCCGTCGGCTGACTCCTTCGAGATCGACCAGGACTTCTCCAGAAGCTTACCCGGGTTCTCGGAATATCTCTTCCCCGAGCCAGAGCGTTTGCTCATGGTTGATGGTGTCGGTGAAAGTGCGCCCTGCCTGGCAGCCAAGAGCTCGACCATTCGGTGCTCCCGGTGCCCGCAGACTCGCAGTGCTTTGCCTTCTGTTGGGCCCCTGTCACCGGAGCACCCTCAAAGGAAGACCGCTCGGACCTCCTCTTCTTCTCACCTGCTGGGCTCTTACCTTCCAGCCAGTTGGTGAGGCGTATACGCCGATCCTTCATGGTCCATTCCGACATGTCCTTGCAAAATGCACAGTCCTCCTCTACGTGCGTTTTGTCTTCATGAAGGCAGTAGAGACATCTCGACTGCTCATCCTCCTTGAAAACATTCGGTAATCTGCATCCAGGGCAGTTCCTGAACAGCTTGGATCCGGGCGTTGAGCTTCCCTTGTCCTGGGCCATGTCCACGTGGTAGGCCTCAGATCTTCTGGAACCCTCCAAGAAGCGTAACTCGACGAAACTTTGCCCTTGAGGGGCGTAGAAAATTCCAAAGCGGAACCCCGTTGATCGGAAGTAGAAACGGTGGAGCTTGAGGCTTGATTGGCCAAAAAATGAGGTTAAACTCCATGGAAAAAAAATTAAAATAAATTAAAAAATAAATAAAAAAAAATAATCACAAAACACAGTAAAAGCTCGAGAGCTAAAGCACGAGGACGCCCAACACTTGAACGTGTGGTAAAAATCTGAGGATGGCTGCCAGGGGAGGGGCTTATGGAGAGGGCAGTCATTGGCTGGGGGCAGTATGACCCAGAGACCAGTGCTTGGTTACTAAGAAAGACAGATCAGAAACGAAACTGATACCGATTTTTTCTTTACCGAGGATTCCCAGCCCGACGACGGGGAATATTCATGAGCATGTGAATCCATGCCAGACCCCATGCTGGAGAATTACTTACATTTAAGGGAATCTGATTTTATTAATTAAATTAAGGGCAGGCGGTTGAGGTAAAGTTAACTTTAAAGGGAGGGCGCTTTTGTCAGGGGTACAGACCTGAAAGTCTGCACTTACTGGTTTGCTTGGGGTGTTGGGGCTCCAGCTTGCGAGGCGGCAAGAAGCAAAAATGGCTTACTCTTGCCTGGTTTGCTTCGACCCCCCAAACCCCTTTCGGGTGGTCTGGCCGCTACACAAAGTGCCTCCACGAAGGCGGTTGAGGTGGGACCCTGCATGAAGTTTAACCCATAGGGAACGTGGTTATTGCTACAAATGGATATCAAAAGCAGAAGAATTAAGGAACTTCAGGTGAGCAAGAAAGGTTTGTAATTACGTGAGGACGCCTTCTGTACTCCGGTTGCCGTAATGGCCACGCCATCCTTTACAGCTTCACTAGCCCTCGTTTGGGAAACTCGTGACTGTTACACAATGAGTCAGCCTACCAGATTCAAACTTTAAACATAGGTAAAGAACCGGAAGAAACACAGTGAGGCCTAGCCCTGAAGAGATGAATAAAACAGACTGGAAACAGCCAGTTGTGGTAGAGATCCTGAGGGTGACCAATATCCGGCTGTGTTCCCTTAACCGTGTCGATACCAAAAGGAGAAACATAGGAAACCTGCTGCCTGGTGGACCTCTGCTAAGCTACAGAGTAGGGGAGTCAGCCAAAACAGAGGAGAGACATTAAAAGTCCAGCTACTAACATTCTAGGTAAGACAGATTAAGACCTCCACTTGCAACTCAAAAGTTGGAGATATGCCTGTGGCAGGATGTCAAAAGTGAAGCATATGTACTGAACCCACAAAAGGGGTTAAGAAATACTAATCTACATTATGAATAACCCAGGAGGTCAACAGAGGACCAAGCTTAAGAGGAAGCATCGAGATCTCAGTAGCTGGATGTGAAACCTGAGAAACCAAGCACAGCAAGAGGAGGACCTTAAGGTCTCCTACTAGAGGGGCAGAACCAACTAAGAAGAATTTACCATAAAGTAGGAGAGGACAAGAACCTTTAAACAGAGTGCTGTATGTGTGTGTGCAATGTAAAAGACACCAGATGAAGAAAGAGGGCGAGAGACATCGACTAACTAAATTTCAAGTAAAGAGACGCCGGAATAATGCATTGCTTCTTTCATTAACGTATCTCACCAGTTGCCATGAAAAGGGTGCAACTGTGGGATGCATTTTTTTTTTATATAAATATAACCTAACATTCAATAGGATAGCTATTGTTTGGAAGGGTGTGACTGCCTGATACACATTAAGAAAATACAGACCAGAACATTCATATTTCATAGCTTAAATATGTGAGAAATGCTGATCAGCACATAAGAAAACTTTGTATAGCTGACGTATATATTATAGTCAACCAGGAAACCAAATCATCTATAAATTGATAAGCTCCTATGCGAAGTGTTTCGAATGGATAATATGAGTAAATAATAAAGAAATGAAAAGATTACTTAATTTAAATTACAATGTGTCTTTTGGGTAGTCTATGTTGAACAAAAAGGAGTAAAGTCATTCTAAAGTATTTGATAAAAACTGCTTAGACTCTTGTCAATACAATAGAAGCACATACGCTGTTCATACCTCATGTGCCTTGATACAGCTAAGCCAATGCCTACGTCTTGTGTTTTGTTGACAATATATGAGTTATTAGCTAAACTCTTGTTCAACTCACCATTGTTGTGTGGGTGAACTTATAAATCATGGGAGATTTGGCTGGGCCATCTGGAGTGAATAAGATGTGTTTGCTTGTAATCATGAAAACACATTTGTTTTACAGAAATACAAAGGGCCATAAAGACCACACCTCTTATTAACTAGACTGACCCCACCAATTTCAAGTATGTATTTCTAATAAATACAGCTTACAATTCCTCCAAAAAGGAATCCATGATGTTCGCCTTGGAAAGAATCAGAATTGCTCACATGACCATGTAGCCTGTTCCTCATATGCCCAGCAACAAAACACATTACCCCATTTAATGCCAAAGGTGATACTTTTAAGACAGCCAGATGTCCAGTAATGGAAAATACACAGTGGGGCCTCTCATAAGGACTCATTATGCTGAACATGGCGTTTAACATAATTTAAGGATCGAACAACAGCTCTCTTAAAATAGTGAAGATTAGGGAATTTCAGATTTGATTTCCGGCAAACCTGGAAACATTGTATTGTATAATGGAGGAGGCCAATAAGCTCAGGACTTTTTAAGTATAGGGTTTTATGACTGTTGGCCATCCTTTGATTAAGTAGGTAAGTAGATATTGACTCTAGTTGTAGTGTTCCCTCATGGACGGTTTAGGTGTTTTCACCACCTTTTCCTGTGGTAAGAAAGAATGTACTTTAAGCTTCTAATGTGGTCTGTTCTGTCACTATTCTGCCTACCACACTTCCCAGCTAGATTTGCGCCTTATACATTCTATACATATAAATGTACTCAGTTTGCAGCCACACTTTAAAATGTTTAGCTACAAGTTAAATGGACAGTTTACAAGATGAGTCTTATGTTTGGCTCTGGTGAATATGCACCTCAACCAATGGATGAACATACTGATTAGCATGAAGGACTTTTAGCAACCTTTTAAATAAAGTGCGCTGCTTGAAATGGTGCACATTCTTGACTGGTGGTGAAACAAAATCTGATCCAAGTATACACACACAAGACACAGCAGGGATGTGGGCATGCAGGGCTAAAACCTCTACACTCTGGTCAGGGAGATTTATAAATGTTACGAGTGATTTTAAATACTACACTAGAAGAGTCAAATAGTTACGTTAATGCCAACTGAAAGTCTACCATGTGTTAGTAATGCCAAAGCAATAAGTAAAACGCAATACTTTTCATACAGATGGTCAACAAATTGCTATGGACAAGACAAACTGATTATTGCATTTTGTGTTTATGGCAATATACGAGCAATTATTCTAAATTCAGATTTTCAATGCTGTATATGACATTACTTGAGCAGTAATAGTCTTTCTGTTTTATTGATTTTGAGGTGCATGCACATTTCACCATCTAGTGGTAGGTCTAGAGTATTGTTACACCCAAAGTAAAATAAGCAACGACAGTGCCATTACGGTCATACTATCCCTACCATATGTATGCAGGAACTACAATGCCCCTCAGTGCCTTCAAGTTTAGACTGTCCCCGCCCCCCACTGTTATGAGTGAGAGAATAGTATAGTGACCATATAAATGTAGCATTGTGTTTTAATTACACTAGTGATCTTGCATATAGACTGGGAGAACATGGATATGATAGTATGTATCTTTCATGCATATTGTGTCCATTTATTGCATGACCATTAATGAAATTACAAGCTCGGATCAACCAACAAAGTCATCTAGCTATAAAAGATTTGCAGCTGGATGAATTTGTTGGTCAGAGGACAAGCACTGGATGTATCATCAGATCTTTGAGGACAAGTAGACCGCATATTCCTGTGTTCCGTTCCTTCCTTGTTAAGGTGATTGCATTTATTTTATGTGTAGGATAGCATGGGTATGTTCCTTGACGTCCCCATGTGGTTATGTGGGGGTACTGGGCTGCTAGGTAGAGGTTTGGTGCAGTCGCTACCTGGCGTGGCTCCCCGGAGTGCACGAGCAGGAACCCACTATCTCCCTATAGACCTGTGATGTGGTATCCCCCTCACCAGAGATATCTTGGAAGACGTTGTTTGAGGCTTAGAGTGCCTAAAAACAGTACAGAGAATAATCGCAGTACTGGAAACAAATAGCCAGTGGGATAAGAATCACCTCGTCTAAAGAAACCCAAATGACCAGTTACCTCTAAAACATCAACAAGAAAACCCCTGGGCGCACCATGATCTATTAGCCACAGTGCAGCACCAAATTTAGGATGCAAGAGAAGGGAAAGACCTACAGCCCCATGCAAGTGAATTTTCAGGATTTCACTGAAAGCCATTCATACCTTAACTTCCTGCACACTCTGCAGGAAAGCATTTAATCAAGTAGAAAATCCCAAAGAAAGAACACTAATTTCACAATCAGTATAATTAGTAAATGGTTCGGAAATAACCTATTGTAGTGAGAATTCAACCCCCAATGACAAAACAGCCAATGGGAAATATAAAAAGAGACCAAGCCCCTACTGAAGGACAGTGAAAAGGCGCCATGAAACATCTGTGGGGGGGGGGGGGTGGACCCAGTGGAGAAACTGGCCCGCATGATTTTCCTTAATTCAAAGATATATTAAATAATACTCAGGAGAGTATTCTGGGGGAAGCAAACATGCATGCTTGTGCTCTTTATTTCAAGGGAAGATTCTGGAGAGAAAAATTGGTGGGGAAGATGATACTCAGTCCTGCAAGGAGTCCCCGATCAGGTCAGTCCATCTTGGAGAGAAAGGCAGGCCAAGATCCTTGAGAAGGTGCTCCCGTGCCCTAAGGGAATTGAAAAGGTAGACAGCTTGGAGGTGTTTCAAAAGCAATCCAAAGGGTCAGAAAGGAGGGCCGCACCCTTGGCAGGAGGGTTTATCAAGAATATTAATGGCCTGACAAAGGCCCTGATGTGCAAGTGGGGACATCCTTTAATGTGTGCTGACCTAAAGGTCTGAGAGGGATCCTTATGTGAAGGACCAGTTGAACCCAAGCTCTGGGATTAGACCACTGGAGAAACCAGAATGCAACCCAGCGGTTCAGGAGGGTCCAATTGAGTAACTGGACTTGAACCTAAGATCAAAGAGACTAACTGAGCAGCCAGAACTGAATCCAGGGTTCCAGGAGGACCATTTGTGAAACGAAAATGATACAGAAGTAACAAATTGTGAAATCCAAGAGAAACCAAAGTCTCAAGATGTGACTTGAGACTTGGAAGCAGCCAATGTCTGTGAAAGACACGTAACTGATTAAAACCTTGTGGGCGCGAAGGCAAAGAGGAGATGCTGATAAAGCTGAAGTGTGGAAAAGACCTCAGCATCACCCTGCAAGGCTGGTCAAACCTCAGAAGTAACAGAAGATGTAAGGACCAGGCCAAAGGTGAGTTCTTTGGCAAGCCAAGTGTTAGGGAGATGTATCAGTGGTATGCTTAATACACACTGCTAGTGAGACCCAAAGCACCTTTTGCTGGACTTCTGGAAGTTTTTCTGTCTATCCTGAACAAGGGGAGGCTTTTTGCGCCTCATTCAATCTTATTTGCTCTGCCTTTTGGAACTCTGGTCTCTGTGTTTTACCTTTTTCTATGGAGTCTGCTTTCCTCCACTTCTCTTCAAAAGCATCTTTGTTTAACTTTTGCAGAACACAGCACCCTATGTGCAGTGTTCCTGGGAACCCTTTGGGTTCTCCTTTGAGATTCATTCACTATCCTTAACAACTACTGTTTTTGAGGCTAGAGGGATTTTCCCCAGCGATTGCACTTATATCATCCCCCCCTAGTGTGTCGGCCTTAGGCGTCCATGGCATACACAACTCACTGCAGTGATTTTCCACTTCTTCAAGTACGCGGTTTCAACTTTTTACATGTGGCTCTCCGGTCCTCAGCCTGATCTCACCGTAAACAGTGGTTCCAAATCATATTGATAACACTTGTGAACCCGGAGCTGCACTCTGGAAAAACGTATGTTATCACCAAGTGTACTTGTGGTGCAAGAACAGCGAGATGCAAGAAGGGAAGTTATGTACATTCCTAATATGAAGTGCCTCGAATAGTACAGGCCTGAGGTAATGGGCCAGGCCTGTTGGTTGGTCAATGTGGTTTCATTGTTGCGGGTCAATGCCTTTACCAGTACAGTGTTGATGTTTTTGAAGCTTCCTTTTGGCGCTGCGGACCAGATTTCTTGATTTTCCTTTCCGCTTGCACTTGTCTCAGGGGGATAGCTCAGCGGCAATGCGCTCGCCTTGAAAGAAAGACAAGGAGCAACACAGGTTCGAGCCCCGGGTCTGTGCTTAGAAACCTCTGAGTATTAAGCACGTTCTAAATAACCTATCCTATAAATAACCTATCTTATCCCTACAGATAAGGGGTGCATAATCCTCTTTTACACCCCAACAATACTCCCAAAAATAAAAATAGAAAGTAAAATGACTTATAACAAAATAAATGTAACCGACACATGGGATCTTGTAACCCTGATTTTATCCACACAGCTGAATGGGTATGTTTGAACCAGTAGTGCACTTGGTACCACATGATGAAAATATTTTTATTGCCCGATACGAAGATGTAAACAAAGATGCTTTTCTTAATGCGCATGAATAAACTAGGTACAAATATATATTACAAAGACATTTCTGCTTTACATTTTTACTACTTATAACATACTCCCATTGGAAATGGGAGTGAATTTTTTACTCCCTATAAAATCATTGTACTCCCAATTTAAAAAAAAATTAGGTGGGGGGCGCTGTTGCATGAGACAGTGATGGCAGCTTGAAGGAGAAGCTCCATTACGAGGCTTGATAGTCTGGCTTCGAATGCTATTCCCCGGCTACTGTTCCATCTACAAAGTGGTCCATCGCTGGTGCAACATCTGCGGCACAAACCGATGAAACTTCGCCTTGATTGTTTGCCTCCTGAGGCTGCAGCGACCTCAAACCGGGACTGCGCTCGGCAGCCTGTGCCAGTCCCTTCTTGCTGCAGTGTGGGCCGGAACGCTGCGCACTACCTTTGGTGTTGTTGAGGGAAACTTCAGCTGACCGCCGATATCGAGCCCGCTGAAGTGGCTCGCATCCTACCTTCCTCCCCTGCGGGTCTCCGACTGGTTGCCCTTTGGCCTCTGCAGGGACCGTCCCGTGGAGTCATCGTTGCTGGCCAGGTCTGCTGGGGCCGTCCCTCCTGGTCGGTGCCGTACTGAGTCTGTACATGTGAGCCCAGTCAGTGCCACCGCTGCTGGAGTTGGGCCCCCTAATGGGACTGGCCTCCTGCCCTCCGCGTGGCCGGGCTGCCGGCTCCCCCAACACCAATTCCCAGAATTCCCTGGAGTGACCGGCATGCGGCAGAGGTGTCAAGGTCAGTGCCTGTCTCAAACGTGTATGCACAGCGGCTTAAACCATGCACGCCACACCGGCTGATGTTACGGTCCCTGCTGCCTTCAAGCACACACGTTGGGTGAAGCCCCCCCCCCCCCCAGACTTGTGTTAACTGTAGCCTGCCCTCCCCCACTAACGTCTGATGGACTGCTGTGCGATCCGCTGGCACTGTGTTACACGCCCGACTGAGGAACGGATCGGGTTGCTCTCCCCATGTCCTTTGATATTATCCAGCCCACGTCGCACTGATCGAAACTGCTACATGTTGAATCACTTACTGCTCTGGGCGAAGCTGCTGGATGATCCCAATTGACAGACCCAGTTTATGGGTGATCCTGGTATTCTGAGTGCACATTTTATCCCCAGGCTCCCCTTAAACACAATGGAGTTGTGACCCCTGTCTGTGCTGTACCACTGTTGGCACACTGCAGGCGTCACCCAACCTCAGGCTGATCCCTGGGAAGGTTGTCCCGGATTTCACTTGTGGATCACAGCTGCACCATTATACTCTCAATTACAACTACTGAGGGATACAGCATGATGCGACCCCTGTGCAGTGCTCTTATAACTGCGTACGGCTCCTTATCAAGGCTCTGCACCCGAGGCCTCGTACCAAATACACACTTCAGACTAGGAGAGTGCTCTGGGCCACATTACACAGAATCAGGATGCCTACAGGGGAAATTGCCTGCCTAATGACTTCTCACTTAGGTTTGATGAGCTCCAACACTCAAACTGATGTAAATCAAAGGCTACGCGGCTACAGAAGGGGCAATAATCTCTCCCTCTCAGAACAGCCTGCCCTACGCCGGAGGAAGGATAAGTAAGTTTCAACATGTCTCTGTAACGTTAATTAAAGACGCCCCACAGTGGTGCCCTACAGTGGTTCCCAGCATTACACAAAGTTGAAACTACACTGGTTCTGACGCAGTACGGCGGCTACTAGAACACCCTTTACAGCTTCAACAAACACTCACCTAAGGTGGTCGACGGAGCATATGGCACAGTCTAATAGCTTGTGGATGGCACAGAACAGCAGGGCCCCAGCGAACTCCAACGCATCGGTATATGTGTGAGGGATTCACTATGCTACACTCTAAATTAGACAACATGAGCGGCACAATCTGCTCCATCAAAGCCTGAATGGATAAAACGGACACACGCATTACTGATGTTGAGAATTCAGTAAGCACGAGTAAGATGAAGTTAACGCCCTAAGGGCTGATGTCACCGGACTATTGAAACTGGTCCAGGTAATCAACAAAAAGAATGAGGACCCAGAATCTAGGTCTCGACGCAACAACCTAAGAATAATCGGTGTGCCTGAAGACAATGTGGTAGGACCAATAGAGGACGGTGTGGAACGTATGTTGATGTCGTCACTGGACAGGCCGAAGATGTCACTGCACTTCGCTATTGAGCGGGCTCACAGCAACTAGACCCGAAGCCTAAACATGGGGCCCCTCTGTGCCCGATTAAAGCCCGCCTCTTCAACTTTTGCGGCATGAAGCAACATGTGACAGACATGTTGCTTCGTGCTGCAAGGAGTAAAGGTGAGCTACTACTTGGTTCAAACAGAATTCATCTGTACCCAGACTTCACGGTGTCTGTTCAACAGGATCGTAAATCCTTTATGGTGACCAAGAGGAGACTCCGGGAACGCAACGCAAAATGTGCCATGGCCTTCCCTGTCAAGCTGAGGATCAAACACAAGGGCAAAGTATACTTTTTCACCCTACCCGAGGAGGCAATGCGCTTTGTGGATTAACACTTCCCGGGGTGATTATCATGAAGATCTGAAAATTCTACAAGTCCACACTCGCAAACCATAATAGTAGCACTAGATGATGTGACTGCAGACTGGGTGAGGGCACTCCGCCTAGCCTATACTTCATGCCTACTATACCTGCTGCCCAGTCTGCTACACAGCCGGTCAAAGTACATTGAATTTGAAAACTTCAAAGCCAGCTGTGTGTACTGGAGTCATTCTGCATACAGCGCCCCTCCCCATGCAAAGATGCAAATGTAGTTTGGGTGTTCACAATGGGGGAAGCATTCCTCTGATTGGGCGAGGGTGGGAAGTTGGGGTAAAGTTATAGAAAATGTGTTTGACATGTTCGTAATCATTGATTGCAAGAGCATTAAGTGCGTACACACACACGTGTGTACACACACACACACACACACACACACACACACACACACACACACAATTACAGTGTGAATCGCCCCAATGGGACTGACCAGACGCAATTCGTAAGCTGGAACATACAGAGGTTGGGTAACCAGACTAGAATACCATAATACACAGATACTATAGCTGCAGGAGAGACACCTTTGGTACAATGCTGTGAGGCCTTTGCCAAACAACTAGGGTCCCCAGCGCTACTATACTAGATATTCGACCCAATACAGGGGGGTGATGGTTCTCATACACAAATCCGCGCATTATACACATATCAAAGCCCATAAAGATCCGAAAGGACGGTAAGTCTTTTTGTATGGAAACATACGACATCAGGAGGTACTATTACTCAACACATACAGCCCTAATATTGACGATCCCGATTTCGTTTGATGCAATGTTCGATCTACCGGCACAATATCCCTTGGTCCCTATCATTTGGGGAGGCGATTTCAACACCGTTATGGAGCTGAACCTAGATAGCTCTAGCTCCAAACCCAAACAGTAGACCAGAGCAGCTCAGGTGCTTCATCAAGGCCTTGAGGAGCTGGGACTGGTGGAAGCCAGGATGGTGCTTAACCCAGGGTATCAACAATATTCATACTACTCTACTGTACATGATTTGCATTCTTGAATAGATATGTGGTTAGTGATTAGTTTCTGAATCACTGCTTGCTCACTTAAAAGGTGCCGACATGCTGGCCAGAACATTCTCCGATCACTCCCCGGTTACATTGCAACTGACACTTGGTGAGATACTAAACGTTAGAAGAGGGTGGAAGCTCAAGCCACACTCACTGTTAGATCCGCTATTCAATGCAGAAATAGCAAAGTGCATCGATGAGTACTTTCACGTGAACACTGGCACTGTAGACAAACAAGTGACCCTGTGGGAAGCCTTCAGGCATACATACTAGGGGTAGCCATAGCAGCTGAAAATGGGATGGCAAGCAAGACCCACCTGCGACAGCTAGAGCAGTCGCATGAGTCTAGTCCTGATAGTTCCCTCCTAAGCAGCATTAAAACAGAACTAGACCAGTTCTGGACAAATGCGGACAGGGAACTTAAATTCCTAGACAGCCCCAATCTAGCAAGGAAATATGGCGAACGCGAGCGACCTGGCAGGTTGCTTGCTAGGATGGTCCAGCAGGACCAAGGCAACCAGCACATCTCATCCACACAAGACACATCAGGAACACTGGTACATACTACTATGGTGGCGCGCCAGGAATTCCACACCTTTTACTTGTACCTGTATACCAACTCTGATACGGTGACCCCTCAAAACAGACATATCTGGACAATCTACTGCTGACGTCCATTTCGGAGGACACCAAGGCGGTCCTTGATGGTTCGATTACCTCCGAGATCTCCCGGGCCATAGAAGCGCTCCCAGCTGGCAAGGGTCCCGGACCAGACAGCCTGAGGATAGACTTCTATAAACACTTTCTTATCCCGTCTTATCCCAGTGCTCATGGCAGTGTGGTCGGAAGCCTGCTCCACAGGGATACTCCCTCCCATGCTCCGGGAGGCAGTGATCACAGTCCTTCTCAAGTCCGGTAAACCCCCAGAACAGTGTGGCTCATACCGACCCCTCTCCCTCATCAACTCGGATATTAAAATCTTTGCCACGTGTTGGCCTTGCGCCTGGCCACCCCTACATGACACACATTATCCAGCCGGACCAGTCTGGGTTTGTTTCTGGCCGCTCCACGGCATTCCATTTAAGAGGCCTCTCTAATATTCTGGCGCAAATAGACCCGGAAGCACAGGCGGTCGCTGCTACCCTTGATATCTGGAAAGCCTAATATTCAATTTCTTGGCAGTTCATGTGGGCGGTATTATCAAACTACAACTTTGGTCTGCGGTTCATTTCGTGTGTAAAGCCGTTGTATACGCAACCCACAGCCAGAGGGAATGTTAATGGTACCCTATTCCCCGATCAATATATGCGGTGGAACTTGACAGGGCTGCCCGCTGTTTGCCATAGTTCTAGAGCCGATGGCAGACGCTATCCATAGTAAACATGCGCAACATGGCATCAAACTCACGGGAGAGCCCGAAATTATCTCACTGTAAGCTGATGCATTTTTATTCATACGTGACCCAGCTAGGCATCTGGTGCCGATTATGTCTGAAGTCCTAAAATTCGGGACTATGTCTGGACTCAGTCAATTGCTCGAAATCTGAACTATTCCTGTTAACTGAGTCAACCACCTTCCTCCAGGCCTAATGGATTCGTATGGTCACGACACAAGACCTCCCTGTACGCCCAAAGCCTCGGTTAATATGTACTTCTGCTGCAAACGAAATTACGAACCTGGGCAAAACATCCTATCACTATTGCGGGTCGGGTCTTGCTTCTCAAAATGCTAATACTCCCTAAATTGCTGTATTATTTTCTCAACGTACCATTATGACCCAGAGCATTATTCTTTCAGGTACTGGATAGAGCGATTAATGGCTTTATGTGGCATGCTGGCGCGGTGCACCTTAAATGGGATATGTTTGCTTGCCCATATGATAGAGGGGGCCTTGCCGCCCCTAACTTTGAAAGATAATGTGTGGCGGCGCAAGCACACTACGCTGCCTAATGGTTTGATATGGACGCTCAACACCCTCACTTAAAAATCGAAAGGCACGCTTCGGGCAACTGTGATGTGCGCTCTTTCATATTAGCACCATACCATAAAGAAGGAGCAGAGACTGATCCTGTAAGTAGCAGCCCTTGCGTGGGACAAAATATGGAAAATATTGAATATCCGTAGACGTATCATCGTAGCTTGCCTTTCTGGAATTTCGTCCCATCATTTCCCATGATAAACAGGGTGGATGCGTGCCAGTGGGCTACTGACGGGTACGAGGGGACCGGCGATGTATTTGGCATGGATTCCTTCATAGAATGGCGTGACTTAATGACACCCTTACGCAGGCAGTATATGCTGGGCTACATAGGGCAGTTAAGCACATATGGGATACATTTCCGATACACCCTCCGGATGAACTGTTACTAGATATTATCATGAGGGGTACCTCCGAAAGCAGGGTTGTGGCTAGATTTTACCATGCACTACAGACCCGAGGCTGTAAGCCCCAGAATAAGCTTAGAGAATACTGGTCAAGGGATCTAGGGGAACACATCACTGATGAAGGTTGGGAGGCCATGTGTCAACTGATGCCCAAAGCATCCTTTAACTCAAGATTTCATCTGATACAATGTTAAGTGTTACACCGATTCCATTACACTGCTTCTCACATACACAATCACACGCATGCCCGAGGTGCCACATGGCTGAAGCTAACTATATTCATATGATTTGGAGCTGCCCGAAGTTGGAAGAATATTGGGCTGGGGTCTGCAATAGTATGTCAATTGTATTGAACTGCACACTAGACCCAACACCAGCCAATTGCTTATTTCATCAGCTTAAACATATATGGGGAGGTCCACGTAAACTGGCGAGCCTATGTATGCTGCTAGCTGTCCGTTGTGCTTTATTGCTATTGCTCCACCCAACTTGTCCGACTGTCCCCCAGTGGCTAAATTTGGTCATGTGGGCATCAGATATGGAGGAGCGCTGGTCACATTACAGCCATTGAACTGCAAGCCTAAAGATAAATGGCCACCGTATCTGAGCTACTTAGTGTTTGTTCAGTCGAACACACAAGACACTGAAGATGCAACCACTGCAATATGTCCCTTGCGCTAAAACCCCCAGTGCCCAATATTACTCTTTTTGTTACCGTAAACATGGTTAAACATCAGCTATGCCACTAATGCTGTATACGGTTTGTTGTTGATCTATTTTGGAGTGCACAGTCCGCTTTTGATGCTAATATCTGTTTCTACTTTTGTTGTAATGTCGAATACGCTCTTTAAATAAAGGTTTAAAAAAATGGAGAGTGAAATACTCCCACATCAAAATCTTACCCGGAGCACTGCATTTTCCTGTAAAAATGACAGAAACACAGGGGAGCATTGCACGTACTTGTACACACAGGTTAGGGATTATGTCAATACAGCGGGGATGTAGTCTCTCCACAACGTATGTTTAAACTTTCATCATGTATACCAAGACCCTTCCTGCACCTTGCGATACAGCCACCCTGTAACACAGGGTTAGGCATCAATTATTCAACTACCTGGACTTACTGCACCTTATGATGCAGCTGCCCTGCAACATGGGGTTAGGCTTCCACAAAGTGCCGAACTGGAACTTATTGCACCTTGCGACGCAGCGGCCCTGCAACATAGAGCTAGGATTCCACAATGTGCCTGCCTGGACTTACTGCACTTCTTGTTGTAACTATTTATAATTTGCTCTTACTTGTAACCTAATTCCTGTAACCATTTTCTGAAGTACAAGTGCCTAGATACCTCTGGGTTTTGCAAGCTATATAAATGTATAAATAAATAAAATTAAAATGACAGGAATGTGCCTATTCACGGTCTACTTTTACTTTGGATGCAAGCAACTTGTAATATTTCGGACATACCACTAGTTTGTAGAATAATTACTATACTCACTACAGTGAGTAACTTTAATCAGTCCTTAGTCCCCTTTAATCCATCCTTGTGGGCATCCCCCAACATGGAGATGGTACTGGAACCTTAAGCAGTGAAAAATGTAGCTTCCCCTTTAAATTTAGTATAGCGCGTGGGAGCAACGCCTCGGGAGTCGGAACGCCCCGCCGAGGCCCCACTCTCCGACACCACACTTCAGTCCGCTTTGAACACATCAGACACTTAGCTACCTGGCTACACTTATAACATATTAGCCATTGGCATACTAGCGAGGTAAGGCGGGTGGAACGTATGGAGGAAAAAGGGACTAAGGACTAGGAGAACTCTAGTCACTACTGGGAGTACTCCTACATCCCATCCCCTTTCCTCCATTCTTGTGGGCGATTCCACCGAACAAGAACATAGGATGGAGCTGTGATAACCTGCCTCCCATCTAGGACAAAATAAAAAGGTTCGTCAGAACCACCTGACCAAACTATGTATCGTGCCTGGAGCTGATGTCCAGAGAGTAGTGCCTCCAGAAGGCCAAAGTGGCCAAAGTAGCCGTCTTGCTGATGATATTCCAAGAAGCATCTCTCTGAAACACGACAGCCGTGGCCTTGGGTCTGACCGCATGTACAGGAATCCTCTCAGGAACAGGTCTGCCCATGGCCATGTACACATCCGAAATGGCCTGGACCATTCAACCTGTTGATGGAAGCTTTGGAAGCCCGAGAGCCGGGGGTACAATGCCTCAGACTTCCTGAAGGATTTCGTCCGAGAGAGATAAAACTTGAGGACCCTCTTGAGGTCCAAGGAATGCAGTGCCCTCTCTGCCTCAGACTGTGGGTTCAGGAAGAACACCGTCAGGCAGATCTCCTGATTCAGATCAAATGGAGAGACCAGCTTGGCAAGAGGTTTGGATGAGTGTGCAAAATGTCGTTGTGAAACATGGTGAAGGGCTCACATGAGCACAACACCTGCAGTTCACTAACCCTGCGTGCAGAAATGAGAACCACCAGTAAAACAGTATTTAGTGTCACCAAGCGGATGTCCACAGAAATAATTGACTCGAAAGGCTTGCACTGCAAGGATCCCAGAACCGCATTGAGGTCACAGACCGGGTGCAGCCTATGCACCGGTGAAAACAGCCTAGATAACCCCTTAATGTGGGCCTTAACCACTGGGTTGGCCACAGAAAACATGCTATGGGGAATTCTTGTAAGCCACAATGGTCGCCAAATAAGTGTGGCAAGTATCCACCTGAACTGCAGAACGAGCCAGGTGTGCGGAGAAAGCCAGTACGTCATCCAAAGGACAGGTGACAGAGTCCAGACCCTGTCACAAGCCCAATGACAGAACCTAGTCCATTTACTCATAATGGGACCGAGTCGAGGGCCTCCTGGCCTGCTGAATGATGTCCTAGTTGTCATCCAAAAATTGAGCATGTTAAAGTATCAGCTGGTCAGGAACCAGGCCACCAGCGCCAACTTGGCCGGGTTCGGATGCTCCACCGCCCCTACCTGCTGCATCAGGAATCCTCTGCTGGAGATCTGAAGGCGGACGGGACTCTGAGCACAACTGCAGCAGATCCGAAAAACAGGGTCTCGAAGGACATTGGGGCAATCAGGATGAGGATGCAACTTGAAAAAGGACACATATTAAATGCACTGATTGGTTTCTTCTGGAGCACCAAGGCAATGTTTACATTTGTGCATTGGCAACTGATCTTGCACATTTGTTATAGTATGCACAATATAAGCCTAATTGTAGACCTTGTACCCTGGTCCCTTACAACGTCTATATGTAGCCCACCACCTCCAACAGAGCCCATTAGTCCTCTGTGTCATGGCAACATTCCTGTAGGATACAAAACCACGACGCTCCCTGTTGAGGAGAATTCTCATTTCTGTGCTAATTCCCTTATACCTTAGAGACCCCCAACTCTTTTCCTGGACTTTGGGACTTAATTTTATCCTGGCGCGAGTGAGATCTTTTTCTCACTCATGCATTTTAATCTGATGTGGACTCTGTTTCTTTTGGAGTCTGACAAACTCCATAGGCATAATTTTTTGTATTGTGACACACAGCATCTTCAGTGCAGTGTCACAGAAGAGTCCTTTGGATTTCTCTTAAGGTTGAAATATCTTCTCCTGGATGAACTACTGTTTCCAATAGTAGTAAAGTGAAATTGACTTCACTTACCTTTTTCTCTTTGTAGACCCAGCACACACCATCTTATGTGGAGTGCTGCAGGGTTACCTAGTATCTCCTTTGTCTATTTTCTCATGTCACAATTTTATGTTACCATCACTACAATTAATGGCTGGTGGCAGTGGATTAATTTTCCTACCATTGTGCGTTTTTACTGCAGGCTGAATCCTTTGCTGCAGTATTGCACCCATGGGTGCCCATTTTGTCAAAATGGCCCCGGTCTTCTTTTTTTCACATTTACTTGCTTGCAAGGTCTTTCTTGGGTTTTACGCTGCATTCCAAACCTGGTTGGGTCCCTTTGTTCATTTTGTCTTTGGCGGGATTCACGGGTGAAGCCCCCCTCTGGTTCCAGAGTATCTGGCAGGCCAGGAAGCGAGGGAGGTTCTGGAAACTCCCTGTGCTTAGTCTCCTTGGTTACAGGAATACACCCAAAGAGGACTGGCTGGCTGGCTGGCACCGGAGGACAGTCACCCTGCTGTGTGAGTGACAGCTAGGCTCCAAATGAATGGGAGAAACCTACATAAAAGGTGAGGACTTTTGTAAGGAAGGCAGAGTTGACCACTGGATGAAGGAACCGAAGAAGAAACTGGAAAAGGTTTGCTGCACCCTCCTGTACCGTTGGTTTTCCCAGTGAAGTCCTGCTGCAGTGCTGAAGCTCCAATGTTTGTATCGACTAGAGAAGCCCGGACCGGATGACTTCTTCCGATGGGTTGGTGGGACCAACTGACCCCAAGTCGAACTAGACTAGTACCCCTCTCCCTGCTTGCTGTACTTCTTTGCTGCTGCTGCTGGAACCGAGTGCCTGGGGACAGGAACACCAGGAACTAGTGCATTGTCTTTAAGTCGGAACCGAGTTCCAGGAAGATCCTGAGGACTCTCCCGAAGCAGGGTGACCCAAGTCTGAGCCACCTCAACAGAGTGCTGGAACCCAGAAGGAAAAGGAGCCCACAAGGTGTCCAAGAACCGCGGTGGTGCTATTTGCCGGTAGCTGAAACCGCGAAGTGCCGCTGATCTGGAGTAAGCCCATTTCTGACGCCGACCTTCAAACCACAGTGCAGGAGTCCCCAGACGTCCTCCCTCTTGTCCCCATGACTGAGGCCCAGGAACACAGGTTCTGCAGGACTGCAACAGGAACAGAAGCCAGATGGATGCTTTTTCTTCAGAATTAAGGTACTGTCTAACTAGGGGTACTTACCTCTTGTGTGTAGCTTGCTTGCTCTCACTGGAAACTTTCATTTGTTGCCCTTTGCAGAGTTGCATGCATCTTTGCTTTTCACAAACCTCCCAGCATGTGGCCCAAAAGTGATTATTTTCAACAAACCCTCTATATAACAATGTGCAAGACTTTTGTGCCATCTTCAAGAAGTGTTGCAGCTCCCCTAGACTTTGTTCAATTGACATTGGCTGCTCTGGCTCCCTGCAGATGCTTCTTACCCTCTGACTTTGTGTTTATCTGTCCCTCCAAGAAGTCATACATAGGTTACTTGTATAGCTGGGAAAGGGTTGACCTATACTTCATCGAGGGATTGTAAAGTATTTACCTGTTCAGAAAACTTGTTAATCTAAGCTTCCTTCTCTAACCTTTTACTTTTTCCACAATCTATCTCAGTATTGCATTTAAGTGTTAAATATATCAACGTCCATAGTGTCACAGCAATTGAAGTCACCTCAGGGTGTAGGAAGTGTGTGTGAAATCCCAAAGGTGTATCTACTTATTTAACTGAAACTGAAGGAGTGTAGTTTTGAAGTGTACTTTATTGTTGCATATTGCCCATTCTAAAGAAGGCTTATTTTAAAACTGACTGTTAATGTAATAAATAATTATTTTAAGAAACATGGAGTATAAGTGTTCTTTGAATACTTGTCACTGTGAATCTATATGTTGCACCTCTACAGCTCACACTGACCCCTCTTGAGATAAGTCTGGCTGCTCAGTCACTCGACCAAATTGTGTAGTACAGGCCTATACCAAAGGTTGGGTTCCCTATTGCCAAGAGGACAAGGCTGGTGTAGTCTCCCACAGGGTTACTACATATAATCTTGCCTAACACGCCGCACCTTGGGGGATGCCTGAATTGCTGCTGGTCTCTTTCTACTTTCAACCATTAAATAAAAAAATATAGTAACCTCCCTCAATATATTTGTTTTCCTTTGGTTGTTCAGCTTTCAGAACAGTTGGGGTGGCTCTAGCAAACGTGCATCTAATTCGCCAACTCACCGACTCTCGCCAACAGAGAAGGAAACACAAAGAGCAATCAAGAGTGAGACGGCATAAGCAACAGGTGGGTGTACTACACTCCAGGTACAGCCAACATCAATGTATTTCACTAAACAATTACTTTTCGTCATAACCTGAACTTTAACAAAAGGATGTGTACCCATGTGGGAACACGGCAAGTGGCACAAAAACGCAAAGCTATGCTCAACCTTTTTTGTTAGGGAGAATTATCAGAAATGTGCTAATTCCCTACTACCTTAGAGACCCCCATCTCTCTTGCTGGACTTTAGGACTTTTAATTTCTAACCTGGAGAGAGAGTGTTGTGGTGTGTGACTGGTTATGGAAGCGAGATGTTGTAATCCAAGCCAGTCTTGTATTGTATCACTGGCCAGGAGTGCATGCTGATGGAATTTGGATGTATGCATGATAGACAGCTCAGGAGAATGTTGAGTGAATGGGAGTGTTCTATGAATGTCAGTTGGGGGCCTGAGCTGGGAGTGAAAGGATGGCCGCTGTGTCCGTTCCCATAGTGCAAGTAAATGGAACCTATACAGATGTATATGTGTACAATAAAGCCTTCCTGGACTAAACTACGTGGCTCCACAGCTGGTCTGTGTACTTAAGGTCAGAGAGCCTTCCTTGAAACATAACAGTGAGACCTTCTTCCCACTCTCTCGTGTGTTTTTCTGTGATTTGGACTCTGTTTCTTTTGACTTTGGATTCTGACAAACTCCATAGGCATCATCTTTACATTGTGACACACAGCACCTTCAGTGCAGTGGCACAGGGAAGTCTCTTAGATTTAAATACCTTCTCTTGGTGAAACTACTGTTTCCAAGAGCAGCGAAGTGAAATTGACTTTACTTACATTTTGTAACTTTCTAGACCCAGCACACACTATCTTACCATAGGGTACTGGAGGAGTTACTTAGTATCCCCTTGTCTAGTTTCTCATGCAACATTTTTATGTTACCCTTTCTACAGTTAATGGTTGGTGGCAGTGGTTTACTTTTTACTACCATTGTGTGTTTTGACCGCGGGCTGCGTTCCCAGCTGCAGTGAAGCACACATCCTTGTTGGCAAGGCCCTTCTTGAGATTTACTCTGCGCGCCAAACCAGGTTTGGTCCCTTTGTTCGTTTTGTCTTTGGCGGGATTCATGAGTGAAGCCCGCCTTTGGCTCCAGTATGTCTGGCAGAGGCAGAAAGTGAGGGAGGTGCCTGAAAATCCCTGTCCTTAATCCCCTTGGTTACAGGAATGCACCCAAAGGTGATTGGACAGCTGGCTGTCCTTGGAGGACAGCCACCCTGCTGTGTGATTGACAGCTAGGCTAGAATGAAGGGGAAAAACCTACATACATAAAAGGTGAGGCTTTTTGGCTTGGAAGGCAGAGTCGTCCACTGGACGAAGGAATCTGAAGATCATCATGGAAGAGAGACCTGCTGCAACTCCGGGACCATTGTTTGCCCGGTGAAGCCCTGATGCTGTGCTGAAGCTCCGAATTTGCCTCTACTAGAGAAGCCCTGCAAGGACGACTTCTCCCCTTGGGTTGGTGGGACCAAGCAACCCCAAAATGAACTCGTCCGGACACCCTCTCAAAGCTAGCTGTACTTCCTCTGCTGCTGGAACCAAAGTGCCAGGGAGAGGAACACCAGATCAAGTGCATCGCTTTTAATTCAGACCCGAGAGCCAGGACTGACCAAGCCTGAGACACTCGGAGAGTGCTGGACCGCAGATGTGAGGAAAGTCTGAAGTTGTATCCGAGAACTGCAGTGTTGCTATTTCCTGTAAGTTGAAACCGCAAATTACCGCCGATTTGAAATTTGAACTTTGCTGCCGCCGACCTTGCCATTGTGTTGCAGGAGTCCCCGGAAGTCCTCCCTCTTGTCCACACGACTGAGGCCAAGGAACAGCAGGATCTGCAGAGCCACACAGGAACAGAAGCCAGCTGGAACCATTTCTTTTAACCAAAAGGTACTGTAAACTTAAGAGGACTTAGCTCTTGTTGTGTAGCCTTACTTGCTCTCAGTTGAGACCTGTCTTGGTTGCCATTGCAGAGTTGCTTGCAGCTTTACCCCTCACAAGCCTCCAAGCTTGTGGCCCTTCAAATGAACCTTATTTCTACAAACCTTTCTAAACATTGTGCAGGACTTTTACTTATCTGCAAAGAAGATCTTCAGCTCCCCTAGACTTTGTTCAACTAACATTGACTGTCCTGACTCCCTGAGAGACTCTTCTACTTCTGACATTGTGCTTTTGCCTTTCCCTGGGAAAGGGTTAATTTACTTTGCATTGCAAGGTTTTAAAACGTACTTACCAGTTTATGTTCAATGTTAAAGGTATTTGTACCACGCACCGTCACCAACGGAGTTGGTCCCCAGGTGCTCTGGCATATCTGCAAACGAGAAGGTGGGATGGGTTAGTAGGTGAAGCAGGAGTAGGCTAGTGAGAGGAGTGGTGTTCTGTTGGCAGCTTCAACTCGGTACACAGTGGGTGCTGAGCTTCGGTGCGAGTATTGGATCGATGTCAGTCCTCGTGTGCTGTTGGTGTTGCTTGTGTGTTTCGGTGTTGTGAAGTGCGTGCGGGTTGTTGTGCGAGAGATGGTTGTGTGAGATTTTTGAGTGAGCTAAGACTGCAGAAATGTTGAGTTTTTTGTTAGTCGGTTGTATGAAGGTTAAGAGAAGTTCAGAAATCTGTCCGAGTGTGGCACTCACCATTCCTCCCAATTTCATCGGGGTGGGCAAAAGGGCTACGCCTGGCAGGGTTTGCCTTGAGTGGGGCGCTCCCTGTGCTGTTCTAACGCGCTTTGTAAGTGTTATGATTGCTCCTCACCATTCTATTCTAGCTAGCTGTAGGTGTGCTAATGCTGATGGATTGATTAATGTGGGTTGGGTGTCTATTCTCCTCCTTGGGTGCTGGGGCTGGTGTAGCGGACTCCTCTCAAACTTTCTATCTAAATGCGTCTGTCGTTTTGGATATGGTACATCCAGGCAGAGTGGGTGAGATATTTAGGCCTTCGTCTGGGTCTGAGTATGTGATCAGTCTCTGGAGGTCTCCTTTTGTGGCTATTTCCCATGATATCTTATGGTCTGTCGTGTGGTTGTTTCTTTGGGTTCAGTGTTTGTCCATTTGAGAGTGGCCGAGGTTGATGTTCTTTTCGTTGTTGTTTTAATGGGGTGGGCATTCTAGTGCGTCGCTGTTGTGGTTACGCTGTGAAGAGCCATGATTTGAGGAGTTTCCTGAATGCTAGGTGGTTTGTTGTGTTCCGTATATTCTTAGGTAGGTCATTCCAGGTTTTCGGTGCCTGGTGAGAGAAAGAGGATCCTTCGAGATTTCTTCTGTTTTAGGGTTTTGGTTCCAGGCAGATGTCGGTGCTTCCAGGCAGATGTCAGAGAACACTGAGATCAGTGTTCTTGTCGGTTGATGTAGGCGTAGTTTATCGCTAAGGAATTCTGCGCCTTGTTTGTGTATTGCTCTGTGCCTGATGCACATGGACTTGAATTTTATTTGTGGTTTTAATGGTAGCCAGTGTAGTATTTCTAGCGCAGGTGTGATGTGTTCTCTTCTGGGAACCTTGAGGAGGAGTCTGGCTGCTGCATTTTGTATGTCTTGTAGTTTTTTTTAGAAGTCGTTCGGGCATGCCCACGTATAGGCTATTGCCGTAGTCTACTCTGGACATGATCAAAGCGATGATAGTAAGTGTTTTGTTGGCGAACAACAGGAACAGTAGGATCCTTTTTTGCTGCTCGCAGGAGGAAGAAACATTTCTTGAGTAGAGAGTTTACTTGTGGCTCTAGAGTGAGGTTGTTCTCCATAAGGAGCTTCAGTTTTTTTTTTACAGTTGATGGTTCTGGTGTGGTGCCGAGCTCTCTTGGCCAGGGGATGTAGCTGATGTCTCCCTTTTCTGAAACAATCATTATCTCTGTTTTGCCTGGGTTGATTTTGAGGTGGTTGAGGTTCATCCAGTTGAATATCTCACAAAGGCAATTCTCTAGTGTAGTGTTTTCTTCTCAGGTGTCTCGTATGTTGAAGATTGTATCGCCGGCGTAGTTGTAGCATGTGAGGCCGTATTTTTTGAGGAGTTTGCTTAATAGGTACATGTAGATGTTGAATAGAAGCGGCGAGAAAGATGATCCTTGTGGCACATGGAGTCTCTCCGTTTGGATTTAAAAGGTTTCATCTATATGGTTTTGGTTCTGTTTGTTAGGAAGGATTTGATCCATAGTAGGGTGGTGTCTGTTATCCCTGGTCCTTCTAATCTCTTTATGAGGATGTAGTGTTTGTCAGTGTCGAAAGCTGCAGACAGATCAAGAAGAATCAGGGCGGTGCTGTTGTCCGAGTCGGCTTTCATTTTTAGGTCATCCCATATTGAGAGGGGAGCGGATTCTGTTCCTTCAATTGGTCTAAAACCAACTTGTGCCTGGTCTAGTAGGCAGTGCTCTTCTATGAATTCTTGGGTCATTTTGTAGACGTACGTTTCTAGTAATTTGGCTATGTAGGGTATATTGGAGATGGGTCTGTAGTTCGATAAGTCCTCTAAGTTTTCTGTTGTGTCTTTGAGTAGCGGCTTGATGTACGCTGATTTGAATGCCTGTGGTACTTTAACCTGTTGAGATTGAGAGGTTGAGGAGATTCCTGTGGTATTCCATGGGGGTTCCTTATTTGAGAATTGTTTTGTATATGTCCTGGGGGCAAGGGTCTTCAGGAGAGCCTGATTTTTTGCTTTGGTTTACCATTTTGACGAAAGCCTCAACTGATATTTCTGGGAGGCTTAGTAGCTTGTTTGGATGTTCGTCGGTGTCGCTGGGGTTTGAGCTGTGATTGCTTGGTCTGTTTTGTATGGCGTGTTGGATGGAGGTTATTTTGTTTTTGAATTGGTCTCCTAGGTCCTCGCAAAGTTTCATCGATGGAATTGGCATGTTGTTGCAGCCCGGTGGGTTTTTTATTTTGTTTATGATTTTGAAGAGTTCTTTTTCTGCGCTTGGTGCTCTGAAGATTCGGTTTTCGTAATGTTTCCTCTTCGCTTTTTGTATTTCCTTTTTATATGAGCGGATCTGTTGCAGGAATTTCAATTTGTTTGCAGTGGTGTTGTTGGTCCTCCATTCAGATTCTAGTTTTCTTTTCATAGCATTGAGTAGTGGGGTGAACCATTTTGCTGTTTTCTTACGTGATGGGGTGAAGGGCTTTTCTTTGGCGATGTTGCCTAGAGTTGTTGCGATCCAGGTGTGGAGCAGGGCAACTTTTTTGTCTAGGTCGGCTTTTTCCATGGTTGATGCTTGTGGTTTGCTGAGTTCTAGGAGCTCGGTTAGGTTGGAGTTTTTTATGGTTCTCCAGTTTCTTTTCATCACGATCAGTGGTTTTTCTTGTTGCTTTTTTGTTGGAGCGGCTGTTGTGATTATGAATGGAATGATGATGTGGTCGCTCCAGAGTATTTGAATTGGGGGTGCCGTGGTGATGCTTGTCGGCGAAGATTGCGTCCAGTGTGTGCCCTGCCGAGTGTGTTATTCCTTTGACTAGTTGTAGTTTCATGGCTGCTATTTGGGCGGTTAGGGATTTTTGTGTGGTTGTGGTTTCTCCGTAGAACCAGATGTGGATGATCAGATGATTTAGTGGATCTTCCAATTGGATGGCCAGTTGTTCCTTGTGGATGATCGCTAGTCCCTCCCCTTTTTGGATTTCCCGTTTGCTTGGATGCATTTGAAGTCTTCAGGCAGGCAGTTGTTGAGGCTGATCTTGTAGTTGTCGTCTAGCCATGTTTCGGTTACAAATCGGATGTCTATGACTCCTGATAGGAAGTCGTATATTTCCGTTGAATGTTTGGACATTGGCCTTGCGTTTATTAAGTTACAGTGGATTCTCTGGGTGTGATTTTGTTTTGTGGTTATTCGTTCTTCAAGTTTGTAGTTGTCTGGTCGTGGTGTTTCCGCATTGGTGCTGGTAGGATGAAGAGCGGCGACGGCGGCTTAATTGAAGCGGTCCAATAGGTTGAAAACAGGGCTGATCAGTCGTGGTGTTTCTGCTGTGATGCTGCTCCGATGAAGGTCAGCGATGGCTTCTTCATTGAGTCCGATTGTTGGGTTGGAGGTAGCATTGTTGGTTGTCGGGGCTTCGCCGTATTGTGTGGGATGTTGTGGAAATCAATGGTGCCCCTCTGTTCTTGTGATGTAAGGGGTGGTGGGGTTGGAGCCCTCCCACTCTCTTGTTGAGTGCTCCCATCTTTTTTCCGGGTGTTTCAGGAAATTCTTTGCATGTCTCAAGGTTTCCGTGTTGAGGCGTCAGTGTCCCGCGGTTGTCGCGAGGTAAGGTGTGTGGTATAAGGATTTTTCTCTTACAGATTTTGCTCCGGTTATGGTTGCGTTAGGCTTGTTTCCTTCCAATGGGGCTGCTTCTTCTGGGTTCTGTCGGTGTGTGTTCGCGTCTCTTGTTGCACGATCTTGCTCTCTTTCTCTGCGTCCTTTTCTGGGTCTGGTCATTTTATTTTATGATTTGATTTCAGTTTATGAATTATTTGTTAACCTTTGTTTATTCCTCTGTTCTATCTTTTGCACTCCAAACTCAGTATTGCTCTACATGGACCAGTGATAAATCAATGTCCACAGTGTGCTAGCTATTTAAGTCACCTGAGGTTGTAGGAAGTCTCTGTGTGCCATCCCCAATGGGTATCATCTGATTTAGAGAAACAGTGTGTTTTGAAGTATATTATAATTGTTACATGTTTTGCTCCCTTCTGAAGACAGCTGATATAACTGACACTGAAATAATTAATAATTGTTTAATCAAGACACCTTGTGTATAAGTGTTTATTTGAATAACTGTCACTGTGAAACTCTGTCACAACCTTACTGCTCACATTGACCAGTCTTGAGATAAGCCTGGCTGCTCAGCCACACTACCATCCTGTGTAGTACAGACTTATACCAAAGGTTGGGTTCCAATTGCCAGGAGGTGAAGGTTGCTGTAGTCTCCCAAAGGGTACTGCACCCAATCTTGCCTAACAGTTTTGCTTGAGCGCAATGTTTTTGCTTATGTATAATGGCTATGACACTTAAACTCTTAATTAACCACTTTATTTAAGTGTTCTATAACATTTTGAAGCATACCAACTAGAGGAAAGTAAATTGGATCTGCACTGGGCAATTGTGTATTGGTGCTTTGCAATCTATCGATTGTGTCACTGTTCCCAAGGATTGAGCCTTTAAACTATTGTTTGTCAACTTCACGTATTGCCACTCATGTAAAGACCTCCCAGCACCAACCACCATTCTCTACATAAAAATCAAATTTTTCCATTCAACAGCCAATCAAGTTCACAATTATGCATTTAGGGCAAAGGCACACCCATAGAAGAACAGTATAAATTGCATTTAAAGGTGCAGAAAAAAAAATTCAATAGAAAGAGTAAGGTGACATGCATGTGAAGCTATTGGAGCGATGGGAAGGAGAAGAAAATGCATATCAGTTGAAGTGATTGACTACACGGGAGCAATCTAATGTAATGCCACTAAATGGCAAAATGGAAAGGACGGAGGATGACGGATCAGGATTTTACTTAAGAGGATTGAAAGCAGAGGGGATTACATCCATTTGGGCATCAGAGCGCCAGGGGACCACTTCGGTGGTGATAGTGTGCAGTACAAACGTCCTTTAACATTAACATCAACTAATCACTGCAGCTATTGCCTCTATGATATCAAGTAGAGATGGATATGGGGCATAGAAGACAATTTTCAAATTATTTTGATAATCGAATTCTTTTTTAATCAGTAGTTTCTTCAAAGAGGATACAGCAGCTCATTATTAGTACTAGAGATCCTCCTTCCTATAACTGAGTGCAAAGTTGTCTTTTTAATTCGATGTCCTGGCCTTTTAGAGGCATTGTTTCATGAATTTACTTTTCTGTTATCACCTTTCTGTTCTCAATCTTATTCCTCAATTTCCCGACTTCATGGAGGAGTGACACAATGTTGAAGGTAACTCCAGCAGCCCTATTCCAGACTAATGCAGCGGAGGATAGCACAGGGGCAACGTGCTGGTCTACGAAGCAAGACCACGCAGAGCAACAGAGAATCAAATTCCGGTTCCGCACTTAGAAACCCAACTCAGGTACGGTATTAGGTGTGTTATAATAAAATAGATCCATGGCCTTATTCATATAATATTGATTTTTCCTCTCTATATGGCAATCAAGACAATGGCTGAGTGTTGCCTTGCAACCCACGATAAAGCTACAAATGAAATGGTTTTCTTCGTTTCAGCTTCTTGATGCTAGCAAATTGGCTCTGACTCCTAGGAAGAGTCTACTTCTTCAGCATGGTTTATGTTTAACCACATAGAGCAGAAGATCAGTGCCTAACAAATCTTTTGCCATTGTGACACCTTAAGCTCTGCCACAAGTCAGAGTTTCTCCTCTCCTCCAAGGATAGTGGATTTGATGGCATCCAGTGTAATCTGGTTTGATTTCTGATAACTAGGTCATCTTCATGTTTTTACTATGGACTGCTGACCATATCCTTCCAACAACGGTCTGTCAGGTGATTTCTAACGCTGGCATGCATCTTGACTTTATCGGGTGCCGCGTTGTTCACTGAGGGATCACTGACTAGGGTATATGAGCTATCTGTCTGCATCTTTTAGCGTTGTATAGAGATTGAAGAGGACTGGGGCTAAGAAGCATATCTGCAGTACTCACTATCTCGGTTTCGTACAGAAATGTGTAAAACTGCATGACAGCATTATGCAGCAGATCACTTGTTCGAGGTTCTGCAAATGCCAGCTTATTTGCACTGTATTGAATGCTTGCAAGAGCTATGAAAGGCATCAGAGCAGGCTCCACAACGGAGTAGTGATAATTTAATTCTGTTGATCCTCCTCCAACCCCCTGGCCTGAAACCGAATGTTCAATTAAACCTAGCTATACCTTACCCATCCAATCCGGTCAAGATTGAATAGAAGGAACCATTAGAAGAAGCACATTGTGGTATTGTAACATCCTGATTAAGTCATCCATTTTATCAGAGCACTGTGGGCCTGCAAACAAAGCCCAAATGGACTGTGAAAGAGCATCTTAAGGAAGCAGGCAAAAAAAGTGATCACTGGAGATTGGCAATGAATGCCACCCTGCCTCAGATTGTACTGTTCATACAGGCAGCTGGTGTAAGAATTACCTGGTGGAGTGCACGAAAACATGCACCTCATGAAGAACCTTTGGCAGTGCTTGTTGCCAATTGCACCTTGGCTGTGTTTTCCTACAACCCTTCAGAGACTTGACAGCTGGGTCTCAATCAGCATCATCCCAGTTGGAGACTCCCAAAGTAGGGTGAAATATAGAACTGAATTTCATTCTTCAAATGTGCGATGCACTAAAGTTGGCAAAGGAATCGATTCAAAGCTTTGCACAAGTTACATATGGACCCGTTGGCCACCTCTAAATTGTACGTTGGAAAATCACTAAATAGCCTCGGTATTCTCTGTACATCAAGGACTCAGGCTAACTTGTTGGAAACAATTGGCTGATGTTTGTTCACAAATATCAGTTTTTTCTAAATACTATGTATGTTTACACACTGTTAAGATGTTGATATATCATG
This sequence comes from Ambystoma mexicanum, assembly GCF_040938575.1. Classification (NCBI taxonomy): domain Eukaryota; kingdom Metazoa; phylum Chordata; class Amphibia; order Caudata; family Ambystomatidae; genus Ambystoma; species Ambystoma mexicanum. Next base: position 353,752,013 of record NC_090923.1, on the reverse strand, counting down.
TTTGTGCATTTTAGATATTATATTGAAATTAACCGGCATCACCACCTTAGACATTGTGACGGTGACCTTTGGAAGTTTTTCCATCAGAGTTTGGACCAAAGAACATTTTGTTCCTCTGTAACGGAGGGTGGATCCTCTGAGTATTCACTCAGTGAAGGATTATTGGCGAGCCCCAGAGGATTATATGGTATTTAAAGTGCTGGGGCAACAAGGGGACCATACTGGAGGCCAAAAGTTATGAAATGTATTTAACTTGATGGTCAGCAACCATCGAGCTTTCATATTGTATTGTAACAAGACTGCTACTAAATCAACCGGCACCATCAATATTCCAAACCTCAACAATCCTCAATCGAAATGCCTCAGGCAGACCATTCTGTCCTACCACTCCAATCATGTCATGAAGGGGAGGAAACACCTCAAAGGGGTCCTGTGTCAAGAGCTTATTTCTTTCCCTCTAAAGAAGCATTGTACATGGGTTTTTGACTCGCACTACATACATCCAGGTGAGGCAAGCACAGTAAAGGTGTGGGGAATCTACTTAATTGCTAATCTAGCGTTTCTAAAAAAGCACTGTTCAGGAGGTTATTAACCCCCTTTCTGTTCTCCTTTATTTCAACAGAAAATGTTATTTGTTTATACTAGCCATCACAAATGGTGCTCGACACAAATACAAAAACAGGGGACCCAGGCCAAGTGGTTGTATTACATTTGTGGACACAAAATGCTTATCTACAATGGCCATGTTGAAATGAAATATTAAATATGGCGAACAACATTGATCAAGAATTTGTCTCAATGTGAATGGCCTCTGGTACCTTACCAAATGAAGGAAAAATTAGACTCCTGAAGCTGCATAATGTTGCCTCATTTGTTGAAGCAGTAATCTCACTTGGGCACAGGCAAAGAATGAAAAAGGGACCTCAATCATCTGCAGGAGACAAGCGCTAAATTTAGCAAGGACATACAATGAGCAATTTAGGGCCCTCCTATGCAAATCATATGGTAGGGTGTTAACACTATCCATGGTCCAACACGTGGCTGTAATGGCTTCCATCTATGGAATATATGGGTTTCTAGTCTTTGGTTCATTTAATGGAGAACTATACCTGATCTAGTACCACCACCTCAACAATCCCACCCCATAAACTGACAAGAAGCAGGCCATTGGTAATCTGAATATTCTGTTTTATTCAAAATAATAGAGATATTAAAGGTGGTTCCCTAAATCGGGGCTGGAAAAGTCACTCATGCATGTTCACCTAAATACAGGCAACCTGCTGTAGTCTCACTTATGTTTATATTCACAATACAAAAATAGACCTGTAACTATAAAAATAAATATAACTATTCCAGGCCAAGGAACATTCTCTCCAAAATAAACATACACATTTATATTGATTGTTGGATTCAAAATGTCAAAACCATTCTTAAAATAGAATCTGAAACAAAACAATTGACTGTTTTCTCTGAAACCATCGACAGGTGTCGGCATCAGTGAAAATGCAAGCTTAAAATACCTTTCTAGTTCGAGGACTGGTTCAACTCTAAAATGCTGGCCCCCATCTTCGGCACATTGGGTTCATGAATGCTATTGATTTTTGGAATGCTGGGACAGTACTACTAAACTCACTCTATATTCTCTAGGAATCTGGTCCAACCTCTTAATATTCTCATGAAGGAATACAATTCAATTACTTTATTGACAAGGGCCGACACCCTGCCGCAAAGGCTTGTCAAATCACATTTCCATTTCAAGATCGCAAACTGCTGGATAAAAGCCTTATTATGGTCAAACTAACCAGGGTTTCAATATTAATTATATCACACAGCACATAGATCTTGTACTATATTCCCCCCTTTCAGTGACATAGCAATTAAAAGTATTTGGGGAGATCCCAGATTTTAAGCTATTTGTGATTTTATGTATGGTTGGGACATTTGTTTAGAAGCTCTGGGATTATTTAACTCACTACTTGTTTGTCTGTGAAAGGAAACTACCGAAAAGCAACCTTGGACAAACCATCAAAGGTCGCTTCCCCTCACACATAGATAACTATGTCCAAAAACAAACTACTCAAAGTAAATTCACATTTTGTATTTTAAAATATGTATTGAAATGGATAATAAATACAGTGTATATTATGTCAAATCCAAACAAAGCATTAGACAATTTAAAAAAGAAAGGTTGTCTCAGTTTTCTTTTTTTGATGTTCATTTGGTTAATGATGTCCATTCCAATTTGAAATCAAATTTGATATAGTATCAAGTGCGACATCTCCAGGAACTCAACTCATTCACAAAGGGATCAACTCCTCTCAAACGGATGTGGGAGGTCCATCGGTGTCTTTGCTAGAACCTTGCACCTTACTATCTAGGAATACCAGACTGAGATCTAGACTGCCCCGGGCACCTTGCGCCCAGCGCGACCTTACTGCCCATACACAACTGGATACACCCACGATACCCAACCTCCCCCCCCTCTCACACTCCAAGCACAACGCTTAAGGGAGCACTCATCAATGCCAGATCCCTCACGGCCCACGCTCTCGCTGACCTCATCATAGCCCAAAACCTCGATTTCTTAGCCATCACTGAAACTTGGCTACATGCTGCCTCCGGCCCTCTCCTCGCCTTAGCCTTACCCAACGGTTATTCCATCTTTAGAAACGACCGTCACTCCAACCTATCCAAAGGAGGAACGGTCGCATTTATACATAGAGATAATATCAATATGAGCACCACTACCAATTCCCAACTCAGCTCGGCAGAATCCTTATCCGTGAAATTATCCCTTTCACCTACTAACACAGCTACTATACACCTTATCTATAGACCCTCTGGTCCACTAGGTTCATTCACAGATGATATTACATCCATCTTGTCTGCCAATACTAAGCCTAACTCTCAGGTGCTGTTACTAGGAGACCTCAATTGTGGTCTCTCTGACCTCAAGGACCATATGGCAACCGAGGTCGCCACCACCCTTAGTGACCTAGACTTCCAACAACGTATTCTCGCACCCACACATAACAAGGGCAGAACACTCGATTGGATTTCTGACCAGAACTGGAACATTACAATCTCTTCTAACTCTGCCTGCGCCTTGTCTGACCATCACATCATTACGTTCAATCTAGCAGCCACCAACCTCCAGCCCAAACCCACCTCAGCCCCTGCCATACCCACTAGGAATAAAAAAGACATTACCAGGGATAAACTGATTCCGCTCATTCTCCCCATCCTCAACAAATGCACCCTACAGCATTGTAGACATCTACAATCGTACCCTACTCAAAGCCTTTGAGTCTATAGCCCCACTCAAAATACGCAAAGCAAAACAACGATCTCACCTGAACTCGTGGTTCACCCAACAGTTAAAATTTTTGCGCAAGGAAAAGAGGAAGGCCGAAGCCCTCTGGAAAAGTAAGCCTAGTTTGGCGAATAAAGACTCCCTTCTCATCACCTCACTCAACTATAAGGAAGCTATCCTTCAAGCCAAAAAAGAGACGTCCAACCAACGTATATTGAAAGCTGAATCCAACAGTAAGGAGCTATTTAAAATTCTTAAAGAACTAGAATCTCCTTCACCCGTCCCCTGCATCAAAGACAGTACGTGGTGTAACATTGAAAACGCACTGCTTAACAAAATTGCTACCCTGCAATCCAAAATGAAGGCCAAACAAAACACCCTTTTCACTCCTCCCCTAACTAAGTCTATGCCTCCGAAAATGACTACCCCATTTTCCCATAACCCATTCAGCTTTACACCACTCACCATCAGTGAGGTTGAAAACATCAGTACCCTAAAACCTTCAAATTGTCAAGGCGACACTTGTCCGGCACTGATCATCAAGGAATCGGCCCATGACCTCGCACCTTTCATAACCTCCTTCATCAATTCCCCGTTTCAATCGGGAGTGGTCCCTAACAATTTGAAGGATGCTTGGGTCATCCCCCTACTAAAAAAAACTACCCTAGATCCAGATTCCGTCCAACTACAGGCCCATCACTACTGTCCCATTTCTCCTAAAAATACTAGACAGGGCAGCCTACTTACAGATACAAAATTATCTGGAAACAGTCTGCTGGGTACAAGACAATCCGGCTTCAGACTCAAACATGGGCCTGAAACAGCCCTTTTGGACCTAAAAACCCAAATAGAGGATCTAAAAGACAATCGCAAACTGGCGCTACTACTCCTACTGGACTTATCTGCTGCCTTCGATCTGGTCAACCACCAAATCCTCTATCAACACTTGAAATCTGCAGCTCATTTTTCTGACAACGCCACCAACTGGATCAGATCATTCCTAGACAACAGAAACATGAGAGTATTTTCCCCCACCTCCTCAGCCGACCCAGCGCCTGTCCCCTGTGGGGTTACGCAAGGGTCGTGCGTATCACCTACCCTCTATAATGTGTTTACTAAACCTCTGTTTGATGTGCTTGACTATCTGGGTGTCACCTACACTAATTACGCGGATGACACCCAGATACTCATTCCCATCACGGGCGACTACTCTGTTGACTCTAAATCACTAAACGACATCTACCTTGTCATCCAAGCCTGGATGGCACAACATGAGCTCTGTCTTAATGATGACAAGACAGAGCTCCTCATTCCAGGCACACAACAAAGACTCAATAAGTTGAACCCTCTGTTCAGTTCATTCAATATCGATGGCAACCCTACTAAAGTATCCAAAGACACAAAAACCCTATGAATTTACCTGGATACCTCACTTTCTTTGCACAGACAATCCAATGCAGTTGCTGCTGCATCAGCCTACACATGTAAGTTGATCACAGCTTGTCGCCCATTCCTCTCTACGCAGAACTGCATCACCCTCGCTAGGCCTCTGGTTATGTCCAAACTGGACTATTGTAATGTACTGTATCAAGGCACTAACCAATGCAACCTCAAACTCCAAATCACTCAAAATAACGCTATTAGAGCAGCCCTCAACATCCCCAGATCAGCACATATCTCGGCTACCAGGAAGAACCTGCATTGGCTCTGTCGGCCAAAGGATCTCTCTAAAATCACTTGCCCTCACCTACAAATGCCTTCATAACCTAGCCCCTATTTACCTAGCTTCGCGGTTCACGCAATATACCCCCCCCCCCCTCGAAGACTTAAGTCTGCCCATAACCAGAGCCTTTACATCCCCAGATTCAAGCTCCAAAACAGCCAGAGGAACTAGTTTCCCTGTCTTGGCAGTCAAACTCTGGAATTCTGTGCCTCTCAATATTGAAATCTATCATCACTCAACCTATTTAAACTCAAAGCTAAACATTGGCTAGCCGCCTCAGATGACTGCATGTCCTACTGAATAGCTGATACCCCAATTTGACATGTATGCTTGTCTTACCTGCTCTGTTGCTTGATTCTTATGACCTGTACTATGTTTTTTACCTGTACTTTTGCACTATGTTTTGGGATTCCCATGATCTGCAGCGTGTCCATGTATTGTTGTAACCACTGTTGAAGATATGTGCCCGGTAGCCTCTGGGCCTGGTTCTGAGCTATATAAATAAATAAAATACAAATACAAATACAGAGGTGGGGTTTGGGAGGGCTACAGTCCCTGTGCCTTCCATCTGTGCCTGTTTTCATGAAATGGGAAGCATCTTTTCTTGCTCCTTGCCACTATTGCACAATTCTAGCCAGTTTCTTTCTTGTCCCGTAGAACTTCAGCCTCCAGCATGCCTAGCGTTGGAAGAACAAGAGAGCAGCCTGACCAGGAGTGAGACTGCAAAGAAATTTGGCACTGCAGAGCAATTCCGAGGACATGAACGATCCGCAATCCACTGCTGAAAAAGGCTCTCTAGTCTCAGACAATCTATACTGAAGACACTGGTAGCATTGAAGACCATGGAACAGGTGACTTGTTGAACCCTGGTGGCTAGAAATTACTGATAACAAGCAATGCATAATTCTGCTCTTGCACCAATCACATTCAAGAGAAGATTAGGCTCCCCCAATATGCGGTTATGTAACAGAACCCATGATTGCACCTGGCTAAATCTCAGACCAAGTCTCCCCCAATATGCGGTTATGTACAGAACCCAAGATTGCACCTGGCTAAATCTCAGGCCAAGTCTCCCCCAATATGCGGTTATGTACAGAACCCAAGATTGCACCTGGCTAAATCTCAGGCCAAGTGGTTGCTTAGGTTCCATTTCACTCTGTAAATTTGCTGAGCTACATTGGACGCAATTGAGCTTTAAAATTACTCTCTCAATGAAACAGTGATCCAAACTGTAATCGCACGTTGCACGCTTCTCTCTTCTGGGCTCCTTTCAAAATATCAGGAATGCTTATAAACACCACCCTCAAGTGCTAAAGGGCATTAAAAGCATGAACATAAGGTTGCTAATCTCCAAGTGAAGCCAAGACCCAAGCCAAACCTTTTGAGAAAAAAATAAAACGGTACTAGCTGAAAGGTGTGGTCTCGCTTGTAGAAAGAACCAATTGGCTCTACAAGATTTTACATATACAATTCTCTTTAGTGACAGTGCAGGATACAATACCGCATAACAAAAGTAGCAACAGCAGGGTGAACAAACATACCAAAAAGGTAATGGAGAACTATCTTCCAGCTAAGCAAGATGGACTACCAATACTATAAGTATTCCTCACCTCCTACTCCAATAGATCAGCAAACATCTAGGGTGTACAGAGCTCAGAGTCTGGGTTTATCCCCTTTAGTCACCCCAGAGGCCAGACATAATGCTTCAATCTGTGAAATGGTGCTAGAATCCAATGTAGCTCATTAACAAGCCAGTAGGCCCATCCTCACTCATGTAGACAAATTACTGTGATTTGCCCCTCTCCCAAGTGTTGACTTGCATCACAAAATAGGTTCCCTCCTACACATGTCTTTGCCTGCAAGATAGTACGTGCATTTGTGGAGGAATTAGGCTTGCATTAGCAGAGGATACTGCTCCAGAATGCATCAAATGTATAATGATCTTTCAATTATCTAACACCCCAATAGGAGAGACCAGATGTTGTGGCATTGCAGTAGTGGGTAATATAATGGGTAGCAGATTACTTTCTTTACTTCGTGTGTCAAATCATACCAATTAAAGGATAAAAACCAAAGAAAAGGGGTTGAAATAAATGTTCAAGATTATAATTATGTAATTATTATAATTGGTTATTTAGAACGTGCTGAATACCCAAAGGTTTCTAAGCACGGACTCGGGGATCGTACCCATGTTGCTCCAAGTCGTCTTGCTTCAAAGGCGAGCGTGTTGCCCTCGAGCTATCCCCCAAGATTAGTATCTAAAAGAAGTTTCACCTCCCCCCCAAATTATTTTGGGATTATAGAGTAGCATATCCTTTTTCACTTTGAAATATGACCTGCATTTACTACATTTATGAAACACATGTCCACATAGACCATGAACTAGGTGTTGTTCAACTAGAAAAAGAAAGACAGTACAGGGGTACATTCTCATCAGTGCTCTACCATTCAATAATAGAAATCAGGGTAAATATTTGATCCGTAGTGGACATCATTCAAGTTCCTTAACAGAGGACAGCATTTTGTCATCCCTTTTCCACGCCTGCATTTTATTTAGGATGTCCTTGCCAAAATTCTTCGGGTCAATATCCAGCAAGCTGATCATGCAAGGTTTCTCATCTCCCTTTTCATATATAGGCACAACAGGACAGTTTTCCCATGATTTCCGAAATCTCTGTTCATAAGTACAATCAGGTGCGGCCTTCTGAAGAGGTGCACCATATCTCAGCAGTTGAGTGAGGGTTTTACAATCAGTTAATGAATGCATTGTAAAGAAGCCACTGTGAGCCGATGTGAAAGAGGCTTAGCAGGGGCCAATTATTTTTTTATAGTTTACGATATCCTCCTTACTATTAAAGGGGTATCATCTGCTGATTTTCCAGCCCGAAATTCCTTAAATCCACAATGTTTTTAAATATGAATATTGTCTACTACTAAAAGCACCACATTTCCGAAGTACTGAGCATATTATTGGTGACAATACAACTAGTAGTAATTGTACTACCAATAGTACCACCACACGATTGCAACCACTGTAGATAGCAGTACAACCATCATAGTAACAGCACTACTGACAATATCCGTAGTGCAGTAGCAGTGACGCCAACAACAGTAGTGCAGTTATGCTGCTATTCCTAACAGTAGTATTGCCAGTAAAACTAGCCACCGCAAATTGCATCGCACAGATATAGCATCACTGAAAGTAGTGATACTCATAGCAATAGTTATACTTCGAGTACTATAACTGTTACATTACTTGGAGTAGTACGTGCAATAAATCTACTAGCAGGATCAGTGGTAGCAGCAGTAGCTGTGAAATATAGCACAAATACGTCCACTAGTCATAGGCTCAGAAATACTAAACCTTTGTAGCAATGGTAAGTGAACAGTAGAACTCAACACCCTTGGTGTGCTACTACTAACCAAAGGAAGAGTAGTAATAGTGCCCAAAAGATAAATAGCATTCACAGAGATCCGAGGTTCAGTAGTAGTAATAGCTCTTGGCCTGCAGCATGTCAGTTCCCATGACACAAACAATGAAGCAGAAGCACCCCACAGGACTTCATGATGAATATCATGGAACTCCATAACCTGGTAGGTTGCTGGGGTTGGGGCAGCTTTAGGTAGGCCCAATCCAAAAGGAACCAAACCTTTGGCCTACAAGATCTCTCTGCATGCAGCAGAGGAATGTTAATGAAAAGCATGTTTAGCATTATAAGGACGCATTCTTAACTGAAGGCATTCCATTTTGGAATCTTCCTGAATGGAATTGATCCACAGGTTCAGTAATAAAAGTGAGATCAAAGTCTGAGCCAGAACCTTTAGTAGGCCAGCCTTTCTCTGGGTCAATGGTAAAAAAATCGTTAAGAATTAACTCACTCCTTCCTTAGTCACGGGGAGGGCGGGGGGGTTTGGGGGTTTTACTGAGACCTCTGCTGTGGAATTTCCAATGACTGCAATTGAGAATTCCCAGACAGCTTCAGTAATCAAATAACACATTTATAAATGTTTTCTAAAGATAGCCATTTCCATTTAAAGAAAAACATGTTAAAACTCTCAAATGAAATCAATTTGATTTAGTTCGTCCAAAGTTTTAAAGTGTACATGGTTGCCAGTTGCTGCCAACATAAGTTAAATAGGGTGGCGGATAAACAAACATGCGGGACTGAAGTAAACATCAAGGGATTTTATTGTGTTGTCAGGATGGAGGATGGGGCAAAAACAACTTTAGTGCATTCAGGTATCCAATCATCTCGCTTTGTATCTGTCATCCTAGGATATTGTCGGGGGTATAGCACTCAGCTTGCTTAACCAATGACTCATCTCTTCCTCTGAAAAAAGGCAGGCCTTCTACCCAAAATAAATGCAGTGGTGGTCCGCATAGGATGGGGATAAAAACCTAGAACCTATAGGAGTTTAAACAAAGAAAAGGGATGTTCTTGGTTCTGAACAAGCTAACCAAAAACGGTGCAAGCAAGGAATAAACCACAGTGTCTTTGGGGATTCTATCTATAAGGAATACATGTGTCTCCCTCTGGCTCTCAGATATTGAGCACAGAATTGGTTATATAGCTCCCAGTCAACTTAGACATGATTTCTTTCTTCTAGAAAAACTGTCTCCCGTTACAACTCCCAGCATGTTTCTTGACTCTAGGAGAACAGTATCTCGGAAATCGCTTCTAAAAACATCGGGCACTGTTTTTGGACAGGCGTGGGTACTACCTATTGCCGGTCCCTTAAGGAGACTTGATGCTCCAGATACAGGGTTAGCCGCGTATTGGCCAACAAGTAGATACTTTTTCAAGGATACTGCTCTCCCGCTGGCTGTTTGATCTTGGAATAATCTGCGGGATACATTGCCTAGACTGCTTTTTAACACCGTTTTTGTATCCAAATCAGTGTCTCGGGGTTATAGTGCTTAGCACACTTAGTACCTGTAAAAAAGCTATAGCACCCAGCTTGCCATTTGGTATCCATAAAAGAGGTAAAGTGGCTGGATCACTTACCTGTGCAAGCCTAGACTTGAGGCTGTATTGGCCTGTTCACCTCTGTGGGATGCAGTGCCCAACTCCCTTGTGAAGGGATATGTGCCCAACATCAATTCGTGGATATGGCACCTAGCACGCTTTTAAGCAGTCTTCAGGTGGTCTGGTCTTTCTGCTCTTTTAGCTCCGGGGTAGCTCAGGTTCAAGGAATTCTCGCCAGAGTGCAGTAGTTGGTGCTCCCCTCTTCTTCTTAGTCTGCCACTCTGACTTACCATTGCCAGAACATGGAAGACTATTTGAAGGCAATGCTTATAAATGCCCTAAAAAAGGGGCATTCTGGGCGACTGTTAGGCCTTCATAGACTGAATATCTTCCATTTCCCTGTGGCTTCTTTAGCTGGCCTCAAGGCTTCAAAAGCTCTGTTCCCCAACTTATAATCAAACAGAAATCCCTGCTTTTTTCATGGCTCTGCAGTGGCTGATCACATCGCTGTTCTGCCCGTCACCGCTCACGCAGCTCCAGATACTCCAGTCACACCAGCACACCACCATGTGGGTACCATCTAGCATTGCAGAAGACAGGTAGCGATCCAGCCTTCAGCCTCAGACGCAGACAGCACAGTAGACTCCTTTCCTCTGGGGAGCCCCTACAATGGAGTCAGCCGATATACAGAGCTACAGCAAGAGTGAACAGGTGGTCTTTCTGGATATTAACGTTACGTTTTGGTTGCCCTTAGTGAACGACAGGAGTCCTTACAGGCACCTCATGGTGTACATATTTGCAATGAGGAGTGTGTCTATGCCTGGTAGTGTTACTGTAAAGTGGGTTTTTCCAAACCTACTCTCGTAAGGGGTTTTGAGAAGCAAACTTAAAGATGAAACTAGTTTACACTGGAGTCTGACCAAACTCTCAAAGGTGGAGTGACTGAGCAGCCAAGCTTATAATTATAATTGTTCTTTTATAACGCACTGAATACCAAAGACCAGTTTTAGGAGGGGTACGTTTGTTGTTAAGTACAGTACGGAAGAGCAGTCTACTAAGGAACAGAGGTCCAAATACGTTCATAAAAGCATAGTAATTAAATGCATTATAGACTAGTTCAACACACTACTGATTGATCAGTACAAATCACTATTAAATACATGTACAGCCACAGTTTAACCACAAAAAGGGTTAACTTCAACTTTAGCATTCAACACAGTAAGACCTGGGTGTATACACTGTAAAGTGGGGGAGGAAAGGTTAGAAGGTGCACAAGCCTTAACAAGGGCTAGTATACTCAAACATGGAAGAACCACGCTTTAGAAGGCCATCTGTCACGAATCGGTCCTTTTGCTCTTGTTCCTGCCACTTGGGGGCATGATTTGGGGACTGTTCACTACTAGACCTACCTTCCATACCCTATGACAGTACTGTAGTGATTTTGAAGCTCTAAAACCCTATTTTCCACTTCTCTTCCCTTCTGGATCCAGTTCGGTTTTGGCAGCCATTGTGCCGCTTTATTGAAAAGACTATGCTTACCAGTATGGCTTTCCCACTGCTTCCTCTCCACCCTTGCAGGACAGGGTTGGGTGGAAGATAAGTTACACCTGTGGCTGGCAGGAGCTAGCTAACAGCACAGCTAAGGCATGTGATTGTTAGCCAGCTTTAAGAGCCCCAAGTTTGCTTCAGTCCAGAGCGGTCATCGTTTTAGTACTCCTTTTTGTGACTGGTCACTGGCTCTTATGCTTAGTTTCTAGTTCCTTATTTCTTGGCCTTGGATTTCAAATTGTGTGTATTGGTATTTTCTGCTTCCTGAATTCCCTTTCAGTCGTGCTCTGTTTTTCTGTCAGCACTTGCCAGTGCTTTCCTATTTCTGGGCAGCAGCAGAGATTGGCTTTATTCTATTTTTTTTTCACTGTGCTCTGTTCTGGAGTTAAACGTGACCCTTTAGACACCCCTCATTGAGAGCAAACCCGTTTTAGTACACTTTTCTTCCATAGGGAAGCAGAGGGAAGGTATTTGGCCACGTAATTTCATGTTCCCTGTTCCTCGACTTTCTCCTGGAGTCTGTTCCTACTTTATCCTTACACACGCCCCCATTGGTTCCTCTATTGATTGTTCGGTGTGATGAGCTAGTGTGTCCAGCCCCTTCTGCTAAATGCCTAAGTTTACCTCACTATCCTCCAAGTTGGAGGTCTGCAACCTTTGGCTCTCCAGACATTTTGGACTACAAATCCCATCATCCCTAACTAGTATGGCCAATAGCCTGATATCATGGGAATTGTAGTCTGAAATATCTGGAGAGCCAAAAGGTAGCAGACCCCTGCTGCAAGCACAATTCCTACTTGTCCCTTTTCAGGAGTCTGGGGTTAAATTATCCCCTTTACTCTGAAATACTTTGAGGGCCCCTGTTTTTTCAGCAGTGTTCTTGGGCTTAGCTGACATTCCGGGTGGCGTTACTCATCCGTGCAAGTATGGTCTTTAAGTGGCCTTATAGAATACCATGAAGGATATCAGTTCACAGACCCGGTAATTGCTGCCCTGTATGAGGTTTAGCACTGTCAGTAACTAACAGCAATTGTGGGTTAGGCGATTGCTGACTTTCCTAATCACAAGGAGCTTCCAAGTGCTTACCCTACATCCCACTTATTTGCATTTATAAAGCGCACATCGGCCCTGGGGCATCGTGGCGCTGTTACAGCTTATTCACTTGTCAGACAGACATGTACAGCAGCACTGAATGGTGTAGAGAGAGCAGGCACAAAGGTACGGTGAATGGCATGTTAGACTCTCACTAAGGTTACAGTTGAGCAGCGTGTCTATACATATTGGTTCGTACTAGCAGAACAGTATGTTTTCAGTTTTTTGCGCAAGTCATTGTAGGAGCTTTCGTTTGAGGGTAGTGCATTCCAGTTTTTGGGAGCCAGGTGTTGAAAGCTGGACCCTCCAGCTTTGGCTCTTTTGAAGGCTGGCATGTAGATCTGGTTGGTCAAGTGTGATCTAATGGGCCTGTTGGATGGGTTGAAGGTGATTCTTTGTGATAGGTAGGGTGGGTCATCAGTGGAGAGGCACCTGTGGGTAATGGGCAGTGTTTTGAAGAGTATGCATTATTTTACTGGTAACCATTGTGCATCTTTCCTGGCCTGAGTGATGTGATCCCTTTTGGGGGTGCTCAGGGCTGCCCAAAGGGCATTATTCTGTGTGACTTGGAGTTTAATGTTTTTAGCCAAAGTGCCCAGAAGAAGGGCATTGCAGTAGTCTAGTTTCGTACCTACTGTGGCTCTGGCAATGGATAGTTTTTTGTGGTGAGGAAGGGCTTAACAGCATTGATAACCTTGGTGAGAAGTGCCGCCGAGGAGGCTATGGCATTGATCTAGCGTGTCATGGATAGGGATGCGTCAAGGTAAACTCCTAGTGTTTTTACTGCTGCTGAGACAGTGATGGTGGAGTGGTCTATGGCGAAGGTTTTGTTTTGAGAATGGAGCTTGTTCCCCGTTGCCTACTATGAGGATCTCAGTTTTGTCCACATTAAGGCAGAGGCTGTTGGCCGCCATCCACGTTTGAATAGCTGAGTAGATTTTAGTTAGGGCTGCAGTGTCTTGATCGCATATGCCGGTCAGAGGGAGTACCTGCGTGTCGTTAGCGTAGTTGGTATATGCTAGGTTATGACAGTTCAGATCATTCAGCGAAAGGGTGAAGATATTGTATAGCGTGGGGGCAGTGCATGAGCCCTGAGGGACTCTGCAATGGATGGTGGTGGGAGAGGCGCATGCAGAGTTTGAGAAGACTTGCATAAGTCTTCCATTTAGAAGGGAGGCCATCCAAGCTATTGCCTTTGGTGATAAGTGGGCTTCGTTTTTTAGGTGCATACATAGGATATTGTGGCTGACAAGGTTGAACGCGGAAGAGAGATCTAGGAGGAGGAGGCATGCCGGTTTGCCTTTATCAGTGATGTCTCCAGGTTGTATTTTGAGATCGAGCAGCGCAGACTCAGTTCTGTGATTTGGTGGTGTTGTTAGCTGGTCTGGATGTGAGAGAGTTGAGGGGGGTCAAGGGTGTTTTGGGTGGGGCTTGTTTTAGAACGAGCTTATGTGAGACTGTGGTTGTGTCTGACCTAGCCAGTGGGGTGGTGAGTGGGTGTCTGGAGCGGAGACCTAGTAGGTTGTTCCTGGTGCTGATGGATCTAGGGCATGTGTTGGCTACGGGAGGTTTGGCATAGGTCATTGTGGTGTTGCATTTAGCGAAGAATGATGGCATGAAGTGGGTAGGAGGGGTGTACGTGGGGCATTGATGCTGTGAATTTGCCATTGGACAGTGGGCTGGGAGCAGGCAGAATAGTAGTGAGGTTCAAAAGTGTCAAACAAGCAGAAATGCAAATACAGTCTGGATGTGCATGAGGCGTGATAGCAATACTAATCAGTAATGGGCAGCAGGCAAAGTATGTACAGTTTAGATGTGAGAGTCAAGCAGGAGGCAATTTTAGATACAAATGTGGCCGTTGAGCAGGAGATGCAATTTGGCTATGAAGTCAGGCAGGGGACAAAATACATACAATTGTGGCTGTCTGTTGAGCGAGAGATGCTAATACAATTTGGCTGTGGGAATCAGACATGAGGCATGATACCAGACCGAAGCATATAAAAAGGTAGCAGGTAAAAAGTACAAGTATGGTTTAAATGTGGGAGGATGGACAGGTAACTATACAGCTGTGTGTGGGGATAAGCCGTAGTGGCGGTGCAGTTTGGGTAATAAAGTGGGGGAATAAGCCAGGGAGAACAGATATAGATCAAATGTTGGAGTCGAACAGAGTCAAGGTTCAATACAGCATGTGGGGGTCACACCGAATATTACTATGGAGCAGGTGTGTTAACCGGCACGTTGAAGATGGTGAAGCATCAGAGGGCAGCATTTCACGGGAGCGAGCTTTAGCTGAGGTGGTGACGGGATGTGTGCTGGAATCAGGGCAGATGGGGAAACTGCTTAGGAGTATTAATAGATCATCTTATGTTCAGAGATACAGGAGACACGCTACGTGAGTGCCAGATGAGAATCTGGGGACGGTAAATGGGTACTCACGGGTTAGCAGAGTGGCATGACTTTTTATGGGTGCCTTTTTGTGGGGGTCTGGTGCTTGGCTCTCGCTTCCCGGTCACGGACTGGGAAGGAGGCAGGGCCGGCGGCCAGTCGGAGCTTCGTGCTCCAGCTGGGTGGTTGCTTAGCAACACCCAAGCATAAACAAATCGGCAGCCATTTTGAGATCAGGAATTTTCTTTTTTTCTGATCCACGCGTGGAGGACGGCAAAGTCGGGCCCTGCTCAGGGTGGGGCAGAGATGGTGCCGCAGGTACATCAGGGAAATGGGACCTCGCGGGCGAATGGGGAATGAAGCAGCATCCGCTTCTGGAAGGCACGGAGGGCGGCTCCTGCCCTAGCACGGCTACAGGGTGAAAAATAGATTTGTATTCTTATAATGCTCTACTTGCACATTCTGGGTGTTGGTGTGCATGCATCTTGGTTTCGGAGTGCATGTTGTTTAAGCCATATCTACTCACTGTGTGATCTTATGCATATTTCCCTTGCCATATCCACTGCTCTTTGACAAGGATATGGATGGTGTCACCAGGAGACAGAGTTGCATCTGTTACAGGCATTTGGCTGTATCTGCCAGGTCTTTGACTGGGAACCTTCTACATGGGTTTTCTACAGTCGACCTGCTCTGGAATGGGTAGACTACCATTCCTTAGGCCCATGGCGGATATAGAATGAATTCCTGACCAGGATCTACTGCCTATGGCCCAGTAATGTAGCTACTTATCTAGCAAAGGACATCAAGCTCAATGCAAGTCAATGAGGGGCTTAAAGAGTTAAGCCATCTGAACCCTGATACTTCGACCTTTGAAACACTGGGGCAGGGAATCGGTCGGGGGGAGGGGGAATCGGGCCCACTGTGGATGAAGTTGCAAAGGTTTGCAAGCTGCAGTTTGAGGCTTCAGACTCTTCGCATAGACCTCAGTGCAGGGTGAAGATGGCTCGATTGAGGTTCCAACAGCTCAGGAGAACACCCTCAGGATGAGCTGGTAGACTGACCAATGGCAGGGTTAGCAGGCGCTCAGGGGCAGGGAGGTCAGAATTGGTGCTCCAGTAAGCTCTTCCTCGTTGTGAAAAACGGAAGCAAAATGTTGGTATGGTCTCAGCAGAGCCCTGTCCTTGAATGGCTCTCTGCCAGCAGTTCGGCTTCAGATACTTGGCTCTTGTGGTAGACTACCCGAGTGGATCCAGGTCCTCTCCTTTCAATACAGAATGGGGGCTGCACCAACCAATCTATAGAAGGTACATGAAACATTCAAACAGACGCTGTCCAATCAAGGACAGCTGCCAACTCATTCTTCTCAGGAACAGAAGATAACCTGGATGAATTTTGGTTTGCACCAGACAGTCCCAAAACCCAATTTCAGCCAGTTCACTCGCACAAAGCACTGACAAAGTGTGTTCCCCTGATGTAGCAATTTCTGACCAGCAGAGTAATGAAGATGGCACAAATAGAAGGGCTTGTACAACAAGGAGCATACGTTTTCAGTATATGGTACTGAAAAAGAATTATAGCGGTAACAAATTAAAGCGGACAGCTATGCACTAGTAATAAAAGAAAATAGCTGATTGCCACCATCTTGTTGAGTGTCCTTCAACAAAGTAATGGTGATTCTACTCCAAGAAAATAAAAAGTGCCACAAAGTGTCCCTATAGCATTCTACGTAACATGGCAAAAAGGGCTTCACTAAATCCTGGTGGCTGGGGGACTTAGCCAATGGAGGAATGCTACAGAAAAAAGACCTTTTCTAATGGTTAAAATTACCCTTGTGTCATCAGTGTCCTGAGGGTCTCCCGCATTGGTTGCCCCGTGATTTCCAACGCCAACCCCATACAGTTGGGTTCGGAACATAGGAATAAGAGGGGCTCCCACTATAGCCATGTGCTTCGACGTCTGGCCTGAATTCAGAGCCTCCTTATATTCAAAGCTTTGCTGCCACTCATGTTCAGAGGGGGGAACATCAGGTCAGCGACTGTCTCAGTAGCCAACTATGTAAGACATGCACACCTGTAAATTGTCATGCTACCTACTGTGTGTAGTCCAGGATACTGGTACAATTTAAAAGTGAATCCTTCTTAGGTCTGGGTATAATGGAAAGTCCCTCTGGCGAGTATCCATTGGGCTAGTTAAGTGTGCTTCGATGGAGGCCAAATGTGTTCATACTGACAGTAAAAGATGAGGAAATGAACTCTCAATTTTTCTTCTTTTTATTGTGACTTAGTTTTAAAACAAAAACTTATTTCACATCACCATAAATGTTTCCTCCAATTTCCTTTCTTATCTCATTATGTTTCCCAAAAATCTCACTAAAGTCTCACTCCTATTCTTTGAGCCCGTCCAGTCTGCAAGTGTGGTCCATGATCTTTTCGGTGGAGATATGGAGCTTCTTATGTCTAGTCGATTTTCTACGCTGGATCTTGCTCTTTCATTAATTTATCTAGAAGGTTTAATTCCAGCACATGTAAATCGCGGGTTCCTTCCTTGCACAAAGTCACTCCACTATTCTTCATCTGTTTTAGTTTTGAAGGGTACCATGCAGCTGTTTAAACAACGTGTTTTTTCATCTGCTACCGCTACACACTCCAGTAGTAGATGTCTCGTAGATGCCAAGGAACCTTGTTTTTTACAGAATCTACACTTTCCCTCATCCATCCCTCGTTTACCTCTGTTGTGCTTAAACTAATTTCTGAGTTGGACATCTAGTCGTATTTGCATCATCCTCTCCAGATGATGTTTGGTGGGAAATGTCATCCAATATTGCGGCATGGGGTCTCTCTTCCGATGTTCTTTTGCAGCATTTTTTTTGTGATTTGTAGGAAAGCTTTGATTCTCTTGTTCTTATTCAATCCTGTCTTTTTAATTTTTCTTTTACTGGTTCTGGGTTCGAAATCAGTTCTTCCAGTGATGAGTCTAATTCGTGTAGTTGAGTCCATTTGTCCTTCCAACTATTAAGCAAGACTGCACTCTTTCCATGCTTGTGCGTTGATAGGATTTTGTAGCCAACCACCAGGTCTAACAGTGAGATCTTTCTCAAAAGTGCCATGGACTTCCATCTGATTACTGAGTTGAGGGATTGAAGACTGAAATCAGCTCTTATGGCAGCCATTGGGGTGCACCTAGAAAAATGTAATATTGGTTTCCAAAATTTGCTTTCGAGCTTTGCCCATGTTCTCCATGACAGGTTCAGGCCCGCTTCCCCACCTTATGTCAGGATAGCCATCAATTATTCTGCAGGTAGAAGGATCACGCAGGAGCTAAAGAGAATTTCCCAAATCTCCCATTCATTATTACTCCATGTGAGCATAGCCTTCTTGCTTTTAAGGAAAGTTTGTTCTCCCAGTTTTTTTTTTGGCCACTGAATGGTAAAATGTTAATCCCAAGTATGCTCTCTCACCTTTTCCAGACTTTCCTCTCCAATTTTCCATTTCAATTTCTTCTCATTGATCTTGTTTGTTCCTCCTGTCATTAGAATTTTAGATTTATTGGTATTTATTTTCAAGGTTGTTCGTCTCCATGTAATTTGCCGTTTATTTAACAGATGTTGCAAGCCGATTTGGGTCTGATCTACGAGAACTATGTCGTCTGCATAGCAGATCGATAGCTCACAGTTTAACATTTTCGGGGGGAAGTGCCTTGTATGTCTTAGAGCCTCTGGTAGATCAGCGATATATAGCTTGAAGAGGGTGGCCACAAGTGGGCAACCCTGTTTGACTCTTTTAGTTGCCATGTCTGCCTATAAGTTTCCTTCGTTGTTGAACCTTATTTGCGTAGATTTACTCTCATGAAGGGCTTTAATGGGCTGTATTTCCTCAGGACAATTCCAGTTCTGCAGTTTCGTCCACAGTTTGTGCCTGTTCACTCCGTCAAAAGCTTGCCTTTGATCTATAAAGGCGAGATGTAATTTCTCTTTAGCTCCGACGGCTTTCAATTTCAGTAGTGAGAGGATGAACAAGTTTAATTCGGTTCCGGTGCCCTTCGTAAAGCCCGTCTGAAGGGAATTTGCGTGAAACTGTGAAAAGGACCCTTTTGTGTCTTATTATACCACTTATTAGACAATCGATTTGAAAACCCTTTGGAATTTGGATGGCATGTGGCACATGTAAACCAACAAATCAGCCGGAGTACACAACTTTTTATCTGTTTTAAAGTAACACTTTGCATCATCCGTCAATTACAATTAAATCTGATAACCCTACCATCAACAATACATAAAATAATTAATCTCTTATCAACATTAAAACCCTTACACGTTACATAATTCAGTGTTTGCTCCTTATAGCAAATCGTTTCACTCACTTACCACACGTATATCTAACAATAGGCCAGATTGTAGGTTTGTCTGATGGAGTAGCTTTGCCTGTTGTCACTGCTGGAGGGAGCTGTTGCCTTAGGATATATAGTGGCCCTACTATATCAATGAAAACCTGCACTTTGACCCGTGTACCCGGGCCTGTGGCCTCTACACTAGTTCAGTCATAATCTAACTTTACTTCAGGAGTATGCCACGGTTATTCACAACCTACGGTCAGAATTGGTCAAATGACCACTCCATCAATTAATCCCAATTTAGAAAAGCAGGAACAAGCCAGGAGCCACAGGTGAGAAAGTTGGTACCAAGCCCCTTGTGTCTTGCTTTCAATGTGCTGTTTGAAGGGCCACAACTCCCATTAGTTCTGGCCGGCATAGTAAATGGAGAGGGATGATGGGAGTCGAAATGCCAAACATATGGCGAGCCAGGGGGTGCAAATCCCTGGTCTAATGATTCTCGTGGAGTGTACATAACATCTAGGCTCTCTTTTGCAGATGGACTCAAAAGGACAGCCATATATTCTGGTTCCACTTCAAACCAAAATGCGGATTGACAGCACAACCATCATTTTCTTTTGATGTACAGATATTTCGCCTTTAATATGTTCTGCTCTATTGGAATCCCCAAATGCAGACAGCTGGGCCAGCTCAGTAACATCTTTAAAATATAATGAAGCGATTTATCGAAACAATGTGAAGAAGGGAAGGGGACTATGGGTCACGGCGTCACGCAGTAATTGACCTAAACATTTTACAGCATGCCGTTAAGGGAAATACTACATTTTCCTTTTTGGGGGTCTCCCCTACTGCACAGTGATGAACTCTTTATGAATGTTCCCTTGGTGTGAATAACTTTCCTAAACAACCAGAACCCTGAACCAGCCCTTTATTTGTCATCATCCAGAAACGGTATTAAAAATTGTAAACATACATTTCTGAAACGGCATTTAAAAAAAAGTCTCTGGACAGCTCAAACATGCCAGCGGGAATCCCCTGGGGCGCGTGGCGCTTTAATATGCACACGAGCTCCCGGAGCTCCCCATAACCTGCACATCGAACGCTCCCCGAGTGCATGTGGGTATTTTCCACCGACCACTTCGTGGCTTTTTTAACGAGGCTACAGCGGCAGAGCGCGGCCAAGGAGGTGGTGAGCGCGAGCTCATTTGCAGGCTGCGCGCATCGGGGCCCCCTTTGCAGCAAACCACGCCGCCGTTTCGAGTCTGCTCTGTCGGAGCAGGTGGACACATCCTCGAGAAGGCACATTCCGGCCTAGAATGTGCGTCGATGCACTGCACACAAGCACATCACTCTACCAAACATTGCATTTAGAATACAAAAGCTCGCGGCGCACCGCGTTCATTCTCCTTGGGAGGTGCGCATCTTTTGCTCCGTTTCACACAAAGGGGTCGGGGTCTCAAGCACAGGAAGAAAAAGCGACAGAAAAAAGAAAAGCATCAGGGGCAATAGGTAAAATAAGCGGTACTTACGTCGACTTTCAAACATGCTCCTGGAATGGGCCCAGATTTGGAATGGGTCGGGCTTTTTGGGAGCAGAGCTGTCCCCCTGTTCCAAGGCTGGGGCCTCGCTGGCGGGGTAGGCGGGGAGCACCGGAGTGCTGTGCACGGGCGAGGCCGTGTGCGCGCTGCGGTGACTGGAAACACTATGCTGGGAACTCGTTTGACTATCTTTCCTTTCGAGTGGTTGCTGCGAAGACAGGGAAAAGGAAATGATGCATGTTTACGCAGTGCTTGCTTGACTGAGCGCTTCCCAACATGTTTTTATTGTTCAGCTCTTAACTACAGTTGCGCACAGATTAATGAGAGGCAGTTCCCCCCCCCCCCTCAATCCCCGCACCCACCCTCCCATAGTTCTCTCAGTACCCCGGCCTGGAAGAAGTTTCGCACATAACGGTTCCATTTCATGAACCTTGGAAAGATGGCAGGCGGAGGCAACTAGTCATATGCTTTCAAATCCGGGTCCCACAATGTGTGAACGAATGACTTCGTCACCAGGCCATTTTATGGTTTTCCTCACAAACCACTATTATTTCAAGTCCTAAGTGTTCAATTAAAGTGGACCATGACTACAAGTACCAGAATGCTTTCATTTGTTTTCAGTACATAATCCCAAGAGTGGGGAAAAGGTGTGGTGTCAGGAAATCACTCTACATGCAATAGGACCATAGAATAGATCACTGCAGCTGGTGCATTAACCCACTGAGCCTGGTTACGAAGCAGACAAAAAAAAAATACATCTTCAAGAAATGCCACATTCGTAAAATGTCCGTAAAGGTCATAAGCACACTTTACGTCCCCTTCCCAGTGTCAACTGAGTCACTCCAGCCACAACATTGCAGCGCAAAACAGAGAAAGCATTTTGGAGGAATACTGTGGCTTAACCAACTAATCTGCTGGCCCACTGCGCATTTCAGTTTCCGAATCGTATTCTGTTGCCACCTGACCCTTTTCTCTCTTCAACTCTTACACACAGAGACTTTGCCTACTTTTTAACACATAGTCCTCTTGCGCTCGTTTATTCAACCAGCATCTAAGCTCCAATCAAACATCTCAATCATTCCCTTCTCAAGTTACCTCCATTCTTAAAAAAAAAAATGTTCTCTCGATTCATCTACAGCTGCTTCTTTTCGTCCAATTTCTCTTATACCCTAGCTCTCAAAAATGATTGCGAAGATTGGCAATGGCCAAGTGTCCATCTATCTTGATCAGCACGCTTTCCTTTCTCCTCCACAATATGGGCTTTCGTCTGCTCCATGCTACTAAAACACCATTACTAGTTTATGTATTTGTGCATTTATCAGGAGCGCGCAAAGCCCATAGACATTTGGCCACTAGTTGCAGGCGGAAAAAGGTAAAAACAGTGTCCATTCAAGTTTTTTCCTGAAGGTGTTGTAGGAGGGATTGCAGAGCGGGAGGGAGGTCGTTCCAGAGCATAGGGGCACGGACGATGAAACTAGCCCCTCCTGAACTCTTCCCGTTGTATCGAGGTGTTACAAGACGGGCCATGTAGGCAGATCTGACCAGTCTGGTGGAGGAGTGTTTGATGATTTTGTCAGTCACGTAAAGGGGCATATCGTTGGCAAGGCATCGGTGGGTTATGGAGAGAATCTTGACAAGTAGCCAGTGGGCAGATTTTCTTGCCTCAGATGTGAGCGTGCTTGCTGATGTCCAACTCGGCCCTGAGAGCGAGGGTTTGGACCAGTGCCTCCAACTCGGTCTACCACATTCTGCAATCTTGTATTCTGATTCTACTCGACCCTCTGCTGCCTTTGCCATGGTTGATCACCATCTACTGCTTTCATCCCTTGTTCCTTCTGGTGTTGTGCTTAAATGGTTTCAAGCTGATCTCTCAGATTGTTCTTTTTTCATTTCTTGGGCTGAACAATCTTCTGCCACCTTTCCTTTGCAACGAGTTTTCCTCAAGAGTCTGCTCTTGGTTCTCTTCTTTCACTGTATACGTCATCTCTTGCAGAAATAGTCGACTCTCTGGTCAATTCTATGCTGATGCTTCTCACATTTGTATACCCCTTTCTTCTTTCTTTGACTATTCACGGCTACGATTACCGCCTGCCCACTTTCTTTTCAATCCTCGATGCATTCAAGTTTTCTGCATCTAAACCACATCTAAAACTGAAATTCTAGTCTTTCCTCCTCTGAAGCCCCTCAACCACCACCATTTCCTTTCCTCTTCTCCTACTATGCACTCACAATCTGCTTGCCTTGTCACCTTTGAATCCAATTTTCTACACATCTCTAAAGCTGCACATTCTTGTCAACTAGAGCTTTGCAGTATTCGGAAAGCCTTGCTTTTAAGCTCCCAAGCTTCTTATTTTTACATTGGTTCTCTCATGACTTGACTATTGCTCAACTCTACTGATAGACCTGGCAGCCTAACGACTTGCACCTTTGCGTTCAATATTCTATTCTTCTAGTCATGCTTTTCTTTCTCACAGCTTGCTATTTTATCTGCCGCTCTCATTGGCTATGCTTCGAAATATGGCGTCTTTAATTTCCTGTTCATGTTCTTTAAATGCATACACGATCTAGCCAACCATAGCTTCCCTCTCGTTTCCTTTTTATGTTTCTCCTTGTTCTCTACGTTCTCAATCTCTTGACAGTTTCTAAGGCCCCTTGTGCTCAATCACATTTCCACTCCCCCGCTTTACTGGCTCCTAAATACTGGAACTCGTTACCGTCTGATCTTCACCCACTTGGTCTACTTTCTGCTCTACCCTTCAAACTCATTTACTTTACTCAAATTTAATTTCTCATTTCTTTTTGTTAATTCACCTTGGTTTATCCTTTATATTATACAGTTTTAATTCCTGCATAGCGCTTTGACGAAAGCACTTAAAAACAAAAATTAATACAAATGAGTTGGAAACCATTTAAAGGTTGTGAGCTCAAGTCAATCGATGCTCCGATATACAGCTACCATGCCATTCACAAAACAGTGTCATGATGCCATTAAGCCACAGGGCACCTGCCTCCGAGTGGCATGCTGTGAATATTACTCATGCAGAAATCTAACCCATAGCCCGAGTAAAGGTTGGTTTTACTGGTCAGTTGATTGATCTAGTGTTAATCTGTGGTTTCTAGCTACATGCTTGCTCCAAAGAATTAAAAACAGTGGAGAATATTATATGTTTAGACCTGGTTCACAGTCTTGATGGATTAAAAAAAATGTCCTGCTAAATCCCAAGATAATTCCATACATGCCAACATACCCCATTCCAATAATGAGATGATAGTGCAATCCTAGCTTTACTTTAATTCTAAGACTTTTAATCCTGAACTTAGAATAAGAAAACTGAAATAGTGACCCACCATCTCCCAAATGGAATGCGGCATGTCGGCACATTTGTATTCACACACTTCTAGATTTTCTCCGGCTTTTTACAATTGTTGCATTCGGATAAACTGGCGATCCCTAATTGATATGGGAAGTGAGCAAACATATTGAGCCCTTTCCAGAGTGGGCCGTTTCCACATTACACAGGTTCTTTGAATTTAAAATGGACTGATTAAGAGCTCTAGGAGTTTTTAGCAGCAGATTGTCCGTCTATGTCTTTCCATAATTAAGCTTAGGCTGGTCCCTTGATTTTGCAGTCCGTGTTTAAGGTAAGTCTTTGTAGGTTATCTTGCAATAATTAAACATTCCACAACCAGATCTCATCAATTCCGCTTAATAGTTAGTTGCTAGGATTTTTCTCAGCATGAGGAGTTGCAAGAGTTTTTCATTTAATTAGTACGTTGGTGGTGAAAAAGTAAAGTTGGAGTCAAAAAAGGTATGATCAAATCCTTTGAATCCCTAGGTTGGGACTGTAAGGTTAGGAGCCACCCAGCAGCAAAGTCTCTACACTGGTACAACCTAAAATTAGCTCCAAGATGGCACTTAAGTCTAGAATGATATATTGTACGGTCTGTACATTATGCAATGTAATCCTGCTTGCGTCTAACTTTCCAATGAGGTGGAATAAGTGGCATGCATATGGAATCGGCGCTGGTGCTGTTAAGTACCAGCAACAGTGGATTTATGTACATGTTAAATAGTAAAAATGCTCTTTGAGAGAATTCACTGATCATTGTATTTTGCTGCTATCTAAGATGGGAATCCCAATAGAATTGTACTGGATTGCCTAAAGAGATCTGCTGGTGAATTCTACGCTGAATTGTCATTTAAGTGCTTGCCATAAAAAGGTAGGGATTGTGGAACGATATTGGAGGCTGTTCCCATTTAGAAATAATCGTGTGCGTTTTAGACTGAATGTTCTCTTAACGATGTGTTGGTAATCAGTACCCTATGGAGATGGCTTATTGTAGGTACTGTAAAGATACACATGAAAAAGAAAACCTGTTTCACGTCTTAGTAGTATGTCCAGCATAATTGGCATGGAGTATTTACCTTGGGAAATGTATACATAATTTAGCTTGCAAATCTGTGGCGTACTATGTTAAATGGGAAAGCGATATCTTGGAAACTGGCAGTGGTATGGTTCTTAAAACTGCGTAACGTGTGTACGTGTATAAGTAATACATTGTAACCTTTGCTCGTTATATGACATGTTTGAAGCAAAACGGTCGTTTTTGTGAACTGTGATGTGATTTATACGATGAAATTTGGTTTTAAGCGAGATATTTTTTGTATTTGGATACTTGATGTTTCAAAAAGCGTTTACTTGGTAAAGGTTCATTTTAAACCATGTGCAAATAAATTATAATAATTTGAACAGTTTTTGAGGATTAACAGCAGCTTTCGTTGCTTTCAGGACCGATTGGTAGTTTAACAAGATTTGGAATGCAACAGTTGCATCCATAAACTGTCCAGTCACTTTTTTGTATTATTTTTAGAATTTTGCTGGAGGTTGAGGGGAGGTGGAGAGGCTAAGATAAGCCCGTTTGGCTAATATTCCAGGATCTTCAGTGCTTTATTGGGATGATGAGCGTGACTGCACACGCACGCACGCACACACACACACACACACACACACACACACACACACACACACACACACACACACACACACACACACACACACACACACACACACACACACACACACACACACACACACACACACACACACACACACACACACACACACACACACACACACACACACACACACACACACACACACACACACACACACACACACACACACACACACACACACACACACACACACACACACACACACACACACACACACACACACACACACTTTTTGGTCTGGACAGAAAATGAGGAGTACTTTGCTCCATTAGTCCAGGGCCACCTTAATATACTAGGAATACCAGTCTTCACATCATCATTTGGACTGTTGTGTGCTTCAATTACCATGTATTTTGCAAATTGGGCGCTGCATTGATGCCGACATTCCCTCTATCACTCTTTGCTTCATATTTGTGGGATCCATCACCTTGCTTCAAAGTGTCACACTTCATTTGTATTTTGATATGTAATGCTTCCAGAAGACCGAGTTATATGTCTTTTCTGTCTGGAATGATGTTCTCCAACTATCTTGGTCCCTATATTTTTCTGTTTTAAATTCTTATGATTAGGCCAGGTATTGTTGAAGGAATCTAGGGTATAATTCCCCTTAAAAATATCTCAGATGATCAACAAATGATCCCACCACAGTTGGAGGTGGAATACATAGGTTTAATATTTTGATTAAACTTAAATGATAAGGTCAGAAAGTGGCCACCTTTTCACTGCCCATATTAGCCGCAGCAACCAAGAGGACAACCACGTTCCAAGGTCTTCAAAAGGTGGCATTTTTTATGATTGGGTCATTCTTATCAGAGAGGGTGCTAATGTGATTAATGGGTGTTGATCAAACTCACTTAAGAATGGCTGCCTTCTGCTTCTATCCTGTTCTGGATTAGGGTACACTCTAGATATCATGTAAGCTCCGAGGTATGAGATTTGCTCTACTAGGTTCGCCAGCAAGTGATGGATTGTCTCTTGGTATAAGTGAAGATATTCTCCAGGTTCATGAATTTTGCGAGATATTGTGGACAATCCCTCCCAATAATATGTACTTGCATGTTTTGATATTGTGATGCTAATCTGTTATTTCTTTTAACTAGGTAAGACTGTGCATGAATAGCGCTCCATTATCATTGGGGCGTGCCACCCAAATGTTGTGATCAGGACTGATGTGCTCTACAAGCCATTGACCGTTGTACATACTTTTGCTCATGGCGCAGTGGCAATTGTTAGTTATTCTTTTATTTGGAACTTTCTTTTTTTCCTAGCTTTTGCTTTTGGGGACCAACCCCAACAGGGGCAGGATACAGGGTCATGGGTGCTCTGGGAGGTACCAGGAGTCCATGGTTCTTGGGGAAGAATTGTTGTTGAGCAGTACATTTCGGTTTACCTTCATTAGTCTTTCGGGTCGCTAACAAAGTTACGAATTTAGATCTTCATTGTACTGTCCACATAAACAATGAATTGGCTGTGGCTACATGTAATCACTGTTGAGGTTAGTCTACCCAACCCTCCCCCATTATTACTAAAATCTTCCATGGTTTTGTGATGGGGAAGAGTCTTGCGTGGAGAAACAGGTCTTTTCTTGTTTTTGATTTCCAATTAATTATCTATGCAATGAGTGTCTACCAGCATAATTCTGGTGAATCTTTATAAAATTCCCCAATTTAATTCCAGCAGAATTCAAACTAGGCCTTATGACCATCTTTGCCCTACCTTCTTCCTCAAACATCCCACATCTGTGCCTTCAACCAACATTTTTATTTTATTGATCCATTAGTTTTTGTTGCAACTACTCCCCTTTCTATACCCCAGTCACAGCAGAATACGAAATGCCAAGCAGGTCTCAATGTTGGCAGATTTTGTATTGAAGACACAAACATGGATTCAGATTTGATTCACAAATTAAGATAATTCAGAAAGAAAACGAGACTGATAAATGTCTTTTGGCGTTTGCTTTCATGGACTAAACAAATATGGTGACACTGGTTTATTTGCAGTTGCTTTGAATGCTGTATACAATAATACGGTAAATGGGGCAGAAGTAAAGATTGCAAAGAAGACACATAGGCTGCAATATTTGATATGCCAATGCCTCAGGGGGTAGAAAGGCCAGTCAGTACCATAACTAATCAAAGGATGCCTGTGAAATACGATGGGTCTACAGGGTTCAAGAATGGTTTAAATTACTTTCCTGCAACTATTGTTCTCCAGCATGGGTCTGGAATGGATTCACAAGCTCATGAATATTCCCCGTTGTCAGGCTGGGACTCCTCGGTAAAAGAAAAAACCTTCACTTAAAAATTGTATTTCTCCTTTAAACCAATCACTGTCCTCCGGGTCATACTGCCCCCATCCAATGACAGCCCTCTCCCTAAGCCCCTCCTCTGGCTGACAGGGTCTGGCATGGATTCAC
Organism: Ambystoma mexicanum; assembly: GCF_040938575.1. Classification (NCBI taxonomy): domain Eukaryota; kingdom Metazoa; phylum Chordata; class Amphibia; order Caudata; family Ambystomatidae; genus Ambystoma; species Ambystoma mexicanum. Next base: position 353,723,685 of record NC_090923.1, on the reverse strand, counting down.
ATGCTCATGAATAACGAATACATAGCAGTAAAACATTACACAACCACAGGAGGTTGCAGGGCTCACCAGAAGCAATTAACTCTTACCCCTAGAACAGACTCACCTCAAGCAAACAGGCACTACTTGGCAGACTTTGGACTGCTCCCTGGAATCCCTGTCGACACAGAACTTCGTGATGGTGTGCATGGACCTCCATGTCTATCAGGGGCACACGAGGCTGGAATGCCGTCGTCGCGACAATCACTCTGGTTGAGTGGGCTCTCAGACAGCCGCGCAGTGGGCTGTTTAACCAACAAATGACAGTGTGTGATGCAGCCGGAGAGCCACCTTGAAAAGGAAGCCTTGGACAAGGCCTTCCCAGGGTTCACAGGACCAAAGTTCAAACACAGTTGTGAAGTCTTCCAAAAACTTTTGTGCATGTCATGTAGAACTTCAAGGCACGAGCAACGTCCAGCGAGTGCAAGGCCCTTTCAGCCGGCGATGAAGACTTCGAGAAAAACTGCTAACACCAAAGGCTGGTTGAGGTGGAATTCCGACGGAACCTTCGAGATGAAAGAGGGGTGCATTCGCAGCACCACCCTTGATTCGTTGAAAGTCCGGTATAGTGTTTGCAGGATAAGGCCTGGATCTCACCCACCATTCTGGCAGAGGTGATGGCCACAAGGAAAGCCGGTTGCCACAAGAGGAACTTGAGGGGCCTGATGCATAGGCTCGAAGGGGGCCCCCATGAGCCTTGTCAGAACTACGCGGAGTTCCCACACCGGGGAAGGAGACTTCACCTGCGGGAAAGATCGAAAAAGTCCTTAGAGGAACTCCTTGACGAGTCAATGAGATCAAAGTGAAGACTTTCCTTGAGACCTGGTGTAGCGGGAGATAGCTGCCAGATGTCCCTTGATAGAGGCGTGCGCTAGTCCATCCTTTGCCAAGGACAGCAAGTATGGAAAGATCTGAGGAGCCGAGACTGTCAGAGGGGTAATCTTCTACATCCGGCACCAAGTAGCAAAACACTTCCACTTATGGCCATAGCACTTCAAACTCTACCACGCCCTGTCCTTGGCTAGGACCTTCCTGCAATCCGCTAGCTCATAACTTCCAAACTCTAAGGCTACCACCAGCAACTTGACTGGAGGCGCGGCTGACACGCCGGGCGATGAGTATCCTCTTGCATTGGCACTGTCCGAGTGTGTTGATGACTTAGCAGGAGAGGGAATGGAGGGAGCGCGTACAGTAGCAGTCCTTCACATGGAAAGGAGAACATGTCCCCCAAGCTCCTCGGCTGGTGGAACCTGCTGGCAAACATCTGGTATTTGGAGTTTGCCGCCATCGTAAACCGATCAATCTGGGGTCTGTCCCATTCGACGAACAGGCGGTCAACCTGACCCAGACAAAGCTCCCACTAGTGGCAGGAGTGGAGTTCCCTGCTGAGGAATCTGTGTTGGTGTTCTTGACTTCCACCAGCTGTCAGATGGCCCAGTGCCACAAGTCCTAGGTCTCCTTGGAGAGCAGCAGGGATCGAGGGACCCCCTGCTTCCCGATGTAGAACATGGCGGTGGTGGTGTCCATGAAGATCCTCACCACCTTGCCTTTCAGAGATGGTAGGAACGACTTGAGGGCTCAGAACACTGCCCGCAGCTCCAGGATGCGGATACGCAGATCCTTCCCCTCTAGCAGCCTCTGGAGAGCAGACGTCCAGCGTGCGCTCCCCAACCTTCCTGGGAGGCACCGTGAGGACCGCCTCCTGGTATGGGGGTTCTGAAATCCTGTGCCTTGGGCGATGCAGGAGCGGACCCCCCACCACTATCGCCCGTCGGAACTCCTCGTTGAGAGGGATCTTGTCCGTGAAATGTCCGAACACCGGTATCCAACGGGCATTCAGGAATGCTGGCAGGGGTCACATCGGCAACCTACAGAGGCAGACAAGGTAGATGCAGGACGACATCATGCCCGTAACAACTTGATTTCCTGCAGCGTGGCTATCTTCACTGATGATAGTCATTGCACCTTTCCTCGAATGGCTGCTAGCCTCTCCGGTGAGTGAGACACCAGGCAAGACACTGTCGAGTTTGGCGCATCGGAACAACGCGTTCTGCGATGGCATTAAGCAGGACTTTGGATAGTTGACAGAGAATCCCAGATCCATCAATAGTTGGACGGTCGCTTTCGTGTGTTCGTCGGCCAGCTCCCACAAGCGGGAGCTTATCAGCCAGTCGTCCAAGTACGGGTGTGTGGAAATAGGCATCCGCAGGTCCGACGACTTCAAGAAATCCCCTTTCTCCAGTTGTCTGAGCATGTGCTGCAACGTGACAATCCTGTATATTTGGGACTTTAAGTAATTTCAGACGTCCTGAGTCCAGGATGGGTCTTCAGAATTCTGACTAGAAATTATAAGTTACTCTCCGTAGTGACCAACGTGCTCCTAGGCCAGAGTCCCCTTCCTGCATACTGTATGGGTATCACCAGAAACATCTTCCCCCTTTAAATTTCGATGTGCGCGGGGAGTGGCCCTGGGATCATGCGCTCCTGACTCCGCCACTCCTCAGTCCCCTTTGACGCATCGACAATATTAACATTGCTTAATGACATCAGATCTATGGGGGGTGGGGAGGAGAGGTTGGTGGGACGTGTGACTGAAAGGGGACTATGAACTAGGAGTACGTTAGACAATATGGTGAGTAACTTATAATTACTCCTACATCCCGTCCCCATTCCTCCATACTGTATGGGCGATTACAACTGAATGTATCCCCAGGGTGGAGAGTTGCCCCTCTTAAGAAAACAAGTTCCTCAACACTACCTGGCCAAATGGGCATCTGACCTGGCATCCAAGCAGTAGTGCTAGCAGAAGGCAGAGGAAGTAGCCCACGTAGCAGCCTTGCCGATAACCTGCCACAAAACGTGTCTTAGGCCAGAACCATCCAACTTGCTATGGAAGCCCTGGAGGCCTGACAACCTGGTTTTGATCCCCCAAAGGTGATGAAATCGACATCCGATTTACAGAATCTCTTGGTTCTGAGCAGGTAGAATCTTGGCGCACGTTTCACATCCAGACAGTGCAAAACCCTCTGTGCCTCATTCTCATTCCTGCGAAGAAGGTCGGTAACACTTTCTCCTCATTTAGGTGAAAAGAGGAGATGATTTTAGGTAGAAATGCAGTGTGTGTTCTGAGCACCACCTTGTCCTTGTGAAATGTAGGCACTGAAGCCACCAGTGCCTGGATTTCACTGAATCGGCGTGCCAAGGTAAGGCCCACTAGCAGGGCCATCTTAGTGGTAACTAACCTGATGGCCACGTATGCCATAGGCTCAAATGGTTTATGCGCCAGCACGCTCAGGACCACATCAAGGTCCCACACAGTGTGGTTTCCTGATAGGTGGATACAGCCTAGTCAGGCACGTGTCTCTGAACCACCGGATTCGAGGATTAAAATACTTCCTCTTCTGAGTTCCTGTAAGCCCCAATGGCCGACAGACACGTGTTGCATGTGTCTACCTGCACACCTGAATGTGCGAGGTGTGCAGAGAAGGATAGAAAGTTGTCCAAAGTGCAAGTCAAGGAATCAATTTACTTTGATTCTGCCCAGTGACAGAACCTGGTCCACTAGCTCCTGGTAGCATTGCTCCTAGCCCCCTGTACAATAGTCAGGTTAGCCTGTGACAGGTGCAGATGCTTCAGGGTGACCTGTTCAGGAACTGCTCTGCAAGGGATAACTTTTGCGGGGTGGGGTGAAACACTGCCCTCCCGCTGAGAGATTAGGTGTGCTGGATCCACTGGGAGCAGTACCGGGGCCTGCCCGACAGGCTGAGACGTTCAGAGAACCAGGGTCTTGCTGGCCACCATGGGGCAGTCAGGATGATCGAAGATCCTGCGACTCCCTGATCCTGAAAATGACCCTGTGCAACAGAAGAATGGGGGTTTGCAGGGGTGGAGCATACACGTTAATGTTGTTCCACGGAATCTGCGTTGCGTCACCAAACAAACCCCTGCCTTGCCCGAGCCAGGAGGCCAACTCGGGGCACCTCCTGTTGGTACTGGTTTGCGAGAAGGTCTACCTGAGGATGACCCCATCTGGTGAAGATCCCCTGAAGGAACTCCTCGGTCAATTGCCATTCATATCTGTCTGAGCACAGCCTGCTGAGCCTGCCTGCCTCTAGGTTGGACTCTCCCGGGAGGTGGACTGCCAATGTGACTGTTCACCGGAGCCCTCTCCCAAATGTTGATTGCCAGTCTGCAGAGGGGAGGAGGCCTGGTGCCAGCCTGCTTGTTGATGTAGTGCATGAAGTTGGAGCTGTCTGTTTGAATGAGAATCGTCATGCCAGTGATCATGGGTAGGAAGGCTTTCAGGGCAAGCCAGTTAGCCATCATCTCAAGCCAGTTGATGTAAGCCAGTTGATGTAAGACAGTTGCTCCTGAGGGGACCATTCTCCATGGACACTGTGGCTGTCCAGGGTAGCCCCCCCCATCCCTCTACGGATGAGACTGTGGTAACGGTGACCTGGGGTGTTGGTTGCCAGAAGGGCCTGCCTATCCGCAGGTTGTTGTCTGTACCCCACCAGACTAGATCCTGGTGGAGATGATGTGGTATACTGACCTACTCAGCCTGAGATCCCTTCTCCTGGTTCCAGGAGGCTGAAAAGTGTAGCTGCAGCCTCCTCATTTTGAGCCTCATATGGGGCACTTCAAGAAGACATGCTGCCATGACTACCAGCAGGTGGTTGGTACCACCACGCCAAGATCACTGCTCTGCCAAGGAAATGTCCAGTGGCCTTTCGATAGTTGTGATCTTGTCCGCTGAGGGGGCAGATCCTCTCAGACGTCGTGGCCCATATAAGGCCCAGGAAGGTCAGACTCGACGTGGGCAATAAATGACTTCTTGAAATCAATAGAAGATCCCAGGTCGTATAGTGTATCCATGCAGGCGGAGGCAGTGTGCTGGACCGCTTCTGGAGATCCCGCCCTGACTAGCCAGTTGTCTAGATATGGATAAATGTGATGGCCCTGTTCTCTGAGTAGGGCTGCCACTGCGTTCATTGACCTTGTAAAGACCATGTGGTCTGAACTGAGTCCAAAGGGTAGAACCCTGTATTGAAAGTGAAAACCCATGATCCTGAACCTCAGAAAGGACTGATGGGGTTCCCAGATCGGGATGTGTAGGTGGGAATTCAGATCAAGGGAGCACATACAGTCTCCCACACACAATGTCTCCACTATGAAGGCTGTGGTAACCACCTTGAACTTTTGGAGGGGAAGGGAAAGGTTCAAGGTGGAAAGGTCTAAACTCTCAGGCCAGCCTGGCTCTTTTTGTGTATGGTGAAAATGTGTGAAAAGAAGCCCAGGCCCAGCTGCAAGAATGGGACTTCCTCCACTGCCTGGCTCGCAACAAGCGAGCGGATTTCTGCCAACAGAGTTGCTGTACCGATCAGTGGGTGCGGAGGGGAGCAAGGAAAAGGAGGAAAAGGAGGAATGGGGAGCCAGAAGCCCGTGGATACTACCAAGAGGATCCAGGGTTCTGAACAATGTCTGAACATTTTCCGCTATTGGTGTATTTGAAGGGCAAACCTGCCCGCCAACAGAGACTCGTGGAATGGATGGGCCTCACAACTTCTTCCTCTCCGAGGCTGGGGATGAGGAGGGGGCCGGAAAAAACCTGTGTTAGCCTTCTGTGCTGTTTGCACCTGTGCTGGATAGGAGATCCGTCAGGTTGTCTGGACCGTCTCTCCTGGAAGCCCCTCAAGCCTCCGAAGGACCGACCCTTGTCCGAGCACTGGTGTGTTTTAGGTCTTGGGTGCGGACTTAGTAAGGATGAAGATTTCGCTGTCTGTGAGCTATTCTTTTTCTTATCAAGTTCCTCCTCCGTTGTTGAATGTAACAGGTCACACTCCTCGATCTCCCCTCCAGATCTAGTATGCGTTCCTGCACATCGGGATTGAATTTTGTCGCCCTGAGCCAAGCAATCCATCTCATGTCTGTGGCAATACAAATGCCTCACCCTGAAGTTACCCATCTGTGGTGACCTCATGATGGGTAGGAACCTCTCGATGAACGTGTGTTCACAAGCCAGAAGTGTGCCTGATGGAGTAGGCATAGGGGTAGGGGGCCCTGAGGCTGCTTTGTCCTGGGCATTCCGTCTCTCTAAAAAGGGCAAAGTGTATAGGTCCTGCAAAATGGATGGAGAGGATGTGGACCAAGTGACAGGAGTTGACCAATCCCACCTAGAAGCTCATTCCCCTGCCTGGTCTTCGAAGGGAAAAGGTGTCAGGTGAGCAGCCATTTTGTTTTGTTCCATGCCTGCGTCATGGAACTTGTTGAGCTGGGACCAGCTTCCACCCGTACGCTGAGCAGTGGCGGTTGTGGCCTTCCATGCACCTCAGGTCGAGGCCTGGTAGGCGGAGTGCCCTCGGCCGTGGAGCCGGTAGTGCTGCATGCAGGCGCCCCCTCTGACATGGGTCCGGTGTTGGGCATAGCCCCTCGAGTTGGGACCCAGTAATAGAGCCTTGCAGACCCTCGGCGGTAGCACCGGTAGGATCTTGTGACCCTTTGGCCTGGGGGCCGGTAGCTGGAGCAGTCTCTGTGTTCTTGCTGGTCTTAGGAGCCAAGAGGTCCCTCCCACTTGGGCACCTCCCCAGGAAGGAGTCACCTTTGCAGTGTGCCGAGGAGAACAGGGTGCCTACCTTTGGCCTGGTATTCCATTTCAGAAATGCTTTAAGGTCCTTCGGAGGCAAAATTCTGAAGACCTCCCGCCACCTGGCCAGTCGATTGACTGCACGCGGAGTCAGGGTGTCACACGCAGTACAGCCATACCAGCCATGGTCTGGGCCAAGGCAGAGGGTGTGGGGGAGAGGGGTCGGACATTGGGAAGGGACATTCGCAGGCTGGACACCTGCTGAAGCTCGCCGTCCTCAATATGCGCCGGGGGGGAGAGTGGAGTCAGAGGCCAGAGCAGTACCTAATAATGGAAAAGAAAAAAAGACAATAAGAATACTTTTCTGGGAAAGAGTGCGTGGAATTACAAGGCTGAAGGCCTAACCCAAGAGCGCTGGTGATATTGGTCCGTTCCCGTAGATGTGGAAAAGAGGACTGATGAGTGGTGTCAGGGGAGCACATTCTCCCAGGGCCACACTCCGTGTACTTCTAAACTTCAAGGGGAAGATGATTCTTCTGGTGAAAAAGGTTCTGTCTCGTGTCCCTAGCGAGGGATGCCCTTACAGTATGGAGGAAAGGGGACAGGACATAGGAGTATTTATGTGGAATAGACTCTGGAGCATCGAAGCCATTGTGGAACTAGCTCAATTGCCTTTTTTCGTAGCATGGCTCGTACCTCTTCCAGAAGCGGAGGGATGTGCTGCTCCTGATGGGGCACCGGAGCAATAAGAGGACGCCTGTTTTGGAACGCCAAGGTGTGCCCCTGGGCGAGAGAATTCAGCACCCATCTGTCAGTGGTGATCTTTCTCCACTCACTGATGAACCTAGTCGCCAGCCTCCCACTGGGGTGCAGGAGTGGGGGCCTGCGCCTGGCCAGTTCAGGCTTGCTTGAGCGCCGGCGTCCTGCCCTGCGGGTGACCGCGACGCTGTCCTCCGCTACCGTAGGCCTGGACGCGGCATTTGTAGGCTTCTTGCGTTGAAGACAAGGAAGGCTGTTTGTAAGACACAGAGAAACATTTTGATGACCTTTCTGATTTTCCCTTGAAAGAGCGAAAAGACGAGCAGGGCTGTTTGAGGGTGCTGAGGGAACAGGCCGTCTCCATATCCGTCTTGATGGCCTGGAGGGACTCGTTAACGCCCTTCCCAAACAGATTTTCCCTGTCGAAGGGCATGTCCAGTACCTTCGCCTGGACCCCCTGACGGAAGTTAGTGGCCTTCAACCATCCATGTCGACGAAGGTAGACCCCTTTCCCCATCTGGAGGAACCCCATGCCACTGTGATGGCATGGTCCGATGCCAGCCCTCCCTGGAAGAGGACGAGGGCTTCCATCTCGCAGTCAGGGAGGAACTCCAGAATCAGACCTGGCTTGTACCACAATTTCTGGTCATACCTGGCTAGGATTGCTAGGGCTTTGGCCGCCTTGATTGTGGATGCCACAGTGTAAATCATTAATTTCTTTCCCATGGCATCCATCCTTTTGCCCTCGCTGTCTGGAGGGACTGGCGAACGATGAAAACCGGTTAGCTAACCGTTTTCTCACAGCAGCCAACACCACAGAGTCCAGAGATGGCTGCAACCTCAGGCACTTGGGTGGAAAGTCCAGCACCCTATACTTCTCCAGCCTGTCCTGCTTAGCTGGAGCTGTGCAAGGGTTCTTCATGAGGGCCAGGCCCCCTTCTAAAATATCGTCCAGAAAGGGTACTGCCATGATCATCTTCCTTTTGGCTTCTCACCTTTGATACAAGAAGTCCTCTTTGGTTTCCTTGGGTACCAGTTGGAAGAGCTTGGATGCCCTGTCGATCATGGAGTGGAACAATCCCACCTCGTCCGGCTGGGGAACCCTACGAGAACCATCCAAATGGGGCGATTCATTATCTGCTGGGACAAAGTCTTCATCCTCATCTGCAGTCGTGGTTGTATTGGTCCCCGTATCAAGGTTCGGTGGGGGAGGTTGAAATGGGGGCAGTCCGATGACGCATCCTTTCTCATCTGCAGTTGATCGGGGACCTGGGGCGCTGCAGGTATTAGTGCCGGGGGCATCCTCATCTGGATCTTCAATACCAAGGTGTGGCGAGTTGATAGACTGTCCAAGGAAATGTCCCTCAGCTGAGAAGGCAGAGAAGGAAAACAAGGCCCTGTGCCGTTGTCATCATGGACCGTATGCGTGGACTCTTGATCCTTGTCCGTGGATGAAACCTCCATAGTTTGAGCGGCGACCTTGGGGGTCTGTTTCGGGTTATCCTTGCCCCCCTCATTTGCCACCTTGAGGGGCCTGAACTGGGGTCTGGATCAGTGCCTTAACCCCTTCTGGGGCATGGTGTGCATTTAAAGGCCCTAAACAGGAATCCCCTTCACCTGAAACACAACATTTAAACACTGCCACCAAAAACAGCCACGCTTTGCTTTCCCTGTCACATGAGTGGCAAGCATTTGAACACTGCATCCAAAAACGGCCCTATGTTGCTTTTATTTCACCGGAATGGCAAGAGGTTTTACACTGCATCCAAAAACGGTCTTGTTTCACTTTTAATTCACATGAGGGGCAAGAATTTCAACACTCCAATTAGAAAAGGATTTTGCTTTCCCTTTCACTTGAACAGCAACACTGCAAACTAAAAATGGCTTGGCTTGTACTCCTGTTCTAGTCAAATCAAAGAGCCATGGAAAGGGAACCTACTCCTCCTCGGCAATGGACTAACCGCAAATGCAAACTCAATCAAAAGGGAGAAATTAAAGAATCCTGTGACCTACGAGGCACGTTTTCAAACATTAGATGCAAAAACAGCTTGCACACGTGTGAAAAAGGAATATGACTTTAAAAAGCCACATTGAAAAGATAGCACTGCTTCAGGGAAATATGCTGTGAGGGGTGGACTAAAGCAATATCCATTATGTTTCATCCCACAGGACTTCAGTCACCTTTGAAGATGGCACACAATACCGGAAAAAACAGTTTGGGCTAAGGCAGGAAACTTCAAAATTATAAGCAACTCTACCCACTGGAAGTCACACCTACCAGTGAACCATTCTGCAGTCAAATGTGATCTTACTGAGGGCATCATAATTCCCTGCTCTTGCAGGCAGGGGCTCAGGGATTTCAAAGAAAGCAAGTGTGGCTAAAGCTTGACTAGGAGGCATGAGCTCCTTCCTGCACCCACTCCCAAGAACAAACTGACAACTTCAAAGGGGGTCAAAAAAATCTCTGGTCACCGGCTGTGGGGGATGAAGCACCCCTCCCATGGAGGGGGACAGATCCTCCCAATTGACATTAAAGGACTGATTTCATTTTTAGGCATTTTCGCAGCAATTAGAATGAGAAATAATTTTGTTTTATGCCATGTTTTTATGTAATTTCCAGGCGGTTTTAAAGAGATAAAGTGCATTTCCTAGGACTTTGGATACTGAAATGGCCAGTTAGAACGATTTTCTGGCTGATCTAAAAATGGGACAAATATGACAATTGGTGCAAAGATGGGAAATGTGATTAGGAACATGCTTGATCAATTGCAGATTTATAACTGTTATACATTTTGTGGAAATGATAATAATGAGCCACCGGGCCATGCTACATCATACGGAATTGGCGATTGGCTTACCTAATTCCCTAGGACCCATTAAAACCACATATATAATGCATGTAGCAGGTGCTAGTAGAATTGGGAAGTTAGGGGACATAACTGTTTTTTGTCAAAGAGTGGCAAGGAGGACAAAGAATAGTAATAAATGCAAAAAGACAGATGGTGCTCTCTCCCCTTGAACCAATCATGCAAGGGGGCGGAGAGAAGAATGGTAAACTGTCCTATCCGAGCGGTAGGGGTAATTAAAGAGTACTCCCCCCTAGATTGTAAAGTGAGTGATGTCATTTAAGCCGGTCAAGTGGCACAGCGAGTAGAGAGCTTGCTTTGACATCCGTGCAGAGCTTGCTAACGCAGATTCGTATCCCGGCAAGGCCAAACTCAGCCTTTCATCCTTCTGAGGTCGATGTTGCTGGTATAATTTGTTAATTATTATAGTCATTAAAGTATTGCCTCAAAAGAATTAGTCTTCTTGTAACTGAAAAACGAATTTGTCTGTGTATTGTGTGCATTACCCCACAAATTCCTATTGGCATCGGTCCTATTAAAACTGCAAACGGTAGTCCCGTTGAGAGCAATTCCTTATTGCCTACAAGTCTGTTATGTGGCTCTGTCCTTGTCATTGAAAATCGATGTTCCTATTGTAAGCAAAACCCCTCCCCTGAGCTGCCTGTCATTGTGAACCCCAGTGTAAAGCGAATTTCCATTTGCCACTGCATTTTTCCCTTTTGCATTTGATTTCTCCCAAAACTGATTTTTCCATTTCATTTCTACTTTGCCCTGGTGTGCTGATTAGTATTCCATAAGCTTCCCTATCTCAAGTGTATGCCATACGAATTTCCTCTCATCTTGTTCCCTAGCAGTTGTGAGTAATAAGCAAAATCTCATTCTGCCATTTTGCTCCAAAAATAGGGTTTCACTTTCTTTGCCGACTTCTCATCTTGGGGGGGGTGGGCTTTATCCCTAATCCGATTTTCTCTCTCGATTCCAACTCCTTGCCACTGCCTTCCATTCAAAGGAATCAAGTTAGCTGATGTTTGGGGTGTGAGTTTTGCTGGGGGGAGTGCTAAACCGTTGGTGTTCTCTTTAACAAATTGTTCTTTTCCTGTGTTGCCATTAAAAACTGTACGAATTGTAATAGGATCTCTTAACCAAATTGTTTTGTAGAGATTAGTGCATTTTGTGTTGCCACTACATTGGAGGCTGCGAAATTGTTTGATTTTCCTTTTTCATTAAATATTAAATTAATAAGTATCTTCTTCATACACACCGGCCTGATTCCTGATCCATTGTGACATGGGGTGTTTGTGGAGGTTGGGTGCGAGACGGGTTGAGGCATACTCAGAAAAGAACCTGTGGTTTATTAAAAATAAAAGGTGCTTTATTGTACGCCGCATTGTCGGGGAAGGAGTCCCTGGTTGGAGTGTGCTGTGTGATAAATCCGTGACGGGGTGCCTGCAGCCTTTGCCAAGGCCTCTGTGGCGGTGTCACGCCATGGGGCAGAATCACTGTTTGCGCCACGGCAGCAACCCACATGTGCAGTGGTAGCCATCAACGAAGTCGCAGACAAAGGCTTTGCCTGTGCCGGTTGGGCCTGCTTGGGCTGCGCGTCCTTCTCCTCCGCCCTTGGTTTATCGGATCTCTCCCGTAGCTTTGCCGGTGTGGTTGACTTCCTCTTCGAAGAGGAGCTTGATGGTATGCTGGCTATTGGAGGCAGAGGGTGAGGTCGATCGCGCCCTATCCAGCTTGGGACCCGCATCAGCGGAAAACCCGGTGAACTCAGACTTGCATATCTTGTCCTTTTATTGGATCCCATGGATGGGGCGTCCTCAAAGGACTTAGAACACCGCTCCTCAGAGCGGCCAGTCCTGGACGACTTCGGAGCATGGGTCAGAGGCCTTGTTCAAGTTAAGCCATGCCGGCAGCCTACTGCGCCTGTCTTTCGTCGTCTTCTTAGAAAAACCTTGGCATATCTCGCACTCTACCTCCTTATGGTCTGGGTGTAGGCTGTAGAGGCATTGTAGGTACTTGTCTTCCACAAACACATTCCGTAGCCCGCATTTGGTGCAGGGCTTGAAAACGGACACTCCCTCCTCCTCCGACAGGGATGGACGTGGCGATGTAGGCCCAAGAAGTCCTTCAAGAAACTTTGATGAATTTTCACCCTTGAGGGGCACAGAACTTCAGTGACAATGAATCTCCATTGCCGGTAGATGAGGAAAAGAGCACACCGGTTCTTTGGAACAAATAATGAACTTTTCTCGTCAAAAAACTTGAAAAAACATAAAAATATCTCAGAGTGCAAACTCGAGGACTCCAAACGCTGAAGCATGGGGTAATAATCTGAAGATGGCTGCCAGAGGCGGAGCCTAGGGAGAGGACTATCATTGGATGGGACCAGTATGACCCAGAGGACAGTGATTGATTTAGAGGAGATATACAGTGTGAAAGTGAAACTGATTTTTCTTTTACCGAGGATTGCCAGCCTGACAGGGAATATTCATGAGCATGTGAATCTATGCCAGACCCCATGTTGAATAATGAGTGGTGCCTTACCATGAATAGATTTGTGAACCAGGAGAAAAACTTTAAATCTTGTCCTGTTTTGCATAGTCAGGTATCCAGCCTGGTGATGGTACGAGGAAGTTGGTATGAAGTGAGGGAGTTCAAAGAGTGTCTTGGTAGCTAAGTTAATGATCTTGTCGAGAGAATAGAAAGGATAGTTGGGGAGACCTTTAGAGAATGCTGGCACAGTAGTCCAGTTTAGAGAAGACAAAAGTGGCTAAGAGATGCTTTGCGGTGTTCACAGGAAGGATGTGCCTAGCTTTCCTTATATTTAGGAGGTTGGGAGAGCGGATTTTGCAGTTTTGGAGATTAAAGTAAAGAAAGTATGAGATGGGTCATAGGTGATGCTGAGGTTTCTAGCTGAAGAATAGGGGAGAGTGTCAGGTGGGAACTTGATAGGCAAAGGAAGAGATGAGAGAGGGCTTTTCTCAGGGAAGACGAGCACCTCTGTTTTGGTAGGCTTTAACATCAGAGAGTGCAAAGCCATTCAAGATTTAATGGCAGAGAGACCGTTTGAGAAATCAGACGAGTGTTCAGGAAAAGAGGAGAAGATTTGGGCATCAACCGCAAAGAGTTGGTACGAGAACCCAAAAGAGGAGATTAGTGCCCCAAGAGCAGAAGGGTAGAGTGTAAAGAGGAGCGACCAAAGACAATGTTTTGTAAAACACCAACATAGGAGTGAGTGGAAAGGTGTTGTTGCTCCAGGAGACAGAATTGGCAAGGTAGGATTCAATCCAGACAAGGGCTTGATCGTGAATACCAAGAAGAAAGAGTATTAAGGAGATGGAGTGATTGACCGTGTCAAAGGCAACAGATAGGTCAAGGAGAATAAGGATAGAGGATAAGTTGGAGTGCTTAGCAGAGGCGATACAGTTGGACACATTCATGAAAGCAGTTTCCATGGAGAGACGGGGGCGGAAACCTGCTTGTAGGGAGCCTCGTAGAGTGTGGATTTCTAAGAAATCAGTAAGAAGGTTGACACAACCCTTTCAAACACTTCACTGTAGAGCGGAAGGAGAGACAGGGCGAAAGTTAACTGGTAGGTTCGGGGCCACCCTTTGCTTTTTTAGGAGAGGCATCGCTGTGGCCATTTTCAAAACAGAGGGAAAGCAAGCAGAGACAAAGGGCAGGCTGAAGAGTTCAGCGAGGTGAGAGGCCAATAAAGGGACAATAGGCTTGGCTAGCTAAGGAACGCGATCTCTTTTCAATAATGTTGCCTTTGTGCTGCATTTGATTCACCAAGACACAGTTTACTATATCTGGTACTACAAGATTAAGCGCTCTATAATTAAACAAATCAAAAACACAAACTATGATCTGTATTAATGGGAGGATTTAAAGAAAAATGTCAATCACAACTCTTACCTACTTTTAACCACAAAAATGTCAAGTTGCACTAGGTTAACCCTCTTGCCAAGCTGTGCTATTGTGAAAGGAAACTTTACCAAATGCAGTCCATCAATGATTGAGATAATTTTCCAAAGGATCCTAAAAATGTACTCAAGAAATCATACAAACATGAAGAGTTTAACTAGACTGGAATTGGTAATGTACTCCAACTTAAAAGATTAACTAATCTCCAGGACTCCACTTGCGATCACCCACACTTTAACTCACTGACAAGATGCAGTCAGAAAGCCAATCCTTTCAACAGGAAAAAACACAGATGAAAAACATTACCCATCCTACAAAGGGGCGGAAGCACAAACGGTCTCTTCTTCATCTACACTGGTGACCAGAGAGGTGAATCCAGACAATGAAGGACTAAAGAAACGAGTGCTACGCCCAATCGTTACCCCATAAGTATTCATTTTTCATCTCTGTTCTGAAGAACTAGCTTTCCCTGAATTTCAGGTAGCACTTCTTAATGGAACAGGATGGGAGGGATGGGCTGAAAGGAATGCCACCATCTAGGACTGTACTGAATATTTGGTGTGTTGTCCATTTTCGTTTCTTAAACTCATATGAATCATATAATTTTCTAGGTTATATCCAAGGAAGGCAGGCCCTCAAGGCTGCATAATGATCCATGCAAGAGTGTCAAGTCAATTGGCTTGAGAATGGGGGCCAAATGAAGAGCAGAGATGGCAGGTGTCAAGCGATCTCAGAACCAGTTGCTGTAGGGATATGGGGAAGCTGAGGGCATAAATCATTTCATAGTTTAACCTGGGCGACAGGACACTGCCTACTGCGATAACCTTGCCCAAGAAAGGCGGGAAAGGCATTAATTATATGGCAGAGTAAATACAGGTGGAAGAAAAAGCAGCCACTGACAAACGACCTGATGATCTTTACTAGGTGTTCTCTTAGTACCACACTGGGATTTAATAAACCAAAGATCAATGGAATTAAGCAAAAGGTTCAAGTTAGACATATTGTCTTGCTTGGTCTTTAATGTGAGTCCAATATTGCACAGCACTTGTTAGATTGCAATGATTTCAAGACCTCAAGCTCGGTCTAGCCGCAGACCACCCAATGTAAGTGTTGAGCTGGAACACTAACATGCTTCCTTCTAGACCAACGAGGATGCTTCCATGTTCGCACATGAAGTATGTTGGCACGCGTATAGTCTCGCTCTAAGGTGTAAGGGGGCAAGCGACACATTGTGCTGTGAGCTGTTTCTTTGCCTTTCCAAATACGAACAGTCTTTCCCACTCGAGGGGCTTAAACAAGCTTCCTTTTCAAAGAGAATGTATGCCCAGAATACCATTTATCCATGTATGCCCAAAGGTGACTTCCTCTAGGAAATCTATTTCAGCTCAATGCTGAAATAGGCCCTAAGGGAGAACAAGCAGCAGTAAACGCTGGGGGCGGTGAGAACAGTCATATTTTGGGAATATACTAATCCAATGCTTGAAATGTTAAATTTGGCATGCAATACCTTTACATCCCAGTTACAAAGCAAGCTGATTAGAATGTTTGTTTTTCCTATTATAGCACTAAGGCCTTGTAACCAAACCGTGTTCGGCCTCTGCTTGTGTTTACGTGCACTTGTGCGTTTCTTCTAGGATGTTAACGTTTGATGAGGTACTACCTTTCCTGTAAAAGCACCAAAGTTGTTTATGGGTAATTTACAAGCATGTCCCATTAACATCCCTAAAAAAGCCACATATACAAATGATGGACATTATGGACCTATGGTCAAGTTCTGATTTTCATTTTAAAGTAATTGTAGTCTCGTCTGTACCGTATTTCCATTTGCCAGGTGTTTCAAATGCTGATTTTGCATTCCACAACTAAAACGTTTTTGCATAAGTGGGTTTCTCAAAGCAGAAAGTGCAGGAGCCCCGCAACATCGGACTTGAAGGCAAACTACAACTGATGGCAAAGAAAAGTCAATTGTGCCCCAGCATTTGTCGTCGATGGCCACTGTATTAGATGTCGAGTGTTTATGAAAGCGCTGCAGTGGGGGTGTAATCCTATTTTAAAACTGAATCTGCCATCTGGTGGCAGTAA
This sequence comes from Ambystoma mexicanum, assembly GCF_040938575.1. Classification (NCBI taxonomy): domain Eukaryota; kingdom Metazoa; phylum Chordata; class Amphibia; order Caudata; family Ambystomatidae; genus Ambystoma; species Ambystoma mexicanum. Next base: position 353,707,449 of record NC_090923.1, on the reverse strand, counting down.
TAAAGTGCCCCTTCCTTCTGCCTGGGTGCTGAACAGTCCCAGAGGGTTTCCTTTTATCATTATTCGTCACTCTTAAAAAGCCACAACTATTGCGGCTATGCTCGTGCTTTCCAAAGGGGTCATTGTTCATGAATGGGAATGCTTACTGTGCAGCCCCTCTGACCAGATTGCGAATAGGGGCCCCTCCTGTTCAGGGATTCTCTATGAAGGGCCCAATTGCAGTACATGGGAATATGCTTCGGGGGGTGACATTTAGAGGCACTGAAGCAACAAAGACCAGAAACAATTCACCGAAAAAGACATTTTCTTCTGTTTTACAGAAAGCCAAATTGATTGCCACCCGTGTGGACACAATGTACACATACACACAGTAGGATATACCCCTCAGCGTGTGTCGGAGTAACCCGCCCCTCCCCCCACGCGCTCCCTGACAGAACATTAATGAAAAGTGACAATGGCACAGGCCTGGCGTCACGTGATTAATCAGCAATGCCCTAAGCCAGCAGAAACATTAATTAATTCTAGGCTTTCCTTTCGGATGAGCAGGGATTTGAAGATGTAAACGTACGGGATGTATCATGCCCTTAAAAAAACAACTCTACAGTTCAACAATAAAGATGGTGTGTTGAATTCTGCAGTCAATCTAAACTGAAACACTACTTGAAACGTATTCGTTCTATTCGTGTAGGTGGAGCATTGAAACTCGACAATACATTCAATCTGAAAAGCCAGTCGGCTCATTTCCAACGGACCTGATCCTTGGCACCATGTTCTAGCTCTGCACAGCTCTACGTCGTGTTCGCCGTTTTCTTCATGTGTAGAAAAAGCCTACACATGTTGGCTACAGGCTGGGCTACTCGGAGGACTTCCCTGGTTTTCCATGGCACCTGGCTGCTACTCTGGCAGCCAGGCGGCATAATAAAACACCATATTCGAGTCCAAAGCAGCACCCCTCCTGCAGCACAATAACGCTGAGCCACAGAAACAAAGGCGGTCCTAGTATGCTCGGAAGCGCAGTGCCGAGCCCGCGCGGCTAAAAGCATCGCCTGGCGAGGACCTGCGTCTGGCTCTAGTTAATAATGCATCTCCAGTGCACAGGAAGGCATGCAACATTTACACAAAAAATGAAAGCAGACAGCAGAAATAAACCCCAACCTTACAATAAGGGACGCGCCATGCAGCCCTTTAAGGAAACGCTGCTATGTTATTCCAATATAACGGTCTCGCAAAGTCGTTCAGCACGATCCGACATGGTCGGCATTTCGTTAGCTTCCTGCCATCAAGCCGTGCGGCGTACGGCGGACCCAGCAGCACCTGCACGGCACCGGCACGGCACCGGCACGGCACCTCCCCGCCGCCAACGCGCGTCGACAAGCAAGGGCAGTGGCAACAGAAATAGGGCACACATGAACACAACCCCAAAAGAGAAGGAAAAACAAACTGCTTACCGACTTTGGGCTCTTTCTGGGGATCGGCACTCCTGCAAAATGGCAACAGGGGAAAAATAATGATTAGCAGAGCATTGTTACCTTTCGGAAAACAGCCAATATATAGCAGCATCCTAGCGCAGTCATCTGCAGAGGTATGTCAGAACCCTCTGTGGCATTGGACTTATCAGTCTGTTCATATCAAATCAAAGCGGCGAGGGAGGGGAAGAGAGAGAGAGGGGGGGAGAGAACGCGAGAAGAGCAAGGGGGGGGGGGAGCGCGCGAGATCCGCCTGCATTAGCCATGCCACTTGTGCTGCTGCAGCAGCCTGGAGGCTGGAGCAAGAAACCCACACACCTACCTCCACCACCTGGACAGAAAGCAAATGCTCCCCCGGATTAAGCGAGACTTATTTCACAATTGAGCCCAGGCTATTTCCCTTTGACGCCATTAGTTTATGAATTGTTTTCCACCAATCAAAGCAGCAGGTCCAGCGTTGTTTTCCTTTTTAGCAAAGCATTCAACTCGCCAGCTATTGAGACGCCACGAGCAGCACTGCGGAGAGGACAATGCACGCATTCACACAGGACACTCCTTGACTACAAACAAGGACTGGCTTGAAAATGTGAGTAGCATTTATAAGAAACTTCAGTTTGTGTACGGCATGTGGACTTGTTTTACAAAATGGTCCGTTCTCCACTGTTTGGGTAAAAGTCTTGGGGATTTCTCAAGATTAACATAGAAACTGTGCCAAGCACATGCTTCCGAACAGTGACAATGAGAGGTATGTATTTTAGAGAGAGGGGGTAGAGGCTGCAGGGAGTTACTAACGCGAGGCCATGCAGAGCAACATGGCACGCCTTCCTTGCAACTCCAGGGGCGGTTAAGGCATACCTTATTCCTGCCAACCACAGCACACACTGCTGCCCATCTCTGTAGCAGACCTACACATGTACACTTCACATTTTGGCAAGAAAAGATGGCCTTCGACACACATTCTGAAAGCAAAACATTCCATACGTTATCTGCAGGCACTCCACACATGTTTATCAATTTTATAGAAAAATACTTTCATATAAATGCTCCCATGTTATGTTGGACTCCGGTTCCATCGTGGTAGGTTTGTGAGAACAGTGCTTGCATACAGTGAACCTGGTACAGCGAGATAGAGCGTGGGCCTTTTGCACAGCATAAAGCGTGTCCCTGCCAGGGTAGCCAGGGAGTGGACTGGTGTAATGGTTTACACTAATCGGCCTGTATTCACCCAGCCCAAGAATATTCATTTGCTTTGAGCACATCCAGAAAGAAGGCCTCCACCTGCACTGCGATGAAAACATGCTAGATTAACAGCTTAAAGCGGACCTTTGCAAGTTCTAATTGCAGGGATAAAGAACAGCAATGCTTGCAACACTCCAGTGTGCCCACTTAGAAGCTTGTGCAAGGACTTGCAACCCGGTCCCACATCGAACGTCTCAATTCCTGGAATCGACCGCCTAATGGGAAGCCCTTGGCGCCATTACCAGGCAGAAAGATCCATCCTGCTGAGGAATGGTGGCAGCTCTGCCCAGCCACGGCCTTGCAGAGCTCGCCAGGCCCAGGCATACAGTGCCGCTGCTCACACCGGCGTTTACTGAAGTACACGCAGTAATCGACCGTCTACAAAAGCCAAGGGCTGTGCAACATGTTTCAATGGCAGCGCTTTCTTCAGGGGTGTCGTTTCTGATTTGACAATGGTTTAGAAAAAGAAAAGAAACCAAGGGAATGGGCCAAATGAATGGTGGCTTCCGACCCAGAATGTTCAAGGGCCTCCCCTTAATCGCACTGCAAACAGTCCGCGATTATTCCAGCAAGGATGCTTAAAGGCAGTCCATTTAAAATATTGCATTTATTTACAACGAAACCCTTAACGGATGTTGCAGCTAATCCTCTAAAGGAGGCTGCATTTTAACAAAGGAAGTGAACAAAATGACATCCCTACGGGACAGAAATTAAATTGCTAAGAAGTTACTACCATGTGATGCTCATTAAAAAGTGCCCGATACGAATGCCAACCCATCTGAAGGACCGCATCTAAATAGATGGCACACTTAGCAATGCAGCAAGGAGCACGCACTTGCAAACTAAGACATCTGGGCTGCACCAAATGTAAACGGCACTCCACGTACCATGCGGGTCAAACCTCTGGTATGTAGTTTCTGTAGCAGAAATGAAGCAATCATGAAACCAAGTAACGTCCCAATGTTCTACGGTGTCACGGCTCCGCGTGGAACAGGGAAGATTGCTTTTAAACTTCCGGTTTTTACATGTTTTAGATGCATGAACCCAGCCTGTCATTTAAACGATCTGAACCCCAAGTCTAAATGGCTTAGACATGCAGGCTGAAATGAAGTACTACCGCAATACCAACTTTGCGAACCATTCTGAAAACCTAGCACTGGCTCTCCACTGGCAGGACACAGGGGCTCTTATGAGGTGAAATACTTTGGAAAGAAGGGTAAAGACCATCTTAAATGTTGCTCTGTACTGCAAGACAAACATGAAAGGATAGCCCATTGGGAGGCTGAAGGGTGTAGAGTGGTGTTAGATATTTTTAAATACATTTCAATGTCCACAGCTCAATCATCAACCCATTAATACTAATTTCAAAAGGTTCGCTTACACCTGCCCCATATTTTAGGGCAGGGGGTTGCACCCTTTGGCTTTACAGATGTTTTAGACTACTACAGCTCCCATCAGCCCTAGCGGTTTAGTGAATGGGAAGGGATCATGGGAGTGTAGTTCAGAACACCTGGAGAGCCGCAGGTTGCAGACCCCTGCAGGCCCCACCTAAAACGGCGTTCCTGCAACAGCACCACCAACACCTCCCCTTCACTTACAAGCACCTTCCGTTCACCCAGTGAGGGGTCACCGCCCCTCCCCCTTTTTACAGACCGAGGGTAGCTCGGGCCTGGGCAACCAGTGCTGGCGGGTTCCCCCTATGTCTGTAGTCGAAGACAGGTCCAATGGCTGTTGAGAGGGGGGGGGGGGGTCATCTGTGGTACAGGAGGTGGTGGAGGGGTCCGAACAACTGGCAGGGCCTGGACCAGAGGCAGAGGAGGCACAGAGGCACCACCTGCGTGATCGCCTCCTTCACTATATCCTTCAGGACCCACCCATGATCTGAGTGGAACGCACGAGGAGGATGAAGAGCTCAAAGAAGCGACATTTCTTATAACGATTCAGTAAGAAACCCTTTTGAGCGAATAAAGGAAGTTCAAGTACTGCAGTTTTAATTGGTCACGCTACTCACCCTAAGAAAAAAAAGTCTACATTGCAGGACATATATACCAGTCTGGACAGCTACAGTATATGAGATTTTAGCTCGTTCTGCAATTAGTTTCTCATGCAGAGTCTACTGAAAGTTTTTGTTTGTTGACACATGGATTGCTCGTGCATGTGATAACTCAGTCGGTCTTGAAGTCTATTTGTCACATGCACACGCGACTCGTGCTTCATCGAGCAGACCACTTTTGGAAGACACAGCAGTGCTGTAGAGTCTTCTGAAAGCCGCCTGCTCATTGTAGTGCGGGTGTGAGTGTTGTGGGCAAGCCCCCGAGTCTGGGACAGGGCGGCAAGACATGTTTTACTGGAGCTCCGTTCTGGGAAGACCTGTCTTGCAGCCCATTCCCTGCACTGGAGAAGGGATGATGAGTCTATTGCAACGTGTTCTTGTACGCATCTGAAAAATATGCCTCTACTGCAATGGACAACAGGCATGCAATGGCAAAATGAGAGGTTTACGATTGGTGTAGCAGCGATAGCAGGCATTTGTCTTGCACGCCTCCTCAGGTGTTGGAATGGTCAGGGTGGCCCAGAACCTTGATGTACTCAGGAATGCATTGCATCTGAAGCAGATGTCCTATTACAATCCTTAAACCACCACATACCCAGTGAATTTAAATGGGCAGGTACTTCCCGGTCCAGAGTACCTGCATTTCTTTTAAATGAAAGAAAGTACCAACACTTTGCATCAGGAAGCAAACATGTTGTAATGGGAGTGTCCCAGAACTTCTGAACAGTTAGCAGGTACTCTGGGAGCGTACCTGCACGTCTGTATTTCCACTTCAAGGCCTGCACATACCCGCATCACTGTGGAGTAGCAGAAGTAATACATATGCCACTCATTAAACTGCCACACACATGTTGCACAACAAACCTTGCTAATCGCACCATCGAATACATTTGAGTGGAAGGCCCACATGTGAGGTGATGCACTGATGTACACTATTACCCACCAAGACTACCATAAAGAGTACTATGCTGAGTCACGTATAAACTGAATCACAGTAATCGCCTACATTCCATTGACAGCTATAGGTAAGGCCACCAGATTTTCAAAATAAAAACTGGAACAGGCCACAGACATAAAAGTAGGGGAAAGAGGTCCTACTTCTGCGACAGTCCCGGTAAAACCAGGACATTTGGTCACCCTAGCTGCAAGTTTTCCTGCAACCTCCTGCCATGAACCAACACACTTTTACTACGTTTTAGAAGACTTTGCATGGCTAGAGCGGGACACGAAGGGAAGTACATCGGACCATCTCTTGGCTAATTAGCTTACATTAAATCCTTCGGTTTGAATAGACCTCGGATTAACTACGCAGAACGGTCCCCTGTTGTATTATACTTAGAATCTAGGTAAGATCAATTTACAGTTTTAAACACACAAACTGTTGGCCCTTTATCGTGGTTTCAATATGGCCTAGATTTATTGCAAGGCTTTTTATGTATATGATCGACAAGGCCATGGGAAGCTATGCCACTGGAGACAGCAGGAGGTTCTTTACAGGGGGCAGAGGGGAGAAGCGATGATCATTCGCGATGCAATACTTATTGGGTTTGAAGATTAATGCAGTTTCATCACCAACGCAATAGCCCGTCTATCCCATAACACGAAACTAACAGCCTCTTTAATTTATGCGATCCATAAAATAAAGAGCGTGTCCCTAAAACCATGGCTCATAGTTCACTCTGACCGCCGGTGTTTTGTCCTTCATGCAAATAAGACATGTTCCACCCTTTAGCAAATCCAGTGCCGCTTACACCGAGTTGACACACGCATAAGCATTCCCGCGAGGGTGAGGGGCATGGTGAGGGGCTAAAAGAATGAAAGGATGCATCATTATTTTGCACCAGGCGGATATATAAAAGGCACTGTCAACACAAACCACAACGTTCAATTCATGTTGATCTATGTTTTAACCGCTCCCCCATTTGCAGACACCCCCCCTTTACAATCAAAAAAACACACAAACTGAAATACTGAGGTTTAGCTAGTAAGCGCCTTGTAACTAATTGCTGCCCTCTGTTTATGTAGGATTTCTCCCCCCAAGGACTAAAACCATTAGTTTAGTATATGGTTTCCTTTATCTTCTGGCAATAGGAGCTGGGGACTCATGTTGATTAGGACGTGAAAGACTCGCTTACACGGATGTAGAATATTGTCTGAGCTCTGCGGATATTTGCATTTATGAGTGTGTATGCTGTTGTCAGGCAGAACATACACTCCCGAGTTAGAATGCCTTCGAAAGCAAATAGATGCAGTCGGCCTCACTGTTCTATTTGGCTAAGGCGGGACTATCAAGGAGTGCGGTCTTCAAGAGGCCCCCGATTCGACCCGCAAATAGCAACATCTGGCTCTACTCTAACGGAGCAGGGTCCCCAAAAACAACAAATCAAATCTCCTAGCAGGCATTTAATCTTGCACCAGCCCAGAAGGCTGGACAATGACACGAAAAGCACACTTCCAAGGGACACTGTGCTGCATTGGACCCTCAAGTCCAGGGAATATACGAGTGAATATGAAACTTCAACAGGAGCTCATGGCATGAAACATTGCCCTCAGCTCCCACTCATTAAATCCCTGGTGTTCCAAATAGGAACTAGATTCTTCCTTTCGACCCGCCACATGATTAGTCCTCTGCACCAGCGGCGTGGGGGTGGAAGGTGACGGGGCGACAGTTACTGTTGAGGTTTATTTCAATTCACAGAACGCAGATCTTCAAAACTCCAGTCCCAATTACAAACCTGTGCTCTCTTGCTTCAAACTCCAGGAGGCTGCTGCCAGGCCTCAGTCGAACCCACATTGGCTTGAACTGTTGTAGTTAAAGTAAACAAATAAATAATCTTCCTATGTAGGGGAGTAGGAACCCAATTAATGCGCTAGGGTCTAAAATCGTAGCTTATGAAAATGTGCCCATACCCAAGTCTAGGTTTTGATAAACACTCCTTCAAAAACAAACTTGCTTTAAATCTTTGGGGTTGCAGCACATACATATACACATACACATACATAGGGAATTCCAGTACATTTGATAACGGTATTTGGAGTTTATTTGCGCTTCCATTTGATTTTTTTTGATTTTTTTTTTTTTAAAGAGTGGGCAATACTGTGGCTCTGAGAACATGCTAACTTGCTGTCTTATTTAGTCTTCGCTCTGCCAAGGTATCCTCCTCCACCACAACTGCGGTTTACTCTAAATCTGCTTAACATTAACTAAATGCCCCCTCTCCCCACCAACTACCCGACAAACACATTTCCACGAGTTTGCAAATTCTACTACTGCCTCACAGTAGTGCTCCCTCCCTCTCTGCCATTTAGCTTCTCAAAAATGCTCATCTTTTCAAACCTCAATCTGTACACCTTTGTCTCCTCTACCACTGCATGCCACCTCAATGCAGGTTACCTCTCCATGTACCATCAATCGCCACCTCAAATTCCCTTTCAAACCAATCCATGGTCTAGCACTCCAAATCTGGCTAACTTCATCAGCCACTACTCCCATCTTGTATCCTCTGCTCCACCACACGATTTAATCTGTGTTCTGACACCACACTCCCCACAAATCCTTCCACTTTCGATTTTTCTCTCAGTGCCCTACCGTCCCTTGAAGTCTCTCCTCTCGATATCAAAAGTAGCAGTACAATTCTGGCTTTCAAATCGACCACGAACACCACTGCCCTTCCCTGAAAGTAGACCCTGACTAAATACCACCCCTTAATTAACCCCTTTACCCAGTGTACATACTGTTTTCCCAACCATCAACCCTTATACTATCAGGTTAGCTGTATATATTGTACATAGTATTTTGTGATTGTGCTGTTCCTAGTCCATGTCACTTGAATGTTCCTCCTACTTATCTATTTATTCACATTTTAAGACACCACGTGGATCCTTACCTGCTAGATTACAACTATGACCCATTGCAAAGAAACCGGCAAGAGGTGTGGGGTGAAATATAGCCCCTGTATGCCAGAAATAAAGAGGCCAGAGTGATTTGGGAAGTCCCATTGAAGTATAAGGCCAGCACAGAAAAGATGATGCCAGACACGAGGTTGAATGAACCAAAAACAGGCCTAAATCTCAAAGGAAAGAAAGTGGGCTTAAATCTCAAAAGTCGAAGATATGCGCAATGCATTTCAGCAAGTAAACGACAGAAATGTGGCCGACAATGCTATTTTACTAAATCCATGGAGAGCTGCACTTTTACTTAAAGAGACAGACAGCAGCGTGTACAATATCATTATGCAACATGAGACTGATCCCAAAATCTTAATTGAAACCAAGCTTCTTGCATTTATAAGAAATAAAAGCACTACCTTTAATTTTTCCTCATCCAAATGACAGTATGAAGAGAGAAGTGCCTACTAGACTAAGAGTTTGAACATGGTTTTCTAATACAACTGCCCTATAAATATTGACAGAAGTGATGCTCATGTATTTTGCAACTGAGATTAAATGAATACATTACACATGAGTATAAGGCCCAGGTGCCTTATAAAATACCATGTAAAATGCATTGTGTTTGACTTGCAGAATTGTACATGCAGCCGGTCATTTCTTCTAAAGATGAAATTTTACCTCCAAGACCTTTCCTTTGTTGGTCCTGGAGAAGGAGGTCTGGTTGTCAACCATGAATCAGGTCCATTGCTTAAAAATATAGAAAGAAATACACTGCCTAGATTTAAACCACAGTGGAAACAGATGAGGCCATGCCTGTTATTTCAGCAGAAGGGACTTTGAGGTTACAATTTCCACAAAATGTCCATTCGAGTTGCAGCCTGGGCCATTACAGGCCATAAAGGGAGAGATGAAGATACACATGAGCCAGCCTCTGGCTGATCACATGCTTAAGGGGAAATGAAACTTAAAGCGAAGAAAAGACTGGGGTTTAGTTAATAGAAAAATACATATTATTGCACAAAAAGGGCAGCGTATATACCACAAGGCAGACTTCTATTAAAGGGAACAGTAACCCCCTTTGAACCAAGCCAAAACGATTTTTGTGTGTCAAACATAACTAACGTTACTAGGGAAAATGTGATTTGGGCCTTCCCCCGATTCCGAGAGATTTGAAAGTTGATGTGAGTGTGAAGGGTAAAATTAACATGGGAACTATGAAGCTCCTGAATAAATGAAGAAAGAACATATCCCTGCATAAGAAGGGAGTGCAGACTTCAGAATAGCATCATCTGATTTACCTTAAAATGTAGTTAAAAATATATCCATAAATGGAACATTTCCAAAAATGAGGGTACTTTGCATGTTGATAGATTTTCTAAGTTTTAAACATGCCAATCTCACATCTCAGTTTGGGATGACGAAGTTTTCTCCTCCCACAGCTTTCCTAACTCACACCCCTCATCTCCTTGTCCTATTAGCACACAGGTGGGGAGGTGGGTAGAGAAAACCAACCAATCCGTTTTGCGGAATTTATGACAAGTTTGTGATATCATTTGCCCTAAAATTAGGCCAGTTTGCATTAGAACTGGGCTTTCTCCACGTATTCTGGGAGGTAACCTGCTGCTAAACTCTTGCGAGAAACATCCAAGCAGAGAGGCCCCAAATATTGCATTGAAGACAGGGACCAGGAGACATAGAAGCTGATTCGGACCCCTTGGAGGAGCCGGAGGGGACTACCCCAGACTGACACCCTTGATGTCCCAGGGGTGCCCTGCTGTTCCCTGATGCTCATTACAAGGCCTCTCCTGTAAGTAAAACTATCCCCAAAGCCATAGACTGTGTAGGCCCTGCATTTTCAAGCATTGTTTTAGTTCCCCATAGCAAAATATCCTGTTTGTCTGTGTAGATCCTTTGCATATTTAATTAAATAAATCAATTCTCCTATAGAAACCACAGGATGTGTTTTGTCAGCATTTGAAACTAACAAGCTCTTCCCAGTGTGTTTTGAGCTGATATAGACAAAGATTTGGCAAAAGAATGAATCCCAAGACCGTTTCCAAGTGAGGGTGCAAAACAAAATTCCCCATTGATTCCCTGCATCATAGATCAGAAATGTGAAGCCTTGTGTTTCCTTTGCATGTATGGCTGATAAAAACAAAATTGCCCCTTTGTTGCCATTATGCTTTGACCCAAACCGCAAAGCCCTGCCTGTTTTTTTTAGGTGTGGCAAAAAAGATATTTTCCCATTGCTTTTCTTTCCCTCATATTGCATCTGTGGTAATAAGTAGGAAACAGGAATTTCCCATTGAATCCCTTTTTCCAAAGAGTGCATTTTATCAGAACCCCAAAACGATTTCCCCATTGTGTTCCCACTCTCTGCCACTGGCCTTCAATTCAGGGGGGCCAAGTCTAATTGATGTTTGGCGGGTGGGGGGAAAAGTATTAACCAAATCAGCAATCACTGTGTTTTTAATTGTTCTTTTCCGTTTTGGTGAGGGATTTGAAAAGAAAGCTGCGGGAAATTGTGACTACATATCTCAGTATTATCTCTCTGATGGTGCCATTACGGAAGTCATTTTTGTTCTTGTGTTGCCACAGCATTGGTGGCTGATGTTAGTCTAGTGTGTCAAATTTGGTTTAATTAAATTAATAAATCTATATTCTTACTACACACCGGCCTGGTTCCTAGTCCATTCTGGCACTGAGTATTTGTTGGGGGTTGGGTGCGAGACAGGCTGGAGGCCTTACCAAAGTGAACCTGAATCAAAACAATAGTGATTTATTGTACGCCACCTTGAAGGGGGTGGGGGGAAAGGAACTCCTTGAGTTATGGGTAACCATGTAATAAACCGCGACAGCAGGTTGCTGAACTGTTCTTCCCCTCATGTAAAGCACTTCTGATTGACGTGTTAACACTAGCAATACAAAAAAGGCCTACAATACTAGCCCCAAATATTTCACAGAGGCTTGACATGCGAGCTAGTGCAACATTTGGACCTTCATGGGGGCAAAGGCACATTGTGGAAGTGGTTATAGAGTCTGGAACCCCAACACATCAATGCCCGCTTAACTGCTTTAAAGGCAAATCCAGCAATGGACACGCTTGCCTTGGCTTACAACCTTCGTTCCAGAGAGCTCTGCTTGCATGAAGTTCAGGAACTTTTCGATGAAGACAACTACTTTATTCTCAATTGATGGGGTATGTGCATGAGGTACAGATTGAAGTGTTTTAAACACGACAATGATCTGCATCAACGAGGAGTTGTATTTTCAAAGGATACGAATTTACAAATGTGTGTATAATCAGGACTGATATAAAGCACATTATATTTAAGTTAGTTATTAGCTTACAGGATGACAATCTTTTTCCCCCGATTTGTGCAGACCAATCAATAGGAGGTACTGGGGAAAAAAAAAATTACAAATGGGGAAATGATCATTACACACAGTGCTTTAAAGCTAAAAACAGAACACGTTGCATGTAATTCAGAAAGTGTAGACCAAGAGAACTAGACTCAAACTAATATTTTGAAAAGAATAACCAGCTGTTTCAGTGGCAGTGTTTCAAATCCATCGTGTGTCGAGTAAAGGACCTCAAACAGCAGCACCCGTGGGTTTTTGAAACCTGGTGGGCGAAGGAAAGAAAAAAAAAAAAGAAGAAATAAAATGTTCTAAGGGGCTTTGTGCCTAGGACACATCAAGCAAAGGCAGTATTTTTACCACCTCTGTCGACACCACATACAAGAAAGCATGTTGGATGCAAACAACCTGATGGTGCCTTCACCACCGGGTGCGTTGCCCTCAAGACTTAAAGATAACCTGGCTATGCAACTGCCCACCCATTTTGATCTGTCTGAGAACAGTAGTCTAGGACCTAGATGGAAGAGATGTGAAAGGGATTTCTAAGTATACATCAAAGCCATAGGGCCTTGGAACAGGACAAGAAACAAAGCCTACTAACCCTGGCGATCGGCCAAATTGTACGTGATCTTGTGGATGAATTCCCAATGGGGTCAACCAACACTTATGCCGGATTGAAGATGGCTCTTGCAGATTATTTCACACCACACACTAATGTAGACTATGAACGTCTTCCAAATAACAAAGCAGGCTAAAGGGGAATCGATGGATGCTTTCGTAATGCGCCTCCGCCACAAACATTGTGACTTTAGCAATTATTCGAACGATGAAGCACTCCGGTCTCAAATAATCGCATGATGAGAGTGTGCCGAAAACACCACGGTCGCGGGAAGAAATTGTGTGCCTAGCGAGATCCGATGCAGCATTAGCCCTCCAGACAGAGGTTTGAATTTTGACCTGGGGAAGGTGGATACCATCAACAAACTAGAAACCACCTCGCCATATAAAGGAAACTGAGAACCTTGTTCTGCTCCTGTGGATACTAGTTTCCCCATGAAGGCACACATCCAGCCATAGGACAGCAATGCTCAGCATGCGGAGGAGAGAACCATTTAAAGGCAGTATGTTGAATGTACCACAGTCAGACACGTGGAGAAGGGAGTGGTGGAGGAATGAAGTGATCCACACTCGAGAAAAGCATCAAGGACCTCCAACAAGAAGGAGTCAGCACCACGAACCACCTCCACGGAAAGACAGAGGAAGCAGGACACAAGAAAAAGCACTGACAGAATTGCGATCAGCAAGGCCTTCCATCTCACGACTGAAGAGGAGACCCAAGAGATACGTCGGTTACCTGGTGGAACAGTCACAGACAGATAGTGGATCCAGTCAATTGTCAGCGGAAGCAGTACGTAGGAGGGAATACACCTGCGAGGAGCCACGAAGAAAGGGCTATTTGTACGCCGTAGGAAATCCAGCTGCAGAGGAACATAGATTGTTTACTTGGAGCAGCAGTATAGGTCTGTCAGATAGGTTCCTAGTTGATATTAGGGCCACAGTAAATTGGATTAACTAAGTATATAGCAACATCCCGCATGCCCCAAAACTACAACCGGCAGAAGTGAGCATTTACCCATATAGATCAAAAAACCCTCTGCCGTGTAAAGGATATTTCCAGGCACACTGCCAATACAAGACAGTCCAAGTGGATACCCATGCATGTTTCAGAAGCTGCCACTGACATCGGATGCATCCTAAGCTTTAAAGATGCATTAGACATGGGACTCACATGTACTATACCACCTCATGGTTCACATATACATTGATCCCTTAGTAAAAATAGAACAGTTATTCCCCACAGTCTTCAAAGGCCTGGGAAAGCTGAAGAACAGGCAAATCATCATGCACATTAATCCTGAAGTACACCAGATAGCCCAACACTACCGCAGCATTCCTGTAAACATCCAGCGACAAGTGGAAGAGGAACTTCACAAACTGTTCGAACAGGACATCATTGAACCGGCAGTGGGACCCACCCCATGGCTGTCACTGATGGTCCCAGTGCCCAAGAAAGATACGGATGACATCAGGATATGCACAGACATACGCTGCCCCAACGAGGCTATTATGAGAGAATGCCACCAAACCTCACGGATCACAGGCATTGTACATCTGCTAAATGGGGCCACTGTATTTTCCAAACTAGATTTAAACAAAGGGTATCACCAGTTAGAGCCAAGTGAGCAATCTAGATGCATAATTTCTTTTGTCACTCACCTGGTCCTCTACAGGTATAAACACCTTATTGTCTGCTGCAGAAATCTTTCAGGGGGAGATACAAATCAAAAACATTCCCAACTGCTTGACGTACAGCGACGACATACTAGAATTCGATCGAGATCAAGAACAGCATGATAACACACTAACTAGAGTGTGCATGGCTTTGGAAGCAGCCCACTTCACTCAGAGAAATGCGAATTCAGGAAGGAACATTGCGATTTTTTGCGCATGTCTTTTCAGCTCGTGGCATGACTCCAGCCCCTGTGAAGATGATAGTACTCACTAACGCAGAACCTCCGGCCAATGCGTCTCACCCAAGACCATTTTTAGGACTTGCCAGCTACAGTACCAGATATATCCCAGCCTCTGTGAGTGAGCCGCTCAGAGCACTCACGAAACAGCAAGTGCCTTTCGTATGGTGCGACTCCTGCCAACAGGCTTTTGAATCCATTCGCCAGCGCATTGCAGCAGCGACAACATGGCATACCTTAGCACAAGAGACAGAACTAATAGCCAATGCTAGCCCATTAGGGCTGGATGCCAGACTAACGCAAACAGACACGGCTGATGCTGGGAAGCGCCACGTTGTCTACTACTCGAGCTGGAGCCTGTCAAGAACTAAACAGACTTATTCGTAGGCTGACATGGAGAGGATGGCTGTTGTATGGGCCTGTGAACACTTTCACCTGTTTCACTACGGGAAACCATTCACAGTGGTCACTGAACATCAGGCCTTATTGTTCCTTTAAAGAAACCCCACCTGGTGAAAAAATGCCTCCCAGAATCGCGCCTTGGAGTCTACAACTACAGCTTCCGAATCATTCACTGACCCGGAAAGTAAGAAAAACCTGCAGACATTTTATCTAGTCACCCCATTGCGTCGGACATGTTGAAACCTTCAGTGGCAGACCAGTACATAAACTATCTTGTGCAGGCCGCCATACCAAAGGGTGTCAACTTGGCACAACTGGCACAAAAAACGGAGAACAATCAGGCCATACAGATCATCTTCAGATGCATTCAGTCCAGCAGATGGAAACAGGCCAAGCAAGTAGAGGAAAGCGTTACACCAGAAGTGCAGCAAGGCATAGGAACTCTAGTGACCGTCACAGAAGAATTAGCCAAATCGGAAGAGGGTTTGCTCTTGAAAAGAAATAAACTGGTGATTCCTCAGACGTTGCACGCAAGGATTCCGGAGTTGGCACATGAAGGACATTGTGGAATAGTATCCACCTTGAGAATGTTACATCAAAAAGGTATGAATTCCTCAGTTAGATCTGCATGTGGAAACACTCATCAAGCAGTATCCCACATGTGCAGTCATCAACCCCCATACCAGACCTGAACCCCTATGAATGACCGAAAGGGCCAGAAAAACCGAGAGATGAAATAGCAATAGACCTTTTGGGCCCATTCATGGAGGGGAGTACATACTAGTGGTAATGGACGAATACTCCTGCTTCCCCAGCATTGAGATAGTGCCTTCAACAGGCGCTTACCATACCATACCTGTGCTAGAAAGAAGGTTCACGGCCTACAGGGTAGTGAGAATCGTTAAGTCGTATAAAGGACCCGCATTTACTGGACACAACTTTAAAATCTGTGCGGAATACATGGGGTTCAAGCACAGGCAAATGACACCTTTGTGGCCTCAAGCCAATGGAACAATGGCCTGCAGAGGTGTATGAAGGAGACAGAAATGCAGCAACAAGATACGCATGCTAAAGAAAAGACAAAGCAATGAGTAGCTGTCTCATGGAAAGCACGTGAAAATGATCTGGCAATGCGTGACATTGTGATAGTGCGACTACCTCGGACTCGAGCACATGACTGCTTTTGACAGTACTCCAATGACTGTCACCGAAGTCAAAGGATCGCTCATAACATCAGAGGGATAAAAAAGGGAACATGACGCGAATATTGCACTTCAAAAGGATGCCGGGAATCACCACAACAAGTTGTCGGAGAGAAAATGAAGTGGGATGCCCCATACGAAGGGGATGGAAATGATTCGAGTGAAGAACTGCTCATGCAGGTCTGGGCCCTGATCACGGTCTAGTGAGTGCCTCAGGCTGACCTCGAACGGCAAGAAATAGACCTCAGAGACTCAATGAGGCTATGGATTAATAGCAACTTATTGTTAAGAAAGGGGGGGGGAGTGTTTGACATCCTTGTGAAGCCAACAAGAAGATCACGTGAGCAGGGAGGGACTGGCACGCGGGGTAGGCGGAAGGGATGGGACTGGATAGGAGGCAGGCTGAGTAAGTTTACTAAGTTGTAAGGAGGTGAAATAAAATTGCACATAACCACAGCCCTGGTGTCGCCCCTCATTGTGCGTATTCAATGTGGGGCTGTGTGGGAAAGTCATCACAGCGTGCTAGAGAACACATGCTTAAGATGCACGTTTTGATCTGGATAATCAGGGTTACATGCGAAAATACTACAGGCCTCATAATTCCTTGCAGCCACGCACAGAACTAAAATGAATTTGAACATTAAGAACCCTAAAGTGCAGTTATCATTCTAACATGACTTGGAGTGCAAGTGTTGCAATGAAGTAGGGGAGCCGGAGACGTCATTTCACCAAAATGCCAGGGGTAGCGGAAGTGACATCACACGACCATTGTCCTCTGATGACATCACAGGAAGTGATGCCATTTGACAGCACCCCCCAAGTGACATCACGGGAAGTGATGACACAACCTTTCACCCCTTGACAAAACATGCAGTGGCATCACATGGCATTGTTCCTCAGTACACTAAGAAAAATATGGTTATGATATCACTAATATGATAACATTTTTATACAAAAATGTATCACCATATGTAGGGTTAATATCAGTATCTATATGCCCATATTATTTATTGATTTAGTTCTATACAAGAGGAAAAATGCGCTTATGATCATAAAAGAATGTACAATAGATGGGAAATCAGATTTGACGGGAATCAGTGAGCTTCTTAAAATGGGGCGAGTTTGAGGGACATTCTGACCAGGTTGTGGATGGAAGTAAGTAGAACAATCACCAGGGACAATACATAAGTGGACAACCAACAATCGACATTTTTAAGTGCAGTTAGGCGGTACGGCCAGCTGTGCTTGGGATGGGACTATGGTGGGTGAAAAACTAGAATAGAGGCAGAGGAAGTGAGAGACAAGCAGGTTAGAGGCGAGGGAACATTTTTAGAAAGAAGACAGATGAGAGGTAGGTTAATAGGATAACTCAGAGGTGAGGCTTTTAGTTTGGTTTTTAACAAATCTGTGTGGACTGTTTCTATTCTTGGATGTCTGGGGAAGAGAATCCCATGCAAGTGGAGCAAGAAGAGGGAAAAAGACGACGAAGCACAGGGAGGATGAGGAGCCATAAGGGTTGTCGAAGAGGTAGAGCAGAGATTATGAGAATGCTTATAGAGTTGGATAGAGGAGGATAGATACATGGTTGCCTTACTGTGGATAGATTTGTGAACCAGGAGAAGAAATTTAAATCTGGGCCTGTTTTGCATCATCAGTCATCCATCCCAGTGATGGTAGGAGGAAGTAAGCGTTTAGTGAGGGAGTACAAAGAACCCTGGTAGCGAAGGCAATGGTCTTGTTGAGAGGACAGAAAGCCTAGTTGGGGAGAGCAAAGAGGATTCTGGCACAGGAGTCCAGTTTAGATAAGACAAGATTGGTTAAGAGATGCTTGGTGGTGGAAAGAGGTGCCTGATTTTCCTAATTTTAGGAGGTTGTGGCCAGGGACGCAATTTCACCAAAATGCCTGGGGTAGCAGAAGTGACATCACATGACCCTGACCCTTCACCTCTGATGACATCACAGGAACTGATGCCATGTGATCTCCCCTCCCCCAAGTGACATCACAGAAAGCGATGGTACACAACCTTTCACCCCTCGACAAAACAGGAAGCTGCATTGCTCTTCAGTACACCAAGACAAATATGGTTATAATATCACTGTAATACGATATACATTTCATACAAGAATGGATCACCATATGTAGCGTCAATATCAGTGTATATAGGCCCATATTCCCAAATTACTGTGTATGTAAGCAGACGTCCAACTCAACAACCTGGACTATTGTACATCACTCAGACTAAACTGTAAACAGACAGCATCTCGAAGAGGCCTAAACTCCAAAACGCAGGCATTCAGTGCCTTGAAAGTGTCTGGTCACAGACTGGAAACCACAACTGACCCCCACAAGTCCAACCAGAAAAACTATGGTCTGGAGGATTGCCCAGAGCTGTGACAGTGGTTATCAATGATTTGAAACTTTCCAACTATCACCTTTCTCTATTTGGTTAGTAACCCACAGTTCTTTGTTAGATGGGAAATGGAGGGGGAAGTATGTGTTGCAAGTCACAGTAATTGCAGGGTTTTAAAATTATAAAATGTAAACAGCAACAGCAGCTCCATGACAACCATAGAAAAGGCATACTTTAGTATTTTCTTTGGTCCTTTATATCCTGCTTAATGCCAGCCCCTCCAGCTTCTAAGCGCTGTAATAGGAACTGAACCCATGTTTCACTGCATCCTCTTGTTGCCAAAGCAAGTGCTTTGCCCCCAGAGCCATCCTTCCAAATATATATATTTATTTTTGCTTGAGGAACCAACTGATGTTTTATTTCAAAGGCAGAGGGCAACTTCATGTAAATTAATTACCTCACCTTGCGTCTATCTACAGTGTGTGTCTGTGATGTAGGCCTGGCAGACCTGGGTCAGGTCACACAGTGCCCAGGCAGGACTGGTGGCAGAAGCCACAGGTGCACACACCTCATCACAGGCCCAGTGGCTCACTGGATGTGCAAAGCAGACAACGAGAAACACTAAAGAGATTTGGGTTCATGCAGTCACTGTGTACTGCAGGCTGCTGTTACCCATTCCCATCTAACAGGACCTAGCCCATATACCCTTCCTGTTGCTACAGTACAGGGTATGAGCTGCACAGAAAGTCCCGCCTCTCAACCCAACCATTCAGGCATTCTTCACTAATGGACTGCCAACCAGTTAGTGATGGCGGCTTAATGGTTTTTCCTGCATCCTGTTATTTCTCCGGCTAAAAACATCGAGATTCCAGGTGAAAACAACTGTGGCACATTTAACTGCATTTACAACTGCCCTTTTCAGGTGCAGCACAGATATCTGCTCTTGGCAGTGCCTTTGTCGAGTGGCCCAGGGGTCGCAAGGACAGGTCTGGAGGGGGCTGGAGAGGAGCAGCAGGTACCCCTGGTTACCCCAAATGACGTCCCCTGAGGGGACTACAAATAAGTATCCTGCTGTAAGATCACTTCCACTGAGCTGAACCCCAAGGGAAGTAGAAGATACAAAAGTCGGGAGGCAGTCCCAAGTAATGAGGCACACAAAGCTCATTCTCGACAGGAACAATTTTCCATAAAGAAGGCCCCCAAGCCTCACCTACTAAGACCATTGGTGTTGAGATGGATTTCCACAATCCACCATGGGAGGGAGGATTTGGAGAGGCCACTCTAATATGGTGAATAGGGAAAACACAGAGGTTAGCCAAACTCAAATTAGGTAAGGTAGCAGAGCGGCAACGCTTAGTCTCAGTAAGGGTGCAAGAGTGGTCCAGGGATACAGTGAGTCCACACAGTGGCATATTTTACCTGGGGGCAAAGAACTGTATTTCTTCCCACCCCCAACTTTACTCCACCTTCGACAGACTCTGCAACTTCACCAGATTCTGCCCCTGTCTGCATTGTCCAAACTATACCCCTTCACCCCCATATTGTCCCCCATATTGTCCCCCATTTTGGCTCCTTAACATAAGGATGTTATTAAGGTTGCAGGGATTAGAACATTATTGCTTCCTCCTGATTAATTTAAGCCTGTCATCTTCTTTACTATGTTAGTTCAAAGAGTGTTTTCGGAGCTCTGCTTCCCAAAATTTGGAGAAGGCAGTATGTTCTACAGTTGAGTACACTAGAGGTAAGTAATTGTTACGGCTAATTGTTCACCTTCAGTTGGGTCCAAAAATAATCTTTTAGGTGAAGCGATAAGAACAAATGCTGTCTGCCAACTGGCCACAAGTGAGAGAAGGTTGGAAAGAAGAATTTTGGTTTCAATGGCAATATCTTATTTCTCAGAAATCGGCTGCTGTCACTATGAGAACCTCCTAGAATGGTCTGTAATATTAATGTGGCATAACTCAATTTATACATCCATTCTTGTCAAATGGTGAAGTTTGCAATTGAATTATATGCAAGTGGTACAGGCACATCTTATAAAAAAGGTTGAATAAAATGAACTCAACCCCCTTCTCATGGTGTCAGCTCTGGTGTCAGCAGAGGGCAAAATGGAAATAAGGCAAGTTACCTGTTGCAGGCAATGTACCTTCAATCCCTTGGGCTGGAACACCATTAAAATATGGCAAAATCATAAGTGAAGTTTGTAAACTCTGCCTGGGCATATACACCTCAGTAGAGTAAAGACAGTTGGAGAAGGTTCTTGGAATCTTTGGCTGTACATTCCGATGGTGAAGTAATGGATAACGGCGACCCTGAACATTCATGCATGGGAAACAGCATTCCTCATAGCTGCACAATGCACGCACCTTCCATAACAAATGAAGTGGTACATACAGTGTACATTATTGCTGTTGGGTGTGTGGAATTGTTCAAAATACCTAACACTCCAACAGTAAGATTGAGCAATGGTTCGGGCGTTGCAGCACATTATTACCTTTGTGTGTGGTTTAGGCTATGGGTCTTGCCAACTTAGGTTTAAGGTAATTTAATATGTTTATTATCCCCATAGAGTTGATTGGACTGTACAATACATTTTCACAGTAAAAGTCCTTGATTGCATTTAAAATATAATTAATGTAAAGATTACATATACACATCACAGTTATGCATTGTGTGAGATACTTGTTCTTGCGGTAGTACTGAGCGTGCAGCAGAACGTCAAAGACGCTTGAGAAATCCAGCAGGGATGCCATTTGCCTGCTTAGCACTGGGCAGCTTCAGTTAAGATGGTTGAATGGCTATCTTTACGGGACATGTTTACAGCTGTGAAACAGTGTATACCTTTGGCACACAGTTTTAGTTCTCAACCTTCTATGACTTTGCGTATCCTTTTACTGGTTTCTTGATGCATTTGCACATTCAGATTTACTCTTCGTGATTTTAACTTCTCTACGATCTATTTCATGCTTGCACCATTTGGGCAGCCACAGACCTCTGAAATGTGGGGCTGGGGAAGAAAAGGATTGCTTGCTTCTGAACATTGTTTTGGGAGGATAGCTCAGTGGCAACGTGCATGTCTTGGAAGCAAGACGACACGGAGCAACACTGGTTCAATCCCCGGGTCCGCGCTTAGAAACCTCTGGGTATTAAGCGTGTTATAAATATATCATATCATACCACCTGTGGGAACTCATTTAATATTGCATAATTTTTAACCTTTACTTTTCTGAAAGGAAAACCCAAATTTGTGCAACAGTTTAAAAAATGCATGTGTATTTAAATAATAAAGTGATGAAAGAACTTCAAAGATAATGTGAAGTGGCACCAAATTTACATATTAAAGAGCATTTTGGGAAGGTAAGAATGACCAATGAACTTTATATCTGTCAGTATGTCTATGGGAGTTGTTTGACAATACCTAAAACACGCTGGGTTTGGTACGTGTTTCCCTTTTTTTTTTTTATAAACAAAAAAGTCATCCTAACGGTAAAGCTTTTGTAAATATCAATTTACAGCAGTTCAGCAGGCAGGTGGAAGCCGGCCCACGTTGGTAAAGGCCCACGGGGGATAAGGCCCAGTTTGCGCCGGATTCCGATTATCTGCCCGAGACAGCAGAGGGGGCAGGAGCCCTTTCCCTCCCTCCCCCTATTGGACACTGGAGCTTTGTGTCCCTGCATCGTGCTGCTGGAGCAGCTATACATGAACCCCCACACAAGATGCTGCACCTGGACCTACAGTGCATACATAGGTGAGCAGCCTTTAAAGGAGAAGCATAAACAAAGCTGCCCGATACCCATGCGCCATCCACCTACAATGAGGTTTCTCATCCTCAATGGCCGCCTGAAAACGGGCCACCTTGGTAAATGCCCACGGGGATAAGGCCCCGTTTGCGTTCCTGAGAGCGTGGTGAACCCTTTTTGTCAAGGATCCTCAAGCACTATACAAGGTAGGCTCCTGAGCACTGAACCTACACGGCCAAGTGCCTAACCATCCGTATGCCTCATAACACCAGTGCCTACCTGCGACCCTAAACCGTCTGCCACCGACAGCCAGTCGAGCCTTTACATGTAAAGTGCCCGATTACGCATATGCCTAACTTCTAGCTTGCCGTTGACTCATCCGACCTAACTTTACATGGCATTGAGCCGTTTCATTCAGTACCCATGACTTTACTGTTGGCTATCCACGCACTATGCATGTAGCAGCTGCGTCAACACTGCTCGACACCCTATTGTTCTAGGAAGTTGTGTCCCTGCATTTTATCAGCAAAGCACATCTTATATTGACGTACGTACCGACTCCTGTATCTCGCAAATTTTGTATTTAGATGCACTGTCTACTAATGCACCCTATCACAGCCTTATTGCATGCGATTTCTATCCAGCACTTGTACCAACCCTGTATGTCGCAGTTTACTTTGCACTGCCGCAGCCCATGGACCAGCATTATTGTCACACCATCAGGCACTATCTGATCTCCATGCACGCCCTTCAGCCACAGTGTGACCGTATTCTACTCACTGCAGAATCCCACCGCCGTTCGTAACGCCATTGAGCGGTCCACCTCGTCACCACCACATACCCTGCCGAGTCACCCAAAACTGATCTAAGACTCACTCAGCCGAGTTACAGACGGCAGAGGCTCTCGACTACCCTCCACGGAAATGCTACTAGTGTTATATCATTTGCTATCTTTTACCCTTGCCAACTTTGGGGATTGAAGCTTATAAAAGTGGATTTATATTCTCCGCCTAAGGTATATTACGCGCTCGCTGCCAACAGTTAGACCCAACAGTCAGCTATATCTACTTTGTAATGTGTGCTATGCTCTATTTTCCACATCTAGCTACGGCATTGCTCCTTGTATCCCGTTCATGCACACGTTCAGTTCATGCCAGAATGGGCTCGCTGTGTTGCCAATGCACTCCCTCTGAAATGTGACCTTACTAGAAGCCGCCGGAAAGTGCGTTCCCCGCATCTAGTATGTACTTATGTAGTCCATCTTCTAGTCGAATCTTAGCTTCTTGTATTAAGAAATGTTTTTGTGACTATATAAAACGAGCATTAATTCTGCACATCACTAATCGCGACCTCGCCTAAGTATACGTCACATCCTGTATATTGTTTGCATATTCATTTTAACTACCTGATCTGCCCGGCAGTGTCCGCTGTTAGAGACACTATTTAAGACCACCCACTGACCTATGACGTATGCAGATGTAGATACATCTCTGATCTGCATACGGCCATCTAGTATTGGCTTCAGTGCATATAAAATGCTAACGTCATTACCAATATTGCCATATTTGAACAGTGTAAACTAGTCATATGTACTACTATACCATGTTATTATACATTTGACTTTAGAAGCGTATGCACACTTGAATATTGGCTATTGTAGGCCGTTAAATTGTCTAAAACAAAAGGGTACTCTACATGGTTCTAATCTTAAGCCTATCTATCAGTGTGTTACCACAGCGTAGCATAGCATCCTAGCTGTGGATACACTACACAGTATTTGGCCATTAATACACCATGTATGCCACCAATATCCTACATCGATTCCTATTGTGTGCCCTACTGGCATTCGGCCAACTGACCAGCATCACAGAACACATTACCATAATCGCATCTTACCTTGCCTACGACTAATATCATGCCAACTACCATGAATGCCATACTTGCTATTCCTTAAACTAAACTCAAATTCCCAGCATGGCATATGTACTAAAGCTCCCGAAGGGATCATGATAGATGAGAAATCTCATACTGATCATTACTATTCTAGTAACCCAAACCATCAACTTCCCGGTAAACATAAACTTACCCTGAGCCTATCCAAAACTAACATACCATGCCAAACATTTAGAAATAACAGACTCCGAACTAGATTGAATAGACTTCATGAACCACCGGCCACTAAGACCTGCATAGGACAAAGGAAAGAAAGCCTACTTAGTACTAGGGTTGTAACGGTAAACCGGTATACCGGTATGAACACCGTGAACAAGTTAACTATCATTAAATTACCGTTATCTTGTTTGTCACGGTATACCGATATCGTGTTTGTAGTGCACGTGTGCAGTGCACTTTACAATATGCAAACAGGGCTGTGGAGGCACTGGCTTCTGTTTGCTGTCAGTGAGCCTGGGCCTGGAGGAGGATTTTGCCCAGGGGCACTGGCTTCTGTTTGCATCCAGGAGCCTGGAGGAGGAGTTTGCCCGGGGGCACTGGCTTCTGTCTGCAGTCCGTACGCCTGGGACTGGAGGAGGAGTTTGCCTGGGGGCACTGGCTTCTGTTTGCATTCAGGAGCCTGGGCCTGGAGGAGGAGTTTGCCCGGGCTCCTTACAGTAGATGTGCCCGATGCCGACATGTGTCTCTGAGTGAAGTCAGAGAGACAGTTAGCTCAGCACTGTCTGAGTGCTCGTTCGGGCTCCATAAAACCACCCTGAACAATTCACGGCCGGTGCTGCTGTTAGTGGAGCGGATTCAACAGAAGCTATTCGAGTGACAACAGAAAGCAGATGACAAGCGGGTGTTGGAACGGGCTAATTACATTTGCAGCCCTTTGCCACTCCAACATGGTCTGGTGCCCTGGATTCTGAATCAGACGCGGCCGTAGCCAGCACAAAAAGAAAGGTATGTGTTTTTTTCCCCAATTGCATGAAAGTGCAATATAAATAAACGGCGCCTTCTCCTGAGCCAAATAGGCTGCATTCAAGCACTGGCAGTTTTCTGTGGCTATGCAGGTCTGCAGGCATGGGGGTGAGGTGGACTAGGGCCAGTACTGAGGGGATAGGTAGGCATTACAAGACGTAGCCTGACGAGGACTGCCAGAGGTGGAAGAGGCAAATAGTTAAAGTGTGGATTAATAGGGAGAAGAGGTAGGTCGGGTGGTACAGATTGGCAGTGCAAAATTATACAAGTGGGTGGGTGTAATTATACGACAGTGAGGTGAAACGGAGGGGCAGCCATGAGGTAAAGTAAAGGTATGAGTGTATAGGGTCTGTGGTCAAGGAAGGTATCCCACCTTTTGCTGTAGCAAGGATGTGGGGGCAGTCCTTTGAGACACAGTGAGATGTTACAGCCACTGTTTTTAAATCGGGCAGGTGTCAGAAAAAAGCATAGGGGAGCCACAGAGCCTAGCATTAAGATTTACCTGAGGGGGGTGAGTAAGAGATCAGCAGCCTTTTTCTATGGCGTGGGAGGGTGCGTGGGAGCCTCTAACTCCAGCATTAAACCTGGTTGGGTGTGACTGTGAAACCTGCAGTCCTAGCCTACGGTGAGCATCGGTGGTTAAATGCAGGCTTTACCTGAATGGGCTGGGGTGGGGGTCTTCTGACCTTAACCTGATGACAGAACTGCCTGCAACCTTGAAACCGGTTGGGGATGGGAATGGGGGGAGGGCGTATAGGTCTTTACCTGACAAACAGCTGCAGCCAGGGGAGGGGGCATTGCAACCTAGTGCGTGTTTGTAGGGTGAGCTTGATGAGCTACTGGTTGCTGTATTAAAAGATGGGGGCCGTAGAAGGAGGGGTGGGGGGGGTCGGAGGCAGCAAGGTACTGCGAGGTCAGGTGCTCAGGTTGCAAACATTTCTTTTATCAGTGGCATGATGGAACGTTTCCAACTCAAAGAGCTTGCAAAGCACCCGTTACTTTGCAGATCTGTGATAGTTAAAGTGAGCAACACAAAGCACCCATGTAAAGCCATCTTGAAATGCAAAAAAATAAAGTTGCTTTATGTCACTCACTAATCAATTGTTCTCAACATCACAATGAATAACAACGAGTTGCAGGTTTGTTGCAAGGAATCTCCATACCCATCTGAGTTTATTACATATCTGAAAGTACACAGTTGGCTTAAATAGATTTTTCACTTTGACATCTTGCATTCTGGGACTTATAGTTTAGAGTTCGGGTTGTAGAAATTAATGCCACAAAGATATTCATGTGGCTTTATTATGCAATTGCAATTTGCATTTTTTGTAAGTAAACCTATTATTACTATAGGCCTTGAAATCCAAATTATTTTTACTGAGTAAAGTTTGGAAAGTAGATAGATGGTCAAAGTTGAAGAATGGATTAAAATCCCTGCTTCACTCACTGTTCAGCCAAAGTTTGTGATCCTGGTCTGACCCCCGGGCCCTCCCACCCTTGCCATCTGTCCGGCCATCGCACTCCCTCCTTTTTGGATGCAGCCAGAGTACCACGCGTTCCTTATTTCACTTCCACCACTGCCTAACTGGAAACTTCATGTACATGGAGCTTCCTATGGGCAGCTTGTTGCAAAAGTGCCCAGGTGCTTCCTGCTAACATTTTAACCTTCTAAAATAAAATAAATGCTCATGTGGTATTGCCCTTTATATACAACAAAACGTGGGGCTTGCAGCAGCCCTCTCCAGTCCACTGACTCCAGCCCTGTGACACTCACCGTGACGGCCTGGAACTGCAACTGTAAAACGAGTTCATCTGATCTTATTTGTACAGATCAGCTCGTTTTCCAAATTGCACAATGCAGATCAAATGTGCACAGCACACTCGAATTCCCATGCAATTGCTTGCAAGGTCGCTGTACCATCACTAGGTGGGATCAGAGCTGGAGTGGAGGTCTGCTGCAAGGATGGCAAGCCCCATGTTTAATTCCTTTGGAAGCCTAACATTAAACATGGCTTTTTTTTAAATTTAACACAAAGTTAATTCTGTCTGCCAGGCCCGTTGCTTTGGGATCCATCCCCAACCCCTACTAGTCCAGTACCAGTTAAATGTTACTGTTTTGCCCAGATCCTCCAGCACGTGCAGTGCCACCTTAATAGCCCTGCTTGCACTTGCAGTGCAGAGCACACAGCAGCACATGCTTTGCAAGGGCTCATCAGAGATGGTGTAACACCAGAGGTCTAGTTCTACCATCCGAGGCAGAGAAGACTGAGCTATTAACTGCAAGAGTCCAATAGTCTACACATTACATAGCCAAACAAACTCTCTTGGGGGTCATCATTCCTTGCATGGCAAAACTATTTACTAGCCGGTAAGATAGCAGCAGGCCCTTAACTTGCTGAGTTATCTGTGTGATCTGCAGGTTCCAATCCCTGCTAAGTCAACTCAGCCTTTCATCTTTCTAAATGGGCTTTAGTCCCAGCCCCTCAACCCCCCTGCAATTTTGGATTACAGTGACTTGACTATTTGGCATCCCCGATGCATTCCCTGTACATTAAGTAATCAGGCAATACCTTTGGGGAAAGATGGCCTACATTTTCCCACACTGCTGAGTCCTGACTGAGCCGAGTGTAATGCATCGGCTTGCACACACATGTCATATGATCCGAAAAATATAACTTTTTATATGGCCCTGACCCACCCTATTATGCTTTAAATGTCTTCCAGATGTGTGCTTCTGTGTTAACCATGCTCTTTCAGCCTACAAGCAGCAGCGCCATAGCTTCTGAACCCCTGCAAGTACTTTTGACACCATGCCTCAGTGACTAGAGCCTCCTTCCTCCTCCTTGTGACTTAATTTGAATTTACACCCTTGTGTGTGCTATATCGCGATAACCGCGGTATACTGTCATTTCAAATGAAGGTTATCATACCGTCAAAAAATCAATATCGTCACATCCCTACTTAGTACACAAAAAGATCAATCTGAATGTAATCTTGGTACCACCTTACCCATACCCAAAATGTATGCTCCGACCTCAAAAAAACAATTTCTAAACCCTCCCACTGCGTTACCTGATGAAGAAGCAAGTAAGTGCATTTCACCTGACCTATTGTTAAGAAACCACGTCCCAGACCTTAAGGGCGCCTTAATAAACGCCAGATCTTTAGTGGCGCACGCCATCAAGATAGCGGATTTAATCCGAGCGGAAGACTAGGACTTTCTAGCCATAACAGAATCATGGCTACATGCAGCAGCAGGTCCTGCCCTCATGCTCACAGTGCCTGAGAACTACTCCATTCTCAGAGCAGATAGGGTTGATGCTCGTGGTGGAGGCATAGCTATCATAGCTAAATACAACCTAAACATAACACTAGCCCCCCTCATTCGACGTCAAATCTTGTCAATCTCTTACGGCCAAAGTACCTATATCACTCTCAAACGCTTACGATTCATCTCATCTATAAACCTCCAGGACCCATTGGTGCATTCGAGGAGGACATTCCTACTATCTTCTCTGAGAATCTGAAAAACACCTCAAATACTCCTGCTGGGGAATCTCCACCTGGGATTCAATGACCCTAAAGACCAGCAAGCCATGGCTATCTCCAATGTGCTTAAGGAACTCTGCCTCATTCAAAGAGTGTCTCGTCCCACCCATAACAAAGGGAGAACACTAGATTGGGTGGCAGACTACCTGCTATGCCTCAATCACTGCCATTACTCCATAGCTATGGACTGAGCACCACCTTTTAGCATTCACACTAGCAGTTAAAATCCTATCATCCAAAATTAATCCAGTAGCTCCTCCTATCCTAACCAGAAATAAAAAGATCATGAAGACAAACAAGCGTATCCCTTTACTGATACCAACCCTTAACTTGCTGCCAGATACCAATGACCCTTCTACCTTAGTAGACACTTATAATAAAACCATGACCAAAGCCTTAGATACCATTTCCCCGTTAAAATGAGAAAACGCAAACCCAGAGTTCACCTAAACTCTTTGTTCACTGCACACCTTAAAACTCTAGAGCTGAAAAACGAAAATGTGAAGTCACTTGGAGACACCTACCTTCAAATGAAAACAAATCTAACATCATCAACACCTTGTCCCTACACAAGAAAGAAATACTATTTACCAAAAAGGAAATGTAACCGGATTCTCCAAGTTAACTCAAGTACAAAGGAACTCTGTAATCCTAAAAGAGCTAGAAACTTCAGTTCCAGTGCCAGACAATTGCGTGAAGGACAAACTCTGGTGTTCTAATATTCAGAAGACCCTTACCAACAAAGTCCCGTTACTTCAGTCCAAAATTGCCAACAAAAAAGCTAACCTACCCAATAATGACAGTCCTGCAAACACTCCAATACATAAACCAGAACAATGCTTCAATTTTAGTAAAATCTCAATCCTTGAGGTTGAAAAAAATGATCCTCTCCCTTAAGCCCTCAAACTGTCAGGGAGACAAATGCCCAGCCCACATTATTAAAGATGCCGCGAGAGAGAGACCTCTCACCTTTCATAACTAAGCTAATTAATGCCTCCTTCACCACTGGTACCATCCCAAACAACATAATGGAGTCCTGGGTCCTACCCCTCCTCAAAAAACAATCACTAGATCCCACCATACCCACCAACTATAGGCCGATCACGGCAGTGCCTTTCTTACTTAAAATTTTAGACCGGGTGGCCTATCTCCAGATACAGGAGTATTTAGAGTTGAATCATCTCCTTGGAGCTCGCCAATCGGGTTTCAGGCCCCAACACAGCACTGAAACAGCGCTGATCGATCTCAAAGCACAGACCGACCAATTTAGGGACGGAGGGGGATTACAGCTTTGCTACTTTTACTTGATCTCTCGGCTGACTTTGATTTGGTGGATCACAAGGTTTTATGTAATAATCTTGTCTCTGCAGCCCATTTTTCACAGGGGGACATAGCTTGGATCTAGTCCTTTCTGAGCAATAGGACCATGAGGGTCTTCTCACCAACAGTGGCAGCAGACCCTATTCCTATCACATGCGGCGTGCCACAGGGTTCCTGTGTCTCACCCACAATGTACAATATACTCACTAAGCCCCTTTCCGAAGATCTAGACCATCTTGGTGTCACCTACACCAACTATGCAGGTGACACCCAGGTTCTCATACCGCTTACCGGCGATTATGACAAGGATTTGGCCTTGGTAAATAGAATCTCATCATCCAGGCATGGATGGCTGTCCATGGACCATGCCCGAATGATGACAAAACTGAGCTCATTATTCTGGGGTCTGCTTTCAACCTCAATAAACGTGACTATAAATATACTTATTTTAAGATTGATGGCAACATCATTAAAGTTGCTAAGGAGGTAAAAACTCTGGCCTTTTACCTCGACCTCACTCTTGCTAAAGAGCTTAATGCTATGGCATCGGCTTCAGCATACACAGGCAAATTGATCAGAGCAGGTAAACCGTTCCTATCCAAGGCTAGCTGCACCACTCTAGCCCGAGCTTTAATTCTGTCCAAATTGGACTATTGTAACGCCCTATACCTGGGCGCTACAAGTATATTGTTAACAAGACCCAAATTCTACAGGATAATGCCTTGAGAGCAGCACAGGGTATTGCTAGAAGAGAGCCCATTCCAGATATAAGGAAAACAAATGGCTGTCCACTAGCAACATCATGTTTCTTGAATCTGTCTCGTTAATCCATAAATGCCTAAACAATGCTGCACATCGTTAACTTATGGAGAGATTTAACAGAAAAATCTCCAGCCGTCCCACTAGGACTGCTAACACTAACTGTCTAGTTGTACCTAGGTTCAAATTGACTGAAGCCAGAAGGAGCAGCTTCCCAGTCAAAGCAGCTCAATTATGAAACCCCCCCCTCCACGAGGGCGGATCAAACATTTCTGAACTTCAAACATACCACCACTAAATGGCTTAGAGAAAATAACCATTACTTTGTCCAAAAACCAACCTCTTTTCTATGTACTACTTACTTAACTTTACTGTAAATAGATACCACAAAATGTATTTTTATGTTGTACTTTAATCTGGTAATTTATGTAATTATGTGAAGATTATTCTTATTGCCTGTATATATTTGAGTTTCACCTTACTCGGGTACGTTCCCAAATTTTTGTTAATGGGGGATCAGTACTCTGAGGGAACTAAAATCACCAAGGATCTAGACAAAAGTGAGACTGATTACCCCTCTTTACCCTACTTTGCCAATAGAAAAAATATATTTGTACATTAACAGTACTTCTATAAAAAACATGGTTTATTCAATACTCAACATATTACATACACAAACCTCTATAATATACATCAGAAACAGAATTAGACAACTTTGTTTTGTCATGATTGACACTGATAACAAATAGACTAAAAACGGGGTCCACAAATGTGGCACAGATAAATTTAACACTAAGAATGAATCACAAAAAATATAATACAACAAACTCAATTGCCATTTACAAAGGAAAAAGAAGAACACGAAATTATTTCTGTGGGTATCTTAGATAGTCTAAATGTTTCGGCCTGCTTTAATATATTAGGCACTATCCCTAGTGTCATTCAACTCAACACAGAAATCATTTTGGGTTCTTCTTTTTCCCTTCGTAAATGTCAATTGAGTTTGTTGTATTATTTATCTCCCCCTTGTCTTTCAAGTGTCTCTACTTGTTACTTGGTCCTTTGTGTACTGTGCCACATTTGTGGACCCCGTTTTTTAGTCTATTTTTTATCAATGGCAATCATGACAAAACAAAGTTGTCAAGTTCTGTGTTCTGATGTATCTCAACTAAGTCTGTACGTCGAGTATTGAATAAACCATGTTTTTATAAGTACAGTGTGCACTCCACTATATATCATGTGGAATACGGGTTCCTATCATCACATCTGTTAATGTACAAATATATTTTTTCTATTGGCAAAGTAGCGTAAAGAGGGGTAATCAGTCTCACTTTTGTCTAGAGCCTGTATATATTTGATACAGACCTTCCTCCTGTATGATATTTGCAAATGTTGTAATCCTTTTATGTAACTATTTCTGTAAAACATTGTATGCCATCTATGTAACTGTATAACTTCAAGCCAAAAGCATTCACATATCTTCTGCGCCCCGATAGCCCGGGTTTGGCGCACATTACAAACAAACAAATATGTATGTGAATGACTGCCAACAGCTCAAAATAACTCGCAGTGTTGCAGATCAGCCAGACTTGGACAAAACGAAAATTAGCTTTATATTTACAAAATGACAACCAGCAAATTGAAAATAATCTGCAATAAAATGCCACTCCTGTGGCAATCTGCCGCCATAGGCCTGGGCATAGTCATTCTTGCCGTAAATAAGTTTATGGACTGTCTACACATAGTAACACTAGTAATTCCAGTTAGAAGAGCAGGTATAAAAATACAATTATTTATTAGGCCTTTAGTTACACACCAAGCAGATCAAAATTCCAGGTAAATATTGTCACACCACCCTTTTAGAACAAATATATACATTCACCTTTAGGAAAGATAGAATAGTATTTAATTCAATGACCAGTGAAACACAGGCAAGCATTCAGATGCATAGAAATAGAAAGCACTAATTCAACCCCAAGATAGGTTTTGGTTACCAGTTCCAAAGTATACACTCTTTAGGTAGATTTTATATAGAGATTAGCAGTGCCAGTGGTTACGATTACAAGAAAGCCATAAAACATTAGCTAAAGATCAGCACTCAACTCAAACCCATCCCACTAAGATAGGCCTAGGGAGTGATCCTTAACCCAGGTTCCACCACCAAAAGTCAGGTCAGAGAGTTAGGGTCAGGCCTTTACACAGTTGTTAGCCTATGGCAGAGGGGGTAGGGGGATCGTGATGAGTCACAGTAGGTTTACCATCCTGGCCCATGGTTTAGACCCCACATGTGGAGGTTCCAGACTTTGTTGCAGACTTCTTCCATCTTGGTTCCTTTTGCGAGGGTCGTTTAGACAGAAGATACGCGGGATTTAGTATCATTCACTCACAGTTAAGGATCGGTTCCAGACAGCATCCAATTGAAGACCGAAAGAAGAAAGGTGAATACTTCTGATGCACAGACTACTGCGGGACATGGCAGTGACACGAAAACAACAAGATTCAATGAAAGTCACTATAGTCGGGTGGCAAAAGGTGATTGTTCAGCAGCTAAAACAGGAGCATGCCCGCACAGCTTCCTTTGGAGTGAGACTGATGGAAAATGCACTACCAGCCAACTTGTGGCATTAACTGAGGATCTGCAAAGTTCCAAGGCTCTGCTCAGAACGGTGACTGCTGCAGTGAGGTAGTGCAGGGGAAGAGCTGGCCAGTTTACGGTTTAGTCCGGGGATACTTCCAAAGGCTCAGCAGGTGCCGATCTTCGAGCAGGAGTACAGGACACCACTGGAGTCGATACTGGTCAGCTACAGGGGCTACTTTTCTTCGTAGAATCGGGACTCCAACTATGATCTGATGAAAAGTTGTGAGAGTCCTCCTTTTATCCAACAATCTGGCTTGAAGCAAGTGCAAGCTGGCCAATGTTAAAGATCTGCACCATTCAAACAGCCAGAGGCTATCCAGTCATGGATATCCATTGGTCACCACATCTAAACAGCAACAGGCATGCAGGCACCACAGAAGTGGATAAGCTCCCTTCACACACACCTTTAGTGACAACATGCCAAAGAACAAGCAAAAAACCTTGTGGCACGGTCCTCTTAGGGTGGTATCCAGCTTTAGTAGTCATTTGCGGTAAATGCCAAAGTGCAACAGTAAAATGTCACAAAGATGATACAAATATCAACAGCAACCACCAGCTTGTCTTAGGCACATTGTAAACATAACCAAAAGCCATTATATAAAAAGATAAGTGTTAAGACAGTTTTTTCTAAAGTCCACCCAGGGGACTCTATAAAACTATACCTGTGGCAATGCAGAACTCCAACTCTTAGTGCATGCATGTACCACTGGATATTATGGTAGCAATGACAGAGCAGCCAGGCTTATTTTAGGAGAGCTAGAGGGTTGTAGGACGGTACAAAGTACTTATAGCATACATATGGTCCAACAGACGTATTGTAAAAATAAAGGTGTATTCATACATAAACAGGCAAAGAGAATTCTTTAGAAAGGCAAGAACTGTTAGAAGTCAAACACAGGGGCGTTGCTGAGCAGCACAAGAAATGGCTGCCTGAGTGGGAGCCCTGTCCCCAGCAATATCCTGATCCTGCGTATATCCTTCCATGAGCCAAATTTCAAAACCCGAGTGGGCCGCAACTGCGGGGGGCTCAGGACACACAATGCCAGAAAATCTATGTGGTCTGTGGTGCAGCTGCAGAACCTGAAGCAATTACAGAAGGTGCAGCTAAATTGACAAGATCTACCCGGCAGACGTCTCCGCTAAACTCCAGCCAAGTTTTACCCAGTGCAGAGACAGCCGGCTAGGGAAGGAGCCTTCAACTCAAGCAACCTGTGTTGGGCTCCCGCCGCTGTGGCACTGCCCTGGACAGACTGGCGGCACCATTGAGCGGAGTACGGGTGGATGGGGGGCACCGCTGGAGAGCTTTGTGCTGTTGTGTGCAGGCAGCGGTGGGGAGGCCGTGACGTGGTCCCATCTGCCGGGGTTGAACTGCCAGCTATGGTCTAAGTGATGGCGAGATGCCTGCGCCAGATGCTGGTAGAAGAGAATACCACCCTTGGCAGTGCCCCCCCAATGCTCTCTACATTGCTGGGTGGCGTCACACCCCCCCCACTGCAGCTGCTTGCATCCATGTGGCAAATCGGGTCCTAGATGCACTCAGAGCCCCGATGACAGGCTGACACAGGGAGGGGAATGAATGGAGAGGGCTAATGAAAGTTTGGGGACTGGAGATCCATACCCACTCGGCGACGAGTCCTGCTGGTGGAGTTGAGTGTGAGGCGCCACAGGACATATTGCAGCACAGTACAAAGGTCTGTTGAATGGGCGCACTCACTGCAACATTGAGCAGCCTTGCGCTGTGGACATTTTAACTAAAGGTACTGGTGCGGTTGGAATTGGGATTGGCGGTTGGCACTGTATCCAATTACTACTGCAAGGGGCTGTGAAGTACTGCCATTTGTATTGGAGGCACCACCTTGCAAATGACCCAAGAGCGCAGATAGGACAGGAGGGTGCCAAGGTAACATTACGACGAGAGAAGAATATAGGGCTGGTTCTCTTTCCACTGTGGGGCACGTGGTGACGAGCGGAGAGAAGGACAGAAGTGCCCCGGAGGCTCCACCAGACAGGTACTTCGCTCTGTGCTTACGGCTCCATATTCGTCTGCAGCTTGGAGGACTGGCCTCAAAGCCCAGACCCTTTATTTTGCTGAGGCGGTTGAAGGAAAATTGGATAGCGCACGGCCGCCAAAGCAGCACATCCTAAGGACGTAGTGAGGGCGTGGGGGGCAGGTAGCCCTGCATGCTCCTGAGTAACGGCTGGGAGCTCTGATTGACTGTTGATGAAAGGGATTAATGGAAAGGGGGCCCAAAATACTTGATAACCTTGAGCATACGGTGTGTGGAGGCAGATTGTGGCGGTACTGGGAATACCTCTCGGCTGAACTGAGACATGACAAAGGGTGTGGGGAAGACGCGGGCCCCATGGATTCCTTCACTAACAACCCGGCGAGAACCCAGAGGCCAGAAGGCCCAGGGAAAAGCGATACTCCAGGGGGGCTGCCCGTGGATACCCTTGAAGATCAGCTGACGGCAGGTATGCAGAATGGCTTCATGTCTGTCAATTGTGGCGGCCATAGCCTCGCTGTAATCCAAATTGGAAAGAGAAAGTGGCCGTATCAACGAGGCAGAAACCAGGATCGGGGAGGTGGAAGGTAGGGTGGATCAGCATGACCGTGCTATAGCAACCCTGCAGTCGGCATGAACAAAGATCCGGGTTAAATGCGAAGACCTTTATTCACATTCAAGGGGTTATAATGTACACATAGTTGGAGTGCTTGAGGCAGCATGTAAGGGATTGATGGAGCCATTTGTGGAAAAAAAATTTCAGGGCTTGTTTGGAGCAAAGTTTCCTCACATTTTTGGTTGAATGGGCGCACCACACTTTTGCCCCAACTCCCATTCCTGGGGCCCCTGCACGCACAATTATTGCAAGACTGCTCAATTACGGGACAGAGACCGCATCCTGAAACTATCTAGAAAGCAGGTTACACTCCGCTATGAAGCCGGCAATGCGTATACTTATCCAGATTTCACAGTCAGGGTCCAGATGCAGACAAGATCATAAAACCCGGTAAAGAGGCGACTCGGGGCCAGACATGTTCCATATGCCTTATGTTTCAAGCTAAACTGCGGATACAACCCAGAGGTTGCACACATTTCTTTGACAACCCATCAGACACTATTGCTTAGTTGGAGGTGCCCATCCTACTCCCACCGCAAGAGGGTAGGAAGAACCACAGCCCTGGCCCAGGGGAGGGTGGTGCGCCGGATGACTCATGAGACAGAGCTGGAAATTCACATGGCCGAACCTTCCTACATGCAGCAACAATGTGATGGCACACAGAACTGATTTTTGAGTGACGCTGGGTGGGCACCAATTGGCAGTCACCCAAATATTATTGGTGTTCGCAATGCACCCTAGGAGATTTCCACTAGAGTTTTGGGGTTACATCTTCAAGTTGGGGGTGATGATGAGAGAGGGAAGGGTTGGAGTTACCAGGTTTGGGAGGTGATGAGGGGGGTGGGTCTGTACTGGGATGGTGTGTTGAGCATCTGGTTTATGGGACAGAGTTCGGGAGGATAGGGTGGTTTATGTTCATAAGGTTGGCAGACATGTTGCTATGCGAGCACAAGCGCTACAGCCCGGAATCATTGATGGGATGGCAGGGTGTATATTATAAGCTCCACGGGACACTATAGGTGAAGATGTAAAATTAATGATCTGGAATGTCCAGTACCTAAATAACCCCTCCATGGCGACAAAGGTTGTCTCGTATTTGGACAGTCACTGGCCCAGAGTAGTAATGCTTCAGGAAACGCATATCCACGGGCCGTTAAATAGGGGGTTTTCACCCAGATGGTCGGATCAACAGTATTATACGGAATACTCGACACAGGCCAGGCGGGTGCTCACCTTAATACACTGGGCACTGTTCTTCCAGGAAGAAAAAAGGAGCATTGACCTGCAGGGTCACTATGTGATTGCGTGGGGGAGGCTCTCTTGTACAATGGTGGTATTAACACATGGTCCAAATATAGATGACCCTGGATTCTATGGGGACCTGGCCGAGATACTCACAAAAAGGGACAGCTGCCCCGATAATGAGCGGGCTTTAAAATGGTTTTGGACATTGTACTGGACTGCTCTAGAACCACTCAGCGAGGTCTGACTGGGGCAGCGTGCACGGTCACCCAGCTTATGTCTCAGATTGAGTTAGGGGATGTCTAGAGAGACCGAAATCCAGGGGTGGCCGAGTAAACTTACTACTCAATGGTCCATGATGCACACTCCAGAATATACCATTAGTCGTCTAGTCCATGGGTGACAAGTGCAAGATTGTTTGATAAACCGAAGGACCCTCTCTGATCATTCACCAGTTGAGATATCAATAAGGTGGGAGGGTTCCACAGTACCTCAACCGTCGTGGAGGATGCCCCCCAACCCCAATGCTAGATGCAGATCATTCCCTTTTGGGCAATTTCAATACAGATACGGCCTTGGTAAACAAAATATATCTCATCATTCAGGCATGGTCGGCCACAGATGTACTATGCCTGAATAATGATAAAACCGAAATACTACTCCTCGGATCCATCAGCAACTTAAAAAAAACTCGCCCAAACTACTCAGCATTTACACTGATGGCAACATAATAATCACAGTTTCCAAAACAGTGAATACATTAGGCTTTAACCTCGACTCAGCCCTTACTCTAAAGAAACAAGTTAACTCCCTTGCATCCTCTACAGCCTACACGTGTAAACTTATTATGGAAAGCAGAGCTTTCCTCACCCGAGCCAGCTGCATTATCATTGCCAATGCCCCAATACTTTCCAAACTGGTCTACTGCAATGCTCTGTATTTGGGAGCTAACAAATACATCATTGACAAAATTCAAACTTTTCAAAACAATGCCCTTAGAACTGCCCTCAACCTACCCTTTAAAGAACACATTTCCAACACTAGAAGAAAACACAAATGGCTCAAAATGAGTGACAGAATTGCACTTAAGACAGCATCACTCACCTTCAAATGTCTCAATAATGCAGCTCCCCCATACCTGGCAACTAGAATTGTAAGAAAAACTTCCTCTCGCCCCACCAGAACCGCCAACTCCTACTGACTTCAGATACCCAAATTCAGACAAAAAAAAAACAGGCGACAGCAGCTTCCCAGTTCAGGCAGCCCAATACTGGAATGCTCTCCCACTTGACATCAGAACAGACCAGTCGTACTATAGCTTCAGGCGCAATATTCTCGCATGGCTACAGTCCAATGACCCCCTCGACTAATCAAGTACTATCCCTACCTATTAATCTGACTATACATATGTTCATCTCCCAACTGTTTTCTTTTTCATGTGATGTAATGTATATATTTATACTATGCCTGCAACTAAGTTTTTAAGCAATCTTGTTTTCCTGTTCTATGTAGCGCCCTGTTACCTTTGGGTTTGGTGTGCCATACAAAATCAATAAACAAAATCTACAGATCTCAGTGCAAGACAAAATTGAGGATTTCTTAGGGAGGAACAAGGGGTCTCTACTCCCATTATCCCATGGTGTGGGAAGCCTTTAAGGTATAGTTGCTGGGGGAAATGATGTTCATGACCACCAGGGTACTATGGGAGGTTAGGCGGGAACTACATGAGGTTGAAACATGCTTGAGGCAACTGGAGAATGAATATGGCACTACAAGTGATAGGGCACTATTGGGTCTGATCAAATGAAATCTAATGAAGTTAAGGGATCTAGCAAACAAGATCAAATACATTAACAAATGCAAGAGTGATCAGGGTCACTGATCCCAGAATTGGCGAACAACTAGTACTTTGCAACAGGATTTAAATTGGTCTTTCCCTTTTCTTAAAAATATCTTAAAATATCTTTTTGATTTGATTCTCACTTTGTATTTACCTGGATGGCATGGTGTAATTACACCAATTAGAATGTAAGTGGTTAACACAGTTTTGTTTTCACATTTTCTTCTGTTTTGCATAAAGGACCCATCTACAGTCCTTTTTTAAGCTGTGCAGAAGATGCACTGAAATAAAAGAATATGTTATATTAACTTTAAAAAGTTGTGGCTTTTTACCAATCTGAGAGTTGACTAGATTGGCTTGGATTGGACCTGTTGCTACTCAGGGACAAAAGGAAGGGGTAGTTGACCCATCAGTATAACAAGGACATTGCTCTGCCGGGTCTTTCTGTGAAGGCATGTGCTGCCCTAGTTTCGCCAGTCATGGTGGAAGAGGTGGCAGATGCAATAACATCCCTAGCTTCTGGAAAAGCCCCGGGCTCCGATGGTCTGAAGATTGAACTGTATAAAGAATTTGGTTCGATAGTTGCTCAGAGATTGCTAAAATTGTGGGAGGAATCGTTAGAATCAGGCAGGCTTCCACTGATGCTTTCTGAGGCCAACATTATATCATACATGGCGACACTAGTGCATCTATCCAGACAAGTCCATTTATTCCGGACCGATCCACTGCACTTAATCTCCAGAGGCTTTTTGGCTTATCACAGATCAATCCTTGGGCCAGGGCACTTGCCGCTTCCCTGGATATGGAAAAGGACTTCGACTCAGTGTCGTGGAATTTTCTGTCTGGGGTCCTACAACACATGGGGTTTGGTGAATATTTTACTGGGTGTGTGGCTTTTGCATGCTGGCCCTGTTGCGAGGGTCCGGACCAATGGCAGATTGTCGAAAGCCTTTTGGCTGGGGTGCGGCACACGAAAAGGGTGCCTTTTGTCCCCATTATTATTCGTGCTAACGATCAAGCCCCTGGCATGATTGATGCGTGAATGACATAGCCACAGAGGGATCTGAATAGCAGGTCTGCCACAAATCCTATCACTATACATCGACACGCTATTATATATCTGGGATCCGCAGCAGAATATGGGACCAATGATGGAAGAGGTCTGTACATATACATACTACTCTGGGTATAAAATAAATAAGGCTAAGTCAGAGCTGTTCCTGTTGATGGATAACACGTTGGAGCCTGTTGACCTGCAGGGGTTCCGATGGGTGCCAGACTGGTTTAAATACCTAAATGTGGGCCCGATCGCCTTTGTCATTGTATGGGAGGCTGTCTTTACTTAAGATGGCGGTGATCCCAATATGGCCCGGAAGATCTTTTTACAAAACTACAATCCCTGGCTATAGGCTATGTATGGGGGAAGGGAGTGGCCCGGATGAGCTGGGAGGGTTAGTCTGGCACAGAGACCCGCCCCCCTTGTGGTATGGTTCCACTGAGCTATACTAAATTATCGCACAGGTGCACTTTGCCGGGCACTGGTATACCTTGACTCCCGGGCCGATATACCGTGCTTCAGAATCTTACAGTGCAGCACTGACCAATCTGATCGGTCATCCTCGGCGACCGGCAAGCAGGCTCCTGTACTTCGATCCAGTCCGCACGACAGTGAATGCATGGTCGAGGCTGTTCAAGAGATGGGTGGGACTGCCCCATATTGCGGAGCAATTCCCTTGTGGAATTGCACAGAACTACCCCCAACATATGTCCTCGATATCCAAAGATCGTGGGACGCTGACAAGTGTATGGTCCGACGAGACTTGTACCCTGAAGGGTAGTTTGCAACACCAGAGGAGTTTGCAGCAATGATGAGGGACTCTCCCATTAAAACACTGCAGTATTATAGAATAAGGGAGGCGCCCCGCCGGCAATGGCCATCATTTCCCCTGGGAGCCGGACACAAATGAATGCCTGGAAGTGGTGGAGACCAGTGTAGACGCCAGGTCGTTATCCAGGCTATACCACTATGTCAAGAAGGGCAGACGTCAGTCAATAGGGCAAGGCAGAAATGGGAGCCAACCTAAACACAGAAATAAAGGATGGCCAATGGCAGAGGTGGTGTCAGTTGACCAGTGATGGCTCGCTTAATGGATGGTTCCGTCAGATACAATTTAAGGTGCTGCACCAGTTACATTACACACCAAAGCATATTTCCAAATTTGCTTCAAATGTTAGTGATGAATGTGTTAAGTGTGGAATGGCACGGGCGGACTCCTTCCAGATGTACTGGAGCTGCCCTCTGGTTGCATGGTTTTGGACGGAAGTGGCCGATGTTTTTTTCGACAGTGCAGATAACCCCTGGGAGACATTGGGAAGGTCTCTATATTGGCATGCAGATTCTTTAATTCGAGCTGTATAATAGCCAAAACATTTATATTGGAAATCCAACTTAGCCCCAACGTGGGCAGAATGGCTCAAGGCACTAAAGTTTGTCAACGACAGGGAGGAGGGATATACAGCAATGGTTGTTTAGAGATGCAGGCCCAAGGACATATGGGAGCCCTTATGTGACTACTTTGCGCTGACAAACAAGGGGGCGGGGATTGACGATGAAACAGATCATGAATGTACTACAAAATGTATGTGTAACGGCTGCTTGGATTAGCTATACTAAATTGGGTATATATTTCCATTGCCAATCTCATGTGTGTTGATACAAGAATGTGATGTGGCCTAAGTGCTGTGCTCTATTACGTGTTTGCCTATTGTTGAATAAAGCTTTAAAAACTAAGTGGTCAAACACATTCTAAAAACCAACACAATGCTTATGGTAAGCAGTATGCAGTTCAAGTTCAGTAAGACCTAGTGTTACACATTTAGAATGGCTGTATGCTATTCAAGGGGAGTATAACCACATT
The DNA here is from genome assembly GCF_040938575.1 of Ambystoma mexicanum. Lineage (NCBI taxonomy): Eukaryota > Metazoa > Chordata > Amphibia > Caudata > Ambystomatidae > Ambystoma > Ambystoma mexicanum. The sequence goes on along the minus strand of NC_090923.1, from coordinate 353,665,410 downwards.
AGTAGACATTTGGAATTGGAATAGGCAATTCAAGGTAAGCACGCCCTATTCATAGTACTATGTAACTTATGCAGTTTCAGGAATATTAGTTCTACCAACATTACCTTTCAGAATAGTGGAACAAAACAACAAGCAATAACCTATCAATTACTTTTCAGAATGGCAGTATGTACTCAAAAGGTAAGTAAGAACTTAGTAAACAGATTTAGAATGGAAATACGCAATTAAAGGGGAGTATAACCCCATTGATAATAATTTCCTACACTTCTTCCATTTCAGGAATATGTAGTTATGCCAATGTTACTAGACTTGGTGGAATAGTGGAACACAATTCTAAGGTAAGCAATATCTTTGTATACTTTTCAGAACGGCAGTAAGAAATTCAGGGTTAAGTAAGAACTTTGTAGCACTTTATAACTTATTCTGTTTTAGGAAGATAGTTACAACTCAACACATGGCAAGTAAGTACTTTGCAACACTGGTTATATTTTCTTTACAGAGGCCTTATACTTATGAAGTCCCTCCCTATTCTAGGGCATGCCTGTTCATGGAGGCAGAAAGGGGGGCCCCTGGTGGTCCAAGGGCCAAATGTAGGCAGGTCAGGATAAGGTAGAACTGTAGGAAAGTCCGAGTTCCAGAGTATTCCTCATCAGACAAGTTAAGTAACAGACTTTAGAGGTAGTGGAAGTGTTCAGGGACTTTGTATGAGTCTCCCTATAGGCGTTCCCCAGCAGGCATCTCTTGTCACGAAGTAGCTACAGCAGTCTTTTCTTCATCGGATTCAGCTCCAATGGTCGACTTGTCTTCAGCTTCCATATATAGGCCATTTATACAAGAACCCAGCCAACCAGCACTCGCGCTACATTCAAACTTTGGGCGGGTGGGGGGCTGTCCTTTCAGGACAAACAAACCAAAAAAGTGATGGGTGGAAGGACAGCCAGCCTCCCAGTTGGAACTGGCTCCAGGCAGGAATGCCAGAAGACAAAGGACTAAAGAGTTTTGGACTCCTCACCTCCTGTCTTCAAAGACATTCTAGAGCATTGGTGGGCTTCACAAAGGATTCCTGCCGAAGACCAAAATCAAACCAGTACCACCCCCACCCAGGATGGCAGGAGAAGGACCAAAAAAGGACAATCGCACAAGAAATGGGATAAAAGGAAAGTAGCCACCATTGTAGATGAATGGTGACTCTTCTCTGTATTACTGGGGCTGTAATGACAGCCTGCGAGAAAGAATTACACAAAAGGGTATATAATATGTTCACTGCCACTAGCCATAATTGTAAGCTTATTAATGTAACCAAACTGTCACAGGAGCAGTATGAAAGGGAATACAGAGTACCCCCACCCCTCGCCCCAGCACTCCACATTAGGTGGGGTGTGCTGGACTCAATATAAAATAGAGGATAAACCTCTCTTTCTCTCTCTCCCTCTCTCCCTCTCCCCCCTCTCTCTACCATTGAGAACATGTGTTCTGCAAGATAACAGAAAGGTTACAGTATTAGTGAGAAAGGGGATACCAGATATCTTCCCAGCACTCCACATAAGGTAGAGCGTGCTGATCTCACAATGGGGATTGTGGAACGGATACAAAGTATCTGTCTACCCTTGCGAACAGTAGTCCACACAAGAAACCCAAGAGAAAATAAAAAGTCAAGCCCAAGGTTCTCCCCCTGCACAGAAAGTGTTGTGTACTGCGAAAGTAAAATGTAGATGCACAAAAAGTTATAGGAAAGTATATATTCAAAAATAAAGTATGGCGAGTCACGAAAAGGACACCCATAAAAGAGAAAAAAGAAAGGGTGAATATGGAAAAAGGTTCCCACTCACTGAAGAACATACAAAAAGAATCCACAAGTCCAGCCAAAAGTGCTGGGGGTCTTGCAAGTGAAGGGGATTTGACATAAAGATGAAAATCTAACCCAACAATAATTGTACTTAACTGTAAGGTGATGACGCAAAAGTATCAATACAAGAATTCACAAAGTCTCTCAGTACTGATGGTCTTGGGGACTAGTCTGTTTCCCCATAAGAATGAACACGCATCCAAGGGAAGTAAAGCATACGGCTTTGCTTTACTCCAAAATGTCAGGGCAGGGGTCAAAACAAGCAAAAAGAAAGGGTGTCTCTAAATAAGTCCATTGGGAGAAAGCAGCAAAAAGGAAGAACATTAGCCATTAAAGGTTGCAGAGGAGTAAGCGTAAGGAAACCCATCTGCCCTCTTAACGAGTATGGAAATGTCCAGCATATTATGAGCAACATTAAGGGGGTGACAGATGCCTCAACTATGGCTCTAAGAACCACTGAAACAGTTTTCAAAGAACTGCAAAATGGCGATTGGCAGAGGGAGACCTTTAACGTCAACTCACATGATGTGCATTACTCGGCTCATCTTTTGCACAAAACACGATTGCATGCCACATATCACAATGCAGGATAACCAACTAAGGCTTAAAAATGGTATCCCCCACATAACAAAATGGCAGATTGAAATCGTCCCTATTCAAGATGCCAGCAGCAAAGCGTGCTACCTCAGTTGTAGAGGAACAGCACAGTATGCCATTTAATATGAACACGGTTTGCGGAGACCATGAATCAGTCAAGTGACAGAATACTGTACTAAAGTGATATATGGTAGCTCTATCAGCTACATTTAGGAGACTGAGAACAACTCTAATTCCCCTTTCACGTTTTCAGGGTGTAAGGGCATCAAAATAGTTTCCATATATAGTGCGGTGATTGCTGCACTATAGTTAAGGTGAGTGGGGAGTGCCATAGCAAATAAAAAATGAATTGCTAATAACTTGACTCACACAGGCCTCCGCACGCCACCTTTTGGGAAAGATCAATTAAAAAATAAAAAGGTTACAAAGAAAACAAAATACACTTTAGGCCTAGTCCCCATTCACTTTCCCATAGACAGAAAAAGGTGAATTGTTGCTGGACGGCACAGCAAAAACACAATGGACAGAATTGGACCGTCCGAAACAACTTGGGCACAAAGCAGTGACTGGCAATACTTTGGAGGTTTGGGGTTATTGCGCCCAGTACTTTAAATATTTGACAGAGAAGGGGGTTGCCTTAAAATGATGATCACTCCCATGGTGCATTGCAGCAGTCAGGCTTTTCAGAAATGAAAAAGCTTCCATCTTTTCTTTCCCCGATGCGAGAGATAACCACATTTATACCCGCGGCTATCCGAAAACGAAAGGGCAGAAAAGTGTGATTTTGAGGAAAAACAGTGAAATGGTAATAGGCTGGGGAGGGTGGGGGCCGAAATCAGCTGAAGGTCATGGCTAGTGGCCTGTGTAAGGGTGTCAAAGGAGACTGACAAAAGGTGGCACGATTTTGGTTATAGACTGTGTGAAAAAGGTCCTTAATATCCTTAACTTCTAAGAAAGGTGGCACGATTTTGGTTATAGACTGTGTGAAAAGGGTCCTTAATATCCTTAACTTCTAAGAAAGGTGGCACGATTTTGGTTATAGACTGTGTGAAAAAGGTCCTTAATATCCTTAACTTCTAAGAGGGGTTTCCTTGCCTCAAAACGAATACTAAAATGGTCTGTCAGCATATCAGTCAATGTAACCTCCACTGTCCTGTGTCAAAACCTATTTCAATCCCTCACACTATATAACTAAAAGGTAACTAATAAAAAATCCTTCTTTAAAGAGAATGGCTCCCTTCTTCTTGGGTAATGTTCAAAAGAGTGTTCTCTCAAACCAACATTACAAGGGGGAATGACTCCCTTGCCCTAGCGTGCGGGTTTAACCCAGTCCTGGCACAACTTTACATTCAGGAGAATGGGTCCCTTCTCCTGGTGTGGTTCCTTATGCTCTTCAATAGTACCTGGGGGAATGACTCCTTTCCCCTACGCCCTACTCTGGTGGTTAGTGGTTTTCCTTTTCCCACTAACAGGGAAGATTTCCTCTGATGACTTCAGTCTGTGCGTTTGGATCCCAGACCCGTCTCTTGTTTCTAATGTCTTAAGCATGCCACTGGGATGAGGAAGCATTCCCCGGATGCTTCCCCGCATCAGCAGTTCCCTTTGTGTCCCCACCAGGCCTCCCCTGGCCCCCTTTACCTTCACACGGGGTCAGGCCCTGCTCTGTTTCGTTCTTGAAGATCTCCCACCTTTGCGGTCTCGGCGTCTGTGGGACCAGTCTGTTTACCTGGCCAAGGATCACCACCGCTCTTCTTTCCAGGTCTGGCAGAGGGGTCTGCTCCTGTAGGGTACTTGGTTGACTCTTGCAGCATCTCCGTGGTGTCTTCTGCTCTGCCCGTTTCTGCCTGGATTCAAATCTCCCGAGGTTCCTCGCTCCTTGAAGACAACCTCAAATCAGTGAGTTTTCTTTATGCAAGACTGGTCCCGCCACTGCCTATCGTCAACACCTGCAGTGTATGATTGCGGGGCGGTCTTCATGATGCTGGTGAGCCACCTTATGGCAGTACTTGAAGGTGTAATCTTTATACCTCTGATGCTCTTCCTCATCCTAGTACTTCCTACTTTGCTGGTTTCATCCCTATGACAATAGTACATATATTTGCTCTCTAAGGAAGGATTAAAGATGGAGCGTAGTAACTAGGGAATGTGTGTGAGTGATGCGATTGCCAGGGTTACCACCCCTGGCGTTCGTCCTTGTCCCAAGAGGGGGTATCCTTCCCCATGAGGTGCTCCCACATTAAAACCACCCAGAGGGGGCTTATTGGATAGCAGCCTCACCTCTACCTAGCCTCCTGAAAAGTGGGGTCCCCCCTGGGGAGAAGGGACACCTGGTAAAGTTATAAAATATATAATGTGAATGCTAAAACAATGGAGATTTGTGGCTACCCGAGGGATTTGAATAAATTGGTCAAGGTGGCCCTCTTCCCTATATTTGCCTGGGTGATGTGTCCTAGTTTGTTGAAACAGTTCCCAAATCTTAGAACAGTCTTTTTTGTCACACATTGTTAAGTGGAATGGCTCCCTTCCCTGAAAGTAAAGTTCCAAACAATACTTTCTGGGTGGGCCAGAAGAATGTCTGCCTTCTCCTGATGCCCAGTCCCAGTTATCCCAGAGGAATGACTCTTCTTTAGGCCTTTTTGGCCCTTACTGCCAGTCCTGGTTCCAAAGAGAATGACATTGTTGTTATCAGTTCCTGACATTCAGAGGAAATTACTCCCTTCCCCAGGTTTTCTTTTTATTAGGCTTACACCTACAACACCCAATTCTAAGTGTTAGGGGTGTCCACAATCCTGGCTTCTCTTCTTTGATCTGGCCCACTTGGTTCACATCACTGAAAAGTACTGCCACGAGGAAGAGGACTCATTTTGTTTAGGGTCTCTGACAGGTACGATGTCCTTTCAACGCAGGATGTTTTTTCGCTGGTTTTTTTACTGCAAATTTCTTTATGAAAAAGCCCATCTAATTTTTTAGGTGGGGGGGTTAGAAAATTATATATATGGGGTGTGGGTGTTTAGGAATACATAAAACATTAAAGGGAACAGAGGGGTTTGGGGGGACGCCGCCAAAAATAATGAAGAATTAAAAAAAAAATCACGGTAAAAAACCCGCGAAAAAACATCTTGCGATGAAATTACATGGAACCCCCTGACCCTCCTTTGGCGGTCAGTGGGTTTATCGCCTCCACTGTCGTGAGGGGGCGCTCCCCTCTATTTCTCTTTATGGTGCCTTGGCTTCCTTGACCCCTCCCCTGGTGGTCAACAGGCTTCGTTCCACCACAGCAATGAGAAGGTCTACAGGTTTTCTGCCCCTGCCGTGCCACCAAGCAATAGGATTGCAAAGTGGCCCAGGGACAACTGCAGGCGCCCTCTTGGTGAGCCGCCCCGCCATCCATCCGGATCTCCCGTGCCACATTTGGCCTTGTTTGGGTTTTTGTCATTTCACCGGGGTTTCCTGGGATTGCAGGCATTTGGCTCCTCTGGCATATTATGCGTCTGTGCAACAGCATTCCTGGCTGCCCTATGTGTTCCCTTCCTCCTCTCTACACTTCTGCGCACAAGTCTGCTCCTGCAGACCTCCCGATCATCAGACGTGGCAGACTACCAGTGTCCTTGGAGCTCTCTCCCTCCTGATCTGCGATGCAGGTTTGAATCTCCGGCATTCAGTGTGCAGCAAACCTGCGGTCTACCATGGCTGCCCAAGTCCATGGTCAATTGTTATAAAATGTTGCCAGCAATGTCTGGGCCCGTTGTATAAGTCCTTTGTCTCTTTCAGAGGTTTCATCTTCATTGCTCCATGGGGCCAACTTGACCCAGTACTTGGATTACCAAGGTGCCTGTCCTCCGTCTCAGTGCTTTCAAGAACCTCGAGTTACTCTGCCTTATAACAGTACATAGGTCTACTGCCTATTAAGAGGTTAGCAAAGTAATGAGAGGTTAGTGTGTAGGGGTGTGATGTTCTCATAAGGGCTGTACCCTACATGATCGTCATCCTTCCGAGTGGGGGAATCTCTCCCTGTAGATCCTCCTGCATTTATACCATCCTATCGGGTAGCAGCCTCACCTCCCTGGCCACACGGGAAAGGGCTCTCCCTCAGGGAGAAGGGACGACATCTAGTGCATCAGCACATTATTCAGAAATGGTTCTCATTAAACATTAAACCCTGAAGGTGAAGGCATTATCGGGACAGGTAATGCCGCAGGCCCGTTAGAACCCCAAGCAAAGCTAAATATGTGGACAAGGGATGTGGGTGAAAGGGAACGCAGGGTGCACTTACCTCAGACTCAGCAGGAGAAGAAGGTGGCCTCCAGCTCCGAGGATCAGAGCGGTGGACCACTATCTGCAACTCCTGACCAAATACTCCCTCTCTAGATACCTGCGTTCCTCTGGCACCAACTCCTAGCGTGTGAAGCAGTTTGCTAAATAGAGCAGGTGGTCGATCGCTTTTCTCAGTGGGCTCCCTTCTTTGGAATAGCCTTTTCGTCTTGAGCAGGAGCTCCTCAAGTTTCCAAAAAGCCTCCAGACTTTCCTCTTCGCCTCTTCCTTCACTCCCTCTCTCCCCTGCTAATCACGCAGTAGCTTGACTGAAAAGATTGACCCTTGCGCATCCTCGGGCTCTGACCTCCCACTTCTTATCTCAGCTGCTGTACATCCTCTGCACATGCGACGGCTCACCCTCCCCTTGGAGGTTGCATTTACCTTTTTCTCCATAGCACTTCACATGCTGCTCATCATGAGCACCACAGCACCTATCCCAGACCCCGCCCCTCTGCACTTGCACATTCTGAACACGCACAAGGTATAGTAGGTTTGTCTTCCCCTCCCCATCTTCTTTTGGTTTATTGAATTAACTTGATTTTTTATTATTGTTGTAAATACATATTCTATCATCCCCTGTCCCACCAAGTTGGCCTGTGGGTGCTTTGAAACAGTATTTGCTTCCTATATAAGCACCTAACAAGTGAACAATAAATAAATAATGACAAGTGTGTTGCTATAATACATTTATGTGGGAATAAAATATAACAGAAAAGCAATTCCACTCAGAGGTTGAAGTTTATATTTGAATCTATACATGCTGTCGGCTCACGCATCAATATGCGCTAGTTTTGCTCTCATGGCCACCACTGTAAGCAGGCTATAGGTTCTTTCCCAAATGTGGATTGATCCTAGGATCTAATGATACGGTTCCACATCAGGCTACATACCAGCCAGGAAGAGGTTGGTTCTGAAGACCACATTTTCTGGAGTGCTTGCTTACAGTGCTTTCTCCACTATCAGGCCAAGGACTGGTTGTGGAAGCAGCTCCTGGCCGATACCAACACCTGAAGCCCTGAGTGTTAGTGAACTCAAAATCCTCATTTGGATTCAGTTCAGCACTAGTCTTAATGCAGAGTTTCGTAGTGTGACTGGTCCCCTCGCATTGTATCATTTGTTATGCCCAGTATATGCTTTAAAAATTAAAACATTTTTTCATTAGAACAGGGATCCCTTGTTGCCCAAGACAGCATGTCTTCCGATTAGTGCTGGGCAAAAATATTCCACCCACGAAGCGAAACCGGCTTCCACTTCTGCAAGTTGGGCTACATGACCATTGCGGTTCCGCTGCCACCGAACCATTCAGGCAACACACCAGCAGGACCAAACATGTCGGTCTGGTGTTACCTTGACACAGTCATACGTGCATCAGGTTGGAGGCGCCTCCGAAACGCCGGAATTGCCAGCTACGTCACATAAAGTACTTTCACTTTCTCACAGGAGCTACAGTTTCCTTGGGTGCAGCTGCCCCAAATGTTCCCCTAAACTGATCTGTGAAGACTCCGAAATTCGGGGTGCTGTCTTTGCTGCAGTACTAAAATATGCCCCTCGCCTGAAAGTACAGTCTCCTTAGTGTTATCAGCAGCCTCCCTGGTCATGACTAAAACTGCTTCCTACACCAAATACATTGCTTGAAGCCCAGTCGTATATGGCTCCTTAAATTACGTGCCGCAAGGTGGCATAAGGTGTGCTGCGTCACTCATGTTAAAAAAAATGCGGATATTTTTCCTTTACAAATTGACAACTCCACGGATATCACATACCATGCCCAATAGCGACTGTTTTTATATTGACGGGGGCATCGTTAAAACGTTTCCGATTTTTGTAAAGAATTACCTGAGCAAAATCAGTGAAGTGAACGGAAACACTGAAGAAAGTGCACATACTGCTGGTGCTGCAGTGAAAAAGTGTAACATTTTGCATCTCAAACTCCAAAACACAAAATGGAATGGCTGAAACGCTCTACTCACTGTGGTGCACAAACTAACATCAGTACCGAGTCAACGTGTCCACATAGTTAACTTCACGAAATCAAAAGTACAATTTTTGCATATTTTAAATTCTTCATGCATAAATGGGGGCCTTCTGTACTACTTCAACTCTGTTGTGTGAAGTAGTAGAAATATGCTGAGTGTTATGGTTTAAGGTGCTCGATTCTAGATTCCAAGGGTTCGGAATCTAGAATCAGAGAGCCGCTGAAAGGGGGATTGGCGAAGGACTGTTGCATTGAGGTTTGAGGCTTTTATAGTCCAATCTTGTCAACAATAAAAGACTTGCTCTATATATACACCTGTATTCGGCCCTCCTTGGAGTGATCGCACAGCGCCAAAGCCTCTTCCCAGGTTGACAAAGTATGCCCTCTCCAGGACCATCCAGAGAATGAGGTAGAGGAGCAGGATAAGGCAAAGTGGGAATAGCACAGGAAACGGAATGCACTTGCATGCATGTCAACTTTAATGAGCTGAATTCTGTGGGTTGAGGCGCAAAATGCCAGAGGAGACTAAATCTGGCTATCACAATATTGGTACTCAAATAGCAAGTACTGTTAGTAGGGTTTGTGCTGTGCTCAAGCTATACTCTAGGTTTCCTCTAGAGGGGTGTTCGGGACGGGGGGGTGTTGGGTGCATATTAGTCTGCATATTGCAGCCAAATCAAACCAAGCAGGTAAATGCCAGGAATTAAGCGGTCAGTGAGGACCATATCACGAGGTGACCAAGGCGAGTGTGGGAGGGTGCGAAAGCTTGAGTGAAGAAAAGGGATTACACATTACAAGGAGGTTGAGGGACCCCAATAACCATGTGCCAAGTCTAACTGGCACTATACGTTGATCCATGGATGTATATGTACTGAATCAATTGGAAGTCAATGCTCTGTCTGGCGCGATTTCCCGGCATACTTTTTACTTTGAGAGCCGCACGCACTCAGGAAATATCACAGAATGGCTGAGCATTGTAATGTAGAATTAATGATCTTAACTGCTAGACCATGACGGATAAAATGTACTGAATGTTTCTAACGCCACGTCCGTATCTGTCTATTCCCATATGAGTGGTGTTAAAAAGATGGCAACGGTGTGACATGACAACAGAAGAACGCGTTCTTACAGCAGAGGCTTACTTATTCACGTATTTTGCACTGCCCTGCCACCCAGTGGTTATATTGAAAATTGTCTTGAAATGACTTGAAAACATCCTAGTCCATATTATCTAATGCTTGCACAGTGCTAAAAATATAGAAGCAGCGAAACTGGAGCTAAAGTGCAAAACGGAATAAATCCTTCTCTCTTTTTTTAAACAGCTTGACTGGGAACACAGCAAATGGAGCTTTCGTCAAAAATTAGCCAGGCCCTTATTTCATAACCTTTTTAGTCAACACGATTGAGCAAACGCCAGAAATGTTTCCAAAGTGAATGATGGGACTTTGAGGCTCAATCTGTTTATAGGTATGTCGGGCAGCACACACAGCAAAACAAACTTCAGGCAATACGGAGCTGAGCCAAAACCAGAGTGCTCAATGCAACCCAACTGGTCAAGGCATTTTCTCAGTTTTTAGACCGGGTTTGAAACTTTAGATAATCCGGCTGAAAGAGGCATCTGCAATCAGACATACAGAATTTGCAAGCCACATCTCTAAAGAACACCGTTTACATTTCTTGCCCAAGAGGTTGTTGAGACTTCACGTGACATTGTAAGGAGTGACAAGGTGGGAAACCAAGTTACCGCCACATTAGAAGGACCTAGGACGACTTAGAAGCAAGCAGTATCAATCGCATCCTGCCAACCATCAGACGCCAAATAACGATGCTGGAGCCACATTTAGAGAGGAAAGATTGCCAAATAGTTCTGGAGTTGCTGCTTCTATTCATGGAATGTTCCTGCAGTTTGTTGGGGTGGTGGTTGAGTGGAGCCAAGACAGCCAGTGGCCAGTATCAATAAATGGACAAGCCTTTGAGAAAGGCCATTTCCATATGGCTTACCATGCATAGTTTGTCAAAAATCATACCGACGATTGTTGCTTAGCTACATTAGCACGTGACCTTTGCATGCGAGACACCTGGGCACTACTCCGAGATCTTTATGCATAAAATGCTCTAGTGATATTCATTTTAATTTTGGAGTCGCTTTCGCAAACCATTGCGTTAGAGATAATTCTCAGAAATGGTCTAATTCCCTTTTACCTTAAGAGACCCCGCAGCTCTTTTTGCTGGACTTAATTTCTAACTTGGAGAGAGTGAGACCTTTTTCCCACTCGCTCATGTACTTTTCTGTGATTTGGACTCTGTTTCTTTTTGAGTTTGGAGGCTGACAAACTCCACAGGCCTCACATTTACATTGTGGCACACAGCACCTTCAGTGCAGTGACACAGGGATGTCTTAGATTTCCCAAAGGTTTGGTGAAACTACTGTTTCCAAGAGCAGTAACGTGAAATTGGCTTTATTTACATTTTGTAACTTTCGAGACCCAGCACAAACTATCTTAAAATAGGGTGCTGGAGGGGTTACTTAGTATCCCCTTTGTCTAGTTTCTCATGAAAATATTTTTATGTTACCCTTTCTACAATTAATGGCTGGTGGCAGTGGTTTACTTTTTCCTACCATTGTGTGTTTCTACCGCGGGCTGCTATTGCAGCTGCAGTAAAGCACCCATGGGTGCCCATTTCATCAAAATGGCCCAATCTTTTTTTGACATTTCTTGTTGGAAAGGTACTTGAGATTTACTCTGCACGCCAAACCAGGTTTGGTCCCTTTGTTTGATTTTTCTTTGGCGGGATTCACTGGTGAAGCCCACCTCTGGCTCCACCCAGTGTGCCTGGCAGCGGCAGGAAGTGAGGGAGGTGCCTGAAACTCCCTGTGCCTAATCCCCATGGTTACAGGAATGCACCCAAAAGGGGATTGGCCAGTTGGCTGTCCTTGGAGGACAGCCACCCTGCGGTGTGATTGACAGCTAGGTTGCGAATGAATGGAAGAAACCTGCATAAAGGGCGAGGCTTTTTGCTTGGAAGGCAGAGTCGACCACTGGATGAAGGATCCTGAAGAACCTCTTGGAAGAGACGCTTGCTGCAACTCCTGGCCCGTTGGATTGGCCGGTGAAGCCCTGCTGGATTGCTGAAGCTTCGAATTTGCCTCGACTAGAGAAACCCTGCAACGGGTGACTTCTCTCCTTGGGTTGGTGGGACCAATCCACCCCAAAGCAAACTCGTCTGGACATCCTCTCAGAGCTGGCTGTACTTCCATTGCTGCAGGAACCAATTGTCAAGGAGAGGAACACCAGATCGAGTGCATCATTTTTAAGTCGGAGCCGAGCTCCAGGAAGATCCTCCGGACTCCCAAGAAGCAGGACTGATCAAGCCTGAGCCACCTCAGAGTGCTGGATTTAAGATGCGAGGAAAGTCCATAGTGGTACCCGAGAACTATGGTGGTGCTGTTTGCGAGAGCCCTCGAGAAGTTTAAACCACGAAGTGCAGCTGATATGAAGTTTGCCCATTGCTGCCGCCGACCTTCCATTCGTAGGTAGTGCAGGAGTCCCCAGACGTCCTCCCTCTTGTTCCCACGACTGAGGCCAGGAGCAACAGGATCTGCAGACATACACAGGAACAGAAACCAGCTGGAACCAGTTTTCTTCAAAACAAAAGGTACTGTAAAACTAAGGGGACTTACTTCTTGTTGCGTAGAATTGCTAGCTCTCAGTTGAGACTTGTCTTGGTTGCTTTTGCAGAGTTGCTTGCAGCTTTGCCCCTCGCAAGCCTCCCAGCATGTGACCCTACAGTGATTTCATTTTATATAAAAACTTCTAAAACATTGTGCAAGACTTTTATCCTACCTACAAGAGGTGCTTCAGCTCGCATAGACTTTTGCTCAACTAACATTGGCTGTCCAGGCTCCCTGAAAGACTTATCTCTGACTTGGTGCTTTACCTTTCCCCCACGGAAATTTACTTAGCAAAGGAGGGTTCAAAAAGTACTTACCTGCGTAAGAATATTTGTTAACCATTGTTTTATTCCATCATCTTTTTCTTTTGACACTAATCTCAGTATTGCTCTAAATGTGCTAGTGATATATCAGTGTTCGTTATTTAAGTCACCTCAGGGTGTAGGAAGCGTCTGTGTGCCATCCCAAATGGGTATCTACTGATTTAAAGAAACAGTGTGTATTTTTAAGTATATTTTTGTGATATACATATTGGCTCCCTTCTAAAAAAGGCTTATTCAACTCACTGTTAAATTAATAAATACTTGTTTAATCAAGAAACCTTAGTGCAAGTGTTTATTTGGATACTTGTCGCTGTGAATCTTTGTAATAACCGTAGAGCTCACATTGACCCCTCTTGTTATAAGTCTGGCTGCTCAGTCACTCTACCAACGTGTATTGTACATGCTTATAACAAAGGTTGCGTTAACTATTGCCAAGAAAAGGCTGATGCAGTCTCCCACAGGGTACTGCATACAATCTTTAAGACCAGAAGAATTCATTGGACATCTATTGGGCGTGCAGTACATTTCAAAGTTGTCCACTGGAGAGGTGAATAAAAGAGTAGCTCCAAGGCACAATTGCGCCCTGTCCACCAACCATACCCACAACACATTGAAGGCAACTACTGTAGGACCACGGCCTACACTCTGCCAGTTGCACTAGTACTCCGAATCCTCACTGGAGTTGAATGACTCCTGCAGTTGCCAGCCAAGTTTCCATGACTGGGAGTAAAGAGAAAACGGACACCCCTCATCCCTGAGCCACTGGTACTCATCACTAGAGAAGCTGTGGCAACTGGATTCGGTCTTCTGCTGCTTCAACCCGTCTGAGTCCAAGACAAACTTGTACGAAGCCTTCAAACATTCAGGACCTGTGATGCCGCCTTTAGCATCCTCCCTTAAATTTGATCCGCTGCTTACATCCTCTAACCAGTTCCAGTGCCACATCATACCAGCCACATTCATCACCAAGAACAGAAGCTCACTGCTGCGTTAGTCTTCAAACTTTTGCATCTCTGAACAGCACCTTTAACAGCCAGGTTCTTCGTACAGACTGGCCGGACCTCAACTCAAACTGCTGGAAACATCTAGGTCATTACCAACTCGATCCAGTGGTACCCATCATCTCGAAACTATAGGAAAGACTCCAGGTTTTATGAGTTAAATGGGTTATACTTGGAACAAAAAGTTAAACAAAACAACACACCCATTCAATTGAACATTGTGTCTGTCACAAAAAACCTAAATAATAGAATTGAACAATACATATAACAGGTTAGTCACATTTTGTACTCTTGCAACCAAATACCAAAGTCCAGAGTGATATTTTCTAAAAATCAAAATGCATTCTGGTATCAAAAAACTTTTTTAAAAAAATACACAATAATATTTTTCTTCTAGACACTAGAAAAAAGGGACTTATACTCCCCTTTTAAAGTGCTTTGTGCAATATTGTATTGATCACTAATACAGTATTTAACAATTCTAAAAAAGAAACCCAACATATGTTGCTAAACAAATTGCGCAAGATCATTTGTTTTTGCTGCGACATGTAACAAATGTGTGCCACACTACCACAGTATGAATCTTTTAGTGTCCTTGCTACTATTGTGTAGCAAGCAATGTCAGTCAATTACTTTTGAAACAGCTGTTTAAAGATACAGCCGATATTGACCCAACATGTTTCATCCCTCCTTGTCTGCTCAAACAACAGAACTTCTTCAGGGGTATGTTCTTGTAAAAAGAAGGTTAGATTGAAAAACTCTCTGGTGACGGATACATCATCTTGTTGCAAATACATTTTTTTGGGATATTGTTTAATTTATAAATGAATTGACACATGAAACACAATGGGATAACAGCTATAAATTAGTGATCTACTCAAATGAAAAGAGGAGTGCTAACCTCCACTGGCCAAGTATTCAGCGAGGGTGGGTCCATTGCCTATGAAATAGGTACTTGCCTGTAGACAAAAACATGTGTTCACTTCTTCCAGCGACACTATTTTTCATATTTAGATTGCTGTTCAATGATTAGTATTAGAACCAAGTGGTGTCAACTTACTCGGATTTGAATCTTGCATCTGGTATCTAGCCCTTGCCCTATGCATGTATGGTTGTGTGGATTCTCACTTGTTTAGCTCTATATATCCTTTAATGGTTATATTTCTAGCGAAATTGAAAACGGGTGAGGAGGACAGACCATGCAGGTGTTCTTTGCTTATTAGTTATCCCACAGTTAGGAAAAGCAGCTTATGCTAATGAGGTATTGCAAACTCACCTCTTCTTGTAATTCAAAGGTCTTTGATTTGAAAAAAAATAGGTTGGACATGATTTAAATCCAAGTCTTTTATGGAAAAGCAGATTTCGTGACGCTTTTGCATCCACCTGGAGATAGATATCATTCAACATCTCCCTAGAAATACTTGTGTACAGGCGCGTTATAAATGCCATATCATATCCCTTGCGTGTTATAGTTAACAATAAACAAGTCTCACTATCTTGTTCCCAAAATATTAGGTCAAAGTAGCAGTGTTCTTTCTTACCTTTAAGTTGTGGTGTGTCTCGTACGTGAGTTCCCCAGCATTGTAACGCAAACCGCTTGTGATCACCAATTAACTTTTAGGTTGCTGTAACTCATGTGAGCACTGCATCTCTTGTTAACTGAGCACGTAACCAATAGTGTTTGTTTATTGCGGGTCATTTACCAACAGTTGGCCATCTTGAAGTGGAGAGAAATATTACTTGCGTATATATTACTTTACAGTGAATGTTAATTATTATCAAAACATTTGATCAAGCCTCAATTTTAATTAATGGATCATTTACTAATGTTAAGTGAATGTAATTTTTATGGTAGAGCTGTTAATATGATCGCTATTCTTACTTTATTATGTTTGATACTTCAGTCGATATTTGTAAATTAGACAAACCAGGCTCTCTCAATTAATATATTGTATATCCAGATGTATAGGGATATTTTTTATGTCTAAAGAAACCCCTTCTTTCCAACGGGAAGGTTCCTTTAGTACAAAACAGTGTTCTGTGTCTTTGTGTCAATTCAATTAGTACTACTACTACTCCACTGCATACCAATCAATATTTTCATTGATACGTAAATCTGTACTATTCGTCAAGAATATAAGGCGTTGTTCTTTCTAATATAGTTTCTTTTTATCATATGATGTACATCTAGTTAGGGGAATTTTAGAACTGTCCATTTTAATGTTTCGCAGGTGCGTCCCATTGCCATGAAATGCCCTACTAGAGGGCTGTTAAGTATGCATTTCCTTATACAACTGTTCTGAGATACGCACTTGTAATTTCATTTTGGTCTTGCCTATATAGATTTTCCCACAGGGACAGAAAATAGCATACACAACCATAGCCGAGTTGCAATTGGTGAAAGGCCTTTGAAACCACGTTTTCTCTAGGCCAATATCGACTTCTTTGGTTCTCCTCATTTATGCACAACAGCTACATTGGCCAGAGGCCAATTACATGCAGCTAAAGACATCGGATAAAATCACCACTGACCTTGTCACAATGGAAGAGGAAACTAAACTAGGCCCCTAGACACTTGAGAAAATGCTAGAAAAGATAACCGAAAGAACAGAATTTAAAGACTTCTCTGTGAGAAAGACATTCAGACAGATGAAGAAAGATCCAACTAACTTTACACACGAAAAAAACTTCAAATACGTACAGGATGGGTATGATCCATTTATAAATCAACCCCCACCCCAACATCATCAAAAAATGTAAAGTCAGATTTGGCAACACATACTACAGTTCCATTAGTTCAAGTAATGAAAGTACAACTGAAGGAGTGCAAAACGACAACAGAAACAGAGGTCGTTACCAATCAAGGGGTCGAGGAGGTTTTAATAACCGAAGGGCTGAAATCAAAACAACAGGGAACGTAGAGGAGGCATACAACCCCATATTATAGGCTAGGACCCTGATAGAGCCGACTGGGACTACGAACCACACCGGACTCGTAGCAGACAAACGTTCTAGTTAATCTGTCTGCCTACACACCTAACAGTGATGACCTGTCCGTTTTGAATAAAGGGTTAGTACCCACTAGTGCCTATAATAAATGTAAACTCAAAACCGAAATTCATTAATTGTTTAGAAAAATACACCTTATACAGTACTTTATGAATAACCCAAGTGAGATTTAAGAGAATACAATAGAATTGCATAATCCCTCTACTTTTTGCCCCTCCACAGCTAGCTATACACCAGAGTCTATAGTGTTTGAAAATATATTGTTGCATTATATAGCTACATTACAATCCAAAGTCAAACAAACAGGATTTCCGAACCTGACAAATGGTGAACAAAAAGCTGCAAGGAATCTGGCAAATACAAATATCATTCTAAGTAGAGCTGACAAAGGAGTCGTCGTAATCCTGCTCAATAGACAGGCCATCAACGAGCGCGAACATAAGTTAAACTGCATCTTCTTTAATGAAGAAATCAGCAATGAGCCCACACGAACGTTGTAATCACTCGTTGACACAAAGTAGAAAAAGACTATAAACATGGTTGGATCTCTAAACAAGAGCACATTTATGAGAGTAGAAACTCCTAACATCCCTAAATGTTATGTATTACCCTAAAAAAAATAAAACCATTGTAGACCCTTGTGGCTGCCCAATAGTTTCAGGCAGAGGCTCGGTACTAGAGCCGCTTTTTAAGTTCAGCAATTACCATCTTAAACCCCATGTCAAAGAAATGTCATCATTACTACAGGAAACCACAGAAGTTATCAACCTCATTGAAGGATACCCTTTTGATGGAGAACATCTCCTAGTGGGTCTAGATATTGTCTCCTTATACACCCGTATTCCACAGATGGCTACCGTAAATATGACTGAAGAAATACTACTTACCAAACACCAAGGTGGTATGATATAATGGGTTATTTATAACGCGCTTATTACCCAAAGCGCGGACCTGGGAATCTAACCAGTGTTGCTCTGCGTGGTCTTGCTTCAAGGCGAGCACATTGCTGCTGAGCTATCCTCCCAAGACAATACTTCTAATACTGGTAATACTCCTAATAGTTTTATATTATGGTGTGGTGAAGTGTCTGAGTATTATTCATCAGACTCATTGCACTGCCATGGGCTGAGCAGTAGCTCCTACAGTGGCTAATCTCTATGTGGACAGTCCAGAGATGAGCAAAATATTAACAGATACTAATCCATTTTAAAACAAAACCCAGCTATGGAAGCGCTACATAGATGACATCCTCCTTGTATGGCATGGTGATGTAGCTTCTTTTGAAGAATTCTTCATATGGTTCAATATTCAGAATTCATTTTTAGAATTCACTGCCAGTTACAGCATAGCAGAAAATCAATTTTACACATTACCATTTGGTTAGATGAAGCTAATAAGATTTTGAAGGTTAAACCATATTATATAAAAAAAAAAAACAACAGGAACTAACTTTTACTATTCTTGTCACCCACATCACACCCGAGAAAACTTGCCCTTCAGGCAATTTCTGAGATTGAAATGCAACATCTCCCCAAGGATGGCCTACAATGAGGAAGCCGAAAACTCAGCATTAAATTGAAACAAAGGGGTTACCCCTAAACCAATAATTAAAAACACTTGCAAAAGAACGAGTAATCACAGAGCAGCTCTCTTGGAATACAAGAAGATACATAGGAATGATTATATAGTTTTAGTCAGTACTCATCTATCTATATTTATCTAACAAGGTAACTAGCATCATTAGGAAAAACTGCCACATTATGGAAGGAGGCAAAACACCACTGAACCGACGTGGGAACGCATTTAGAAGAGGTACAAACTTGAAAACCCTACTTACTAGAAACAACATGCTTATTCCAACCCACAGCCAGTCAAGCATCACAAACCCGGGGGGCCTACCAAAACCAGACGGACATAACCCCTGTGGCCAATGTATAAGTTTTGCATACTCTCCTCCTCTCCCCTGCTGAACTCCTGACTGAAACTGCAGTGGTCACCTGTCTACCCTCTGATCTCGGGCCACGGACTCCTCCCCCACCAGCTGCACACCTGCACTGCCTCCCGGGCAACCCCTGCACTTGGGGGCTGTTTCTGGCCGCACTTTTACCTTTTTGTTTATTTTATTTATTCTTTACTGTTGATCATATGTATTGCACTGGCCTGCCCGTCCCCTTTCCTCTTGCACTTGCGCAATCTCAATGTCACCTGGCCTAGAAAGATCTTTGTCTGTCTTCTCTCTGCCCCCCCGTGCCCCGTCGCGCCTTGTAACACTTGTGTATATGCGCGTTATAAATGCTGTATCATAATCACAAATGAGGAGAACCAAAGCAGTTGATATTGGCCTTCAGAGAAAGTGGTCTCCAAGGACCCTTACCAATTGCAACTCGACAATGGTCGTGTATGCCATTTGGTGTGCCCGTGGGAAAATCTATTTAGGCAAGACCGTAAGTAAAGTAAAAGTTTGTATCTCTGGACAGGAAAGTTGCATAAAGAAAGACAATCTTCACGCCCCTCTAGTAGGGCATTTCATGGCAATGGGACACCTGCAAAAAAATGTAAATGGAAGGTGCAGTTAAAAATTCCACCAACTAGATCTACATCATATGATAAAAAGTACTACATGCGAAAGAACAACGGCTCATATTCTTGACTAACAGTACTGAGTCAGGTCTCAATTAAAATATTGATTGTGTGGAGTAGTACTACTAATTGAATTGACACAAAAAGATACAGAAATCTGTTCTGTACTAAAGGAACCCTAATTAGAAAGAAGGGGTTTCTTTACACATTAACAATATCGTACACATCTGGATATACAATAGATTAAAGAATAGCTTGGTTTGTCTAATATACATACATCGACTGGATGCAGTATCAAACATAATAAAGAATAGGGATCATATTAACATCTCTACCATAAGGTTTGCATTCACTTGAAATTAGTAAATAATCAATTAATTAAAAATTAGGTTTAATCAACCATTTTTATAATAATTAACATTCACTGTAAAGAGATATATAATGAGTAATACATCGCTCCACTCCAAGATGGCTGACTGTTGGTAAATGAATTGCAATAAACATACACTATTGGTCATGTGATCAGTTAACAATAGATGCAGTGATCACATGAGTTAGAGCGGCCTACAAGTGCATTAGTGATCACAAGCGTTTCACTCTACAATGCTGGGGAACTCGCGTACAATATCTGCACTACTATGCAAGACTCTGGTTTAAATCATCTTCAGCCTCATAAGACCTTGAATTAATATAAGAGGTAAGGGTGCAATAAATAATTAGCATTAGCTGCTTTTCTTAACTGTGTGATAGCTAATAAGCAAGTAACACCTGCACGGTCTGTGCCCCCTCCCCTGTTTGTTTCCAATTTCACTAGAAATTGGATCATAAGAGGATATATAGATCGAGAATCTGTACAACCATACGTGCACAGGGCAAGGGCTACATACCAGATGAAGATTCTAGCCGGAGTAAGCACACTACTTGGTTTTAATACTAATCATTGAACAGTGCTATAAATATGAAAAATAGTGTCGCTGGACGAAGTGAACACGTGTTTTTGGCTACAGGCAGATACCCATTTGATAGGCACTTGAGCCACCCTCACTGAATACTTGGTAAGTACTCTTCCTCATTTATTTTTTACTTTGTTTTTATCCGAGTGTTAAAATATATTTATAATGAGAACAATATTTATAGCTATTCTCACATTGTGTTTCAGGGGTCAACTCTACATTTGTAAGTGAAGAAATAATATCCCAAAAATATGCATTTTCAACACAATGAAGTTTTATCCATCACCAGAGAGATAGTTTTCCAAGCAGTGAGTGGTGGACAGTTTGTTCACTCATGAACGCCCTAGCGCATCAAATTCTGTCAAAGTCTCCTGTGCCAAGTGTCATATTTCATAATCTATTGCCCCAATGTAGTCTGTGACTTCTGCCCCTGTTCCCATCTACTTGGTCATCCCCCGACCCAACCCCAATGCACCAGAATGTATCGCACCTTATGTGTCGGCTAGTCATCCCTGCCCCTATCGCTGGCTCATTTGACTTCCACTGCCCATATAAAGTACAGAACTTTCCCTGGGGCTTATTCACTACTCCAGCTCAGTTTGGGGGCAGGGGTGACTGGAGCATTTTGCTAGGCATTAGTGCTGAAGGTAGTGGGTACTGCCAGGTAGTGAGCTTTCAGCTTGAGAGTGGAGCCTCAGATATTGCTCTTAAAGGAAGATTCTGCTTGGGGGCGCTCCACTTTCTATACGCGTGTTCTGAACTCGACCTCCATCTTTCACATGATCTATACTTTTTTTCTATTAATTATTGCTAACAGTTAAAGTAAAGCTGGTTCAGCACTTTGGCAATAGCAATGAATCAATAAAATATGGTAGCAGGATGCAAGCAAACGAATCTCATATTTGAAAAATGAACAGAGATAAGACAGCGCGTAAGCAAGGAGACCGCAAATCTGTGAATCCATTAGAACTAGAATGAGTTTTAGTGGCAGAGAAAGTAAGAACATGACTGAATGTTGCAGAACTGAAAATAACAAGAACGAGGGACAAAGGAAATGTGGTCAATAAAGGAATGTGATAAGGCAAAAATGATGCCAAGATTCTGGGTGGAAAAAGAACGAGCAGGAGAAAGTAGGAGGGTGGGCGGTGGCTAGTCGTTTGAGAAAGGGCCGGCTATATATTCTTATTTTTAGAAAGGTTGAGATGGAGAGAGCGGGTGAGCATCGCAAGCTTTATGGTGGCAAAACAGACAGACGGGTGAAGTGGATCAGAAAAGGTAGATAAAGATTTGAGAAGTCAGCATAGAAGTGAGAATTTAAGTCAAAGGAAATTGCTATAGGAGAGAGCAGAGTATAAAGAGACTAATAAAAGGGCCAAGGACCGAGTATTGTGAGACTCCAAAAGGCAATGGGAGTGAATAAGAGGAGTCACTGACTGTCACGGCTCTGACCCGTTCGCCACAAAGCAGACCACAGGATTGGGGTCTTTCCAGGGATTTGCGCAACAGTCGAACACTACAATTCCCATAAGGCTAGGTGTCATGATGTAATGTCGTACGCCGTGCACCTGTGATGAAGAAAGTAAATACTCGAGTCTTCATGGCACGCGCTGCTTCTCAAAGCAGCTTTCCCCTGTGTGCGAGCAGCTGTGTTTTTTCGTTCCTCCGACCTTTTTGCTTTTGACTTCTGGCTCAGTTTCCTGACCTTGAGTGGTTTTCTGTCCGCTAGCTTGGAAGACCTGATCTTCCCCTCTGGTTTTTGACCTGCTACTGACTTCCCGGATTGTGCCTCAACTTCCCTTTGGAATACTGACTGGCAGCATTCTTCGCGAGATTCCCGATTTTGTGCTTGGATTCTCCATGAAGTATTTTTGGGACTTTTTCTTTGGATATGGCAACTAGACTACTAGTTTCATTACTTCTCCTGTGACGGATTTCCTTCCTTTTCTGACCAATGGATTTGCCTGTGGTACTGGACTGTTCAACACGGTTTTCCTTTAGTTGCCCATCGTTGTGCCAACCAGGTCAGGCCCCCGCTCTCCCACCGCCGGCATTTGCGTTTTCTTTTCCCTGTCGTGGGGAAGGGGTTACCCGGTCTATGAACTTTTATGTGGCTTTCCTCTATAGGCCATCTTGTCTTAGAAACAGTTAAAGGGGCATTAGCCTTGCGTACTGTACCATACTGACAGCTTTCTTTTTACAGCAGAAGTCCATTTGTCAGCGATGTATTGGGGAGTGGTCTGCCACTCTCCAGGAGCTTCTGTGTCTAGCCAGGCCGCATAACACCGCCCAAGAAACATTAGGAGTTTCTTCGAGCAACAGGAAGAGCGCAAGCTAAGAACAGAACCAGACATATCAACAGAAGAAAGTCAATGTAGCTTAAAAATTTGTGATTATAGCAATCAGGCCCTGCTGTCCTCCATCGATAGTCAAGACTCAAAATCTGCTGAATGCAAAAAAAAAATTTAAAAAATAAAGCACAAAAACGGACTACATACACAACTGATAAAAACCTTTCTTCAAATGTTTAGAAGACATTCTTCAACAAGTAAATGTTTCACAGTTACAAGACAATCATTAGTCTTACATGAACAGTATTTTAAGTTTTCTCTCTCTCTCATCAACAGAATATTCGGATGAAATACCATGGAAACCCTGGCAACTGGTCTACTAGGAAACATTTCAATGTTTCCTGGCAAATTGGAGAAAAAAACATCACATATTGAGAATACAACCACTTAGCAGCTGCATGTTCCTCGTTTCTTTTTCCCTCCTAATACCAAACTCTCCCTTTCAGAGACTTTATACAGGACGTGTGGTGACGACCTGAATCTATTGATCTTAAAATGTTATCTCTTTAAGAAATTCCTCACGCGGATAACACAACATCCGTTTGAATCAGAAGAGAATACAATCTCGTATAAATGGGTAAGGAGAGTTTTCCTGAGGGACAGCTCAGCTTAAACTAGTATTTACATCTGCTAAACATTGCAAAAGAATAACAAGTCAGCCCTAAACGGCGTGGATAGCCTGCACTAAGACACACTGCGGTAGGTCAAGTAAGCATCTCCAGATCCAAACTCCAGCCTGCTGGATATATTGACATTACATGGATATTTTGTGCCCCTTCATCCAGTGTTTCCTATATTGAGGATACAAAAAGGTTCCCATCACATTCAACAAAATAGAAGAAATGTATAACCACAGTGCACGTGGGTACAAAAGGCATACCCCAACGTTAAGCTGCCAAGGATTGCCAGTGTGCATTTCTTTTCAAAGTGTCAACCAAGGAATACATCAGGCACCGTTGATCATTGAAGCCTAATAGGCCCACTGCAACTGGCGGTTAACTGGGCTCACAGGAGCCATGTGAGGTGTCAATAGGGGCAAATTATGAACCGGAATGTGAAAATCCATTTCATTAACATAGCAAAATATTTTCTTGCAGAAAATAACTTGCATAGTCAAAAAAAAACTATTTCTCGAGAAAGAATGCACAAAGACTGGGCAAAACCAGCCAATGCAAGACGGTAGGAAATGAAGTAGACGTGATGCACAGGAGATCATTTGCAGAAAACAGCAACTTGGGAGATCATGCCTGAGAAGACTCCTGCAGTGGATGCTTCTATATGGAAGAAGTACAGGTGCAGAAAGAGTTGGACCGATAAATCACTATGTCGTAGTAGCACGATTGCTATCATTTCAGTGACCATTCCTACGGTGACATGCTCGCAAAAGAAAGTACATGCACGCAGATGTATTCAAATTGAAATATTGGATTGCTTCAGACGTCATTTAGAGTACGTAGAAAGCGCGGCCTTGCATACGTGCGTGTTTTTGCTCATTTTTGTCCATTTAATGGCACTGCATCCATACATTGCCACTCCCACCGGCTATAGAGCAGTTTCAAGATGTATGCTGTGAACGTTCACATCACCAAGTGCAAGATGTCGAGCAACATTTTAAACTCTCCACTCACAAACTTTTAAACGGTGCAAGTGTCCCACCAGGAGCAATCTGGACAGTACAGCACAGCTACAATGCCTGCCATTCGCCACTTCCTGGACACGTCCCAGGCGGAATTCACTTGCATTTCTATTCCCATTTAACGTGTGCATGGGTAGGTCATAAAGGCATAGCATAGGTTAGGGCTGTGTAGGGTACGCGAGACAGAATAACCAAAACACCCCTTAGTGTTAGTGTTAGGACAGTACTTGCTCATTTTTATTTCTTTTAATGAAAGTTGAAAAGCCTGGCCAAAGCTTTTTTTTTTTTAGACAACCCCAGTACAGTGCATTACTGAATGTGTAACCCCTGTTACGATCAATCTACCTAGAAGTTTGAGAGTACATTAAAAATAAATATGCAGTACATCCACTTGTAAGTCAGACCAGGCTGAGGATGCATGCAGATGCCCAGAAATGTATTTAGCTTGACATTTGGTTAGGATTCTAAAACAAATAGTGACCGGCACATTTTAAGTGACTGACAATTTTCCTAAAACATCTGGATGTACAAGAAAAAACAGAGAATCATGTCCATGGGGGGTGAGGGAAATCACATTATATATCCCTCTCAAGGGATATTAATTCCTGGAAAAGTCCTTGGTTTTAAAATGTGGTCTTTGTAGGAAAAGTACTTTTTTGCCTGGCCTTAACCATTTCATTTTGTCAAATTCTAGAAATGCTTGTAAAAACTCATGACCTGTTTTTACAAGGTAATAAATACAAACATCTGTAGTTGGTAGAATAGGCAGCATATATAGACTCTTACATAAACTAAAAACAAATCATGTCCTACTTCATCAAGTTAAACAGAACGAAAAGGAAGCTACTGGTTACTTACCGCCTCGCTGAACCAACAGTGTAACTTCACTTCCCTTGGGACATTCGATCAGCAAATCCACTACTTGGTTGTGAGTAAGGTTCTGCACGTTCTTCTTGTTTACTTCCACGATAAGGTCTCCTTCCTTTAGGCCTCTGCATCTTGGGCTGTCTACTATCTGTTTAACCCTTTGGCCCCCACCACCTGGACTGTCTGCAATGGTAAAGCCAAAGCCCATGGGTCCTTTGACTATGTGCACAGTTATGAGTTCAGGCTGGGTGGCTATCGAGGATGCTAAAGAGACAGTATCATTGGGGTAACCATGGGAACCATTTGATGAAATATCAGCAGGGCTACTTGGTCTTTGCTCCTTGATTCCATTCACTTTTCCAGTTTTACTACTGTGACTCGCAGGCGAATCATAATTATCTTTGCCATTTAAAATGATCGGGTCTTTATCCAAAATGGCAACGGATGTCACAAGACTTGTATTGGGGTCATCAGGGTCAAACGGTAGAGGGTATCCTCTGCAGAGTTCAAGGTCAACGCAGGCACCAATTGGAATGGATTGGAAGATTTTCACAACTTGAGCATGTGTATGTCCAAGGACACAGATGTCATTTACACTTACAATAACGTCGCCTAGGGAAACACGAAAGAGAACATGTGTTAAACTTCCAAAAGTTGCATATGGGATTTTATAAACAACAAAGTGTATTCGTCATCTGTGTTTCTAACATCTTATAAAAAAGATGTCAAATGTGTGCCGACTTTGTACAAGGTTATACCAGTAAACGTCCCGAGGTAGGATGCAATACTGTAAAGGAGCAGTTCTGATAAAATGAATATTGTTGATTATCATTAACAGACTTGAAACATTATTTTACTATATAGATGGGGTATTTTTAAAGTCAGAGTGAGTATTGAGTGGGATTTTCCAGATAATGGGCACTATGGAATAGCAAAATACAAGAATATGTTAAGTTTGGGGAGCGCGTCTGCCGCACCTCCGTACAACTGCAGGAGAATCGCAGCCTGCACGAGATTTGAAAACAAGAGATGTTTTGTAAGGAGTGTGCGCTGTCACTACTTTGATATATGAGACTGTTTCAAAAACAAAACAGTCCCGTTTCCTGAATAATCTCGTTCTTAGTGT
The DNA here is from genome assembly GCF_040938575.1 of Ambystoma mexicanum. Classification (NCBI taxonomy): domain Eukaryota; kingdom Metazoa; phylum Chordata; class Amphibia; order Caudata; family Ambystomatidae; genus Ambystoma; species Ambystoma mexicanum. The sequence goes on along the minus strand of NC_090923.1, from coordinate 353,639,162 downwards.
AAATGAAATACCAACAAAAGATATAAGATGCCACTGTTGAGTGACTTATTTAATTGCACATATAAGGGTCTTATTTCTTGCCCAATTAGAAACCAATTACACATATAAGGGTCTAATGTTTTGCCCCTTTACAAGCCCATTAAGAAGCCAACACGTGTTTCGACCCACTTGGGTCCTTTTCAAGGCTGGGCCTGTATGACGCAAGAAATACAATCAATTTCTGAACAACAAAGATTATAGTGTCCTATACATTCACAAAGCAGGAAACCCCGAATTCAGCGGCAAACAAAAATGTAGAAAACAGGGCGGAGGAAAGGGGCAAAGGAACAATCATAGGGGAGGTATGCATGATAGACCATGGTTGTTTAAGGTCAATGATAATCCCACGTATGCAGCATTCATAATAGTAATATTTAAAAACATGTTGAAAGTGAAAAAAAACCCAAGCGTGCATTCCCTGATCCATACTCTGTAGTTCTTTCCTATCCACAAATTTCATGCATGCCAGGGCTAATGTGTTCATATACTAACTGGAGGTGAAATGTGAGGCACCATGTATCCACAGATACTGCTTTGGTGATGGCTACCACTGGGTTCTGGCGACAGGCACCTAAAAGGAGCTGGAGCACATTTAGGCGATATCGCACTGGATCACAAGATTTACTCAGTCTCTAAAGAAGTTAAATAGAAATACAAGGTACTGATTTCACATTGCCTTTTTCAATTTTTCCCCCTTTTTTGATTTTTTCTTTCTTCCCTGCTTTTTGATGCATGCATTGAATTGCAAATTGAACATTGAAATGTACTATGGGGGATAAACATTGGAAATGTCTGCTTACTTGGTATTGACCATTGCCATGACTCTATTTTCACTTTCAACATGTTTTTAAATATTTCTATAATGTACGCTGCATACGTGGGATTATCATTGACCTTAAACCACCACGGTCTATCATGCATACCTCCCCTACGTCCGTTCTTTTTCCACTTTCCTCCGCCCTGCTTCTACATTTTTGTTTGCCGCTGAATTCGGGGTTTCCTGCTTTGTGAATGTATAGGACACTATAATCTTTGTTATTCAGAAATTGATTGTATTTCTTGCGTCATACAGGCCCAGCCTTGAAAAGGACGCAAGTGGGTCGAAACACGCGTTGGCTTCTTAATGGGCTTCCAAATGGACATAAAAGAAGACCTTTATATGTGTAATTGGTTTCTAATTGGGCAAGAAATAAGACCCTTATATGTGCAATTAAATAAGTCACTTAACAGTGGCATCTTACATCTTTTGCTGGTATTTCATTTACACTAAGAACGAGATTATTCAGGAAACTGGGTTGAATTTGATACTGTCTCATATCAAAGTAGTGACAGCGCACACTCCTTACAAAACATCTCTTATTTTAAAAGTCAGGTTGCTGCACTTCAGGTTATGGATAATTCAAACAACACCATTGAAGGATGCAAGTAGGAATATTCTCTGCCGTCTGCGACACAGCCGAAAGAAGCCCAAATAGACTTTCATTTAGTCTCCCCATTAGACCATGAAAAGCAATCATGGTACTGGCTTAATGGGCAATTATTATCCAAAAAAACGATGTGCAGTGAAATTCATACAAATGATTGCTCGCATTTGAAAACAACTGGGACCACAACTATATTTTATATACGATAACACAAGGAACCTCATCAGGCTAGTAGACAGGATTGCGTAAGCTACAGCATGAGGATATATATATTAAGAGAATCTGCAGGGCGCTTTGACAATCTCCGCGATTGGTTTGGCAAAAGAATGTTTTCTGCTGCCAACAGGAGGAAGTGTTGTGTACTCTGCCTCTCTGAAAACTATAAAGAGGGTAGCCAAACATTTTAGCTTTAAGATGAGTTTATGAACAACATGTGGTATAATAGGACTAGAGGGCCAGGTTACATTTGTAGAATTATTTCTTAGATGCAACTGTTGGTATTTGATGCAGGTGTACCCATTTAAATCTATGGATTAGCATTTTCCCCCAGGTCTATCCTCTTAAGTTTGCATCAGACCAGCATCCATAGGTTTAACGAAGAATTGGACAACAAGCAAAAAAACACAACGGGAAAACACTTTTTTGCTTTGAAAGTATGCAAAAGAAATGACATAAAACCAAACAAAATGCATGACTCGAGTCTTCCACCCCTAAAACATGAACTAGACAAAAGTCCCACTTTCATATCCATCTGCGAATGGTCAGACGCTCCACCACCGCCAGGCAATTTCATTTTGAATGCATATTACTGCAGAAGTAAATATAGACTCACTGATCATTACTATTGGAACAGTAATCTGCAGGACAGCTTAACTGGGGTTTTCTCATAGGAATGGCACGAAGAAGCCAAACCTTTTCCTTGTGAAAACAAATATTGGATAAACCACTGTATGATGGTTAACTACTACCACCGGCAGTCGCCACACTGTCATTAGGTTCCCTTCCATCTTTGAGGTCTACCCTTGCATTTAGAGATGGTGCTGCATTATACTCAAGGCAGAAACCTACAGTCATACTCTATTGCATGGCCAATCCATTAGGAAAAAAAGTGATAGGGCTCTGCTTGTTTCTGTTCACACAGTCACCTTTCAGAATGTGTTTTGAAAGAAAGTTGCAATTCACAAAATCTAGACGGCACTTTTTCTAGTGCTGTATCACTCAGCATGTGGATTCAAAAATCAAATTCAAAAGAGCCACCAAAACATACAGTGATGATGGGGTAAGGGTTAAGAAGAAGAGGTGTAGAGTGTGACTAAAGATTCGGTGTAGGGTGGACCCCACATAAAAGGGACGCAAAGGGCTAAAATTCGTAGAAAGCAGAACCAAAGTAGAATTTTAACATTCTGATTTTTTAAACTATATTCATTAAGTTTAGGGAAAAAAACGAAGTAAAGGTTGGACTGGGGGTCAGATCATAATATAAGTCTAAAAAAAATGACTCTTACAAATCTGCCATAAACAAAAGTTAAATCCAGTTCTGCTCTAGCCAAGGACATTGTGAGTTGTGTGGCAGAATAGCTGAAGGAGCATAATGTGCTGAATTTACCTGTTTCCATTTTGCTGTCCAGCGCAGCAGGGCCGTCCAGTACCAAGCTTTTAATCTGCAGGAACTCATCCGGCTCATCTCCTCCCACCACCGTGAAGCCGAATCCCCGGCTGCTCTTCCTCAGTTTGGTGTGAATGAATTTGCCTTTCAGTTCGGCTGGATTTCTTGTGAAGAAGGGCTTTGCTGCAGAAGATCAACATACACAATTGTAAATGGACCACTCCTCAGCAAAAGGGACGGGAAGGCGGGGTGACAACATCGACAAAAGAGAAAATCGACAAAAGAGAAAAAACATCTGCCAGTTCGACTTTCTGGATGCGATCGCGGGGGGTTGATTTTTCCATCATACAAATTATTTTGGATTCAAGACTCGTAAAATAACCTTCTGTAAGAGAAGGTGAATAGCAAGGCAAATGAGCCAAAAGCAAAATGCCTACAGTACAAAAAGTGCATTAGATGGTCAGGGGAACTCCAGTGTACACATGTCCATGTGTTGACGGTGTAGCACAGGAAGAAAAACAGGATGGAAGTTTGGCACAGAAAATTACTCAGAGGAAACGTTTGCCAGATTAGCATCAGGAAACAGGCGTTCGAATGTGCTTGGGCAACTGCGATTTTTGAGAACACAAACTATCAGACCAGCAATCCCACCGTCTTGGTCCAAGAGATTTATGGAAGCATTCCAGAAGTTCACATTATGCATCATATTTACTAATCTTGGGTGAGGGTTGACAATGGCCATTTTGTAAAACGGTACAATAGCTGAGAGAGTGAAGTGCTTGCTGCTGAGATCGACATCCCTGGCCATGTCTACTCATACGGGAGGGGCAGGCGGGGAAGGGGGCAGACATGGAAAATCTCTGCCACTCACTGTGGTCACTAGAAATAACCCCAGATTGAAGATGCAGTGTTGGAAGAGTTGGCATTTGGTTTTGAACCAGATGGGGCGTGGCCGTTCAGCGAGAGCTCTGTGGTTTGAATTGTTTCAAATGGTGCGTTTAGGGTTACGGGGAGTTAGAGGAGTTTGCTAAACGTAGGAGAATCTGGTTAACTTTTCCAACTTTCTAATAATAGTACGCTTGCGACATATCCTTCGAGATAGGAGAGGATTCATTAAGACATCGCTAAAGTGGTAGGATTTGCTATAGACTTCTGCTCAGATCAGGCATCCCAGGCCAGTTTTGCTGAGCAGATGGTTTAGCTCCTAGAAATCATCAGCCTTCATTGTAGGACTGTGGGTGCACGGCCAAGTATGAAAACGTGACTGAGAATTACAACGATATCTAAACTGCATGATCTAACATGTTCAGCCCATTGCAAATCTAAAGAGATTCTCCCATCCGTCATTTTTCAGCTTGCCTGTGCCATTAGAGCGGAACCATTTTTAAATCAATCTAACTCTGCCCCCCAAAGGAACAGTCTGGCCGCAAATGGGTGTGTCATGTCCGCTAAGCAACATAAGATTCATATTAACCAGACACAGCAAGCAAGTTGTTCCTGTGCGATCACACACACACACACACACACACACACACACACACACACACACACACACACACACACACACACACACACACACACACACACACACACACACACACACACACACACACACACACACACACACACACACACACACACACACACACACACACACACACACACACACACACACACACACACACACACACACACACACACACACACACACACACACACACACGAACAGTTGTGTGCTGCCAAGCAATTAGAAAATAGTTATTAAGTGACAATATTGTTGGCAGTGCCATGTGGAAGTGGAGGTTTACTTTGCAGAGGATACTTATTTTGACGAGGGGTATATTTTAGGAGAAAAGAGCCATTAATAATGCCAAGGGACTCCCAGTTTAAGCAGGGCTAAGGACTCACTTATAGTAATGCAGGAGGAGTGGCTGCATTGGTGTCATCACAGTGGACCGTTGGCATCGCGCTGCAAACCATAGCAGTGAATGTGGTGGAGAGGTCCTGGCGGTGCGGTGTCCATGAGACAGGAGGCTTGGCAGGTGAGAACACCTCTCTAGGCTCGAGAAGGAATCTTTACACAGTAAGGACAACTGAAGGGAACCAGGCTCTTTTTATGCATTGATGACTATGACCGAGTTAGCATGAGGAATGTATGGACAAGATGGAAGCGAATAGCATGAAGCAGACTACGGACAAAGATGTTTTCATGGAAGGCCGAATTGGGGTCCTAAAAAGGAAAATGGTGTTCCGAGGGCTGTTCACAAGAAAATTATTCAATGCTTTAGAATTCAGTAGCCAAGAACGATTTTGGGAACATGACAATGCCACTTCTAGTAGAGAGGATAGCAACCGCCTCTTACAGATGTCATTCATAAGGAATAAACTACCAAAATACGCCCAGCACAGAAATCAGGGACCAAACGTAAACTCAGTAGAAAAGGAACAGCGATTTGCATTGTGGGCAGGCATTGAAAGCTATGAAAACAATGAACAACACATTATCAGACACAGAAAACATCTCTGTTTTTTATCGTATCTTCAGAGTGTCACAGGAAAACTAAGCCTATGGCACTCAGCCCTACTCTCAATGAGAACCTCTTACAATTACATATACAGTTTATTACAAAATGTCTATTTTCATGTGTGCTACTCTATGGCATGCCAGGTACAATACAGTGCAAGCATATAGTGCAATTCAAACAACTGTAGTGCATCTCTTGATATATCACATGTAGCACCATTCAATACAATGAAAGCATTGTGTTGTATTGGACCTTGTTGACAAGGTTTCTTGGGTCCAATGAATGCTTGTACATTCCATTAGATTACATTAAATTGGACTATTGCAATTCCATTTTAAGTGGGACTTCAACCAATAATCTTCACAAACGCCAACTGCTGCAAAACTACGCCCTCAGAGCAGTCTGGGGCTTGAGACGCTCTGACCACTCTTCCCCACATCAGACGGGAGACTCATTGGCTTCCCATCAAAGCCCAGATTGAGTTCAAACTCGTAGCCATCACCCACTGCTGCCTACATAACAGTAACCCCCCTCCTATCTCACAAACCGTCTCACTAAGAAACACAACCTGCACAATCTCAGTTCCTCCATCACTTCTGCTCTGAGCATTCCCAGATTTACCAGACAGAGCCAGGGGCTCCCGTTTCACCACCCTCGCTCCCACACTCTGGAATGCCCTGCCTCTGCACATACAAGATGAACCTGCCTACGCTATCTTAAGCAAGAAAGCAAAAACCTTTCTATTCAACAAATATCTGTGATGCAATGCTTTAATTATCATGTAATTTAACTCACTTTGACCTTTGATACAATGTAATAATTTTCTTGCTATCATACTTGTAACTTTATGTTCTGCTAACCTTGTACTTTAGCGCTGTGATACCTCCGGGTCTGGACGGTACCAACAAATACAATAAATAAATAAATAATCTGTTAGTATCTGATGTAAACCCAAGAACACACTTGTGAGAATAATACCAATAATAGCGACACAATAGAGACTGTCCGGCGGGTCACCTAGCCAGCTTTGAGCAAGTGCTGCAATACATTGGGGGAGTGGGGGGCGGATACAGCTCCTCAATAAGCTCTGTGGCCTTAATCAGACTCTGCTTTATATGTGGCGGTTGCTTCATCACACGTGGGTGCTAGGTTATAACAAAAATTGCAGATAGATTTTTGCTCAGAATATTTTAGAAACATGCTCAAAGTTTCTGAACCAAACTGCACACAATCGCATAACTCAGTCTGTGACATGGCTGGATAACATGAAAGAAACTTCAGGGCATCAGAAATATATCTGAACTGCAAATAAATGTACACATATATGATGGAGTCCAATTTCTTTAACGCTGTCCTTACCAAGTTACTTTGTAACGGCTTAATAAGCCAGTAGATGTGCATAAGGCCGACAAATATTTAAAACATATGGCAAAAGATTACCCAACTATCCCATCAAAACTCCATTACATACCAGCTTCCTCTCATGGCTTCCATCCCTACTATTTGTGATCGTGCCTATCCCTCACTTTGTCAGATCCCCACGCCCGGACTCTCATGCAGACACTAGGATATTGATATTATCCATAAATCTGCACACCCTAATACCGTTTTGAGTCCTCTGAAATTCTATTTGTGAAGTAGGAAGCTCTCAAAGGATTAGGTAAACTTTCTGTCCATTCTTTAAAACAAACGGCAGCATGCTTATGGATCAATGAAAAAACCACAAAGGCATAGGTTCTGCGGTGAGCAGTTTAGGCATTGTGAACGCATATGACTGAGCGGTATTAAGTTTTGTGGAAGTAGGCGTACACTTCAACAGTGCAGGTCTATTTATGGTAAGTATAAGCAAAATACCTGGCGAGGATGCCGATTTTAGTATGAATGGATCCCAGCAGCAAATTCACCATAAAACCCAAACCAAAAACATTTTCAGGTCTCAAAATATGTACTTCTCACTACCCACTGACAAGCGATAATTCAACAACAAGTAAGCAATGGCGTGTTGCATGCATGTGGAGAGCTGGCATTCATGCCAGGGGTTGCGACTTCAATGCCTGGGTAGTCACTTGCAACCTGACATTCTTCACCGGAAGGTTTAACAGAGTTCAAGCTATTTGAAGGCGTTTACCATGGGTCGAAACTTCTCTCGTTTCTTGGTTGTTTGCAGTGAGGTTGTTCGGTGCAATGTTGTTCTGAGCAAGGTTGTTCAGAGCCAGATTGTTCGGGACTTGGTTGACAGGAGGAGGAACGATGGTAGAATGTTCTTCCAGCCATTCTGGGGAAAAGAAACATGTGTTAAAACAAAACACAGCTGTGAAGCACATAACCGGTTTATATTGGACTGCACAATAACCTTTAATGGCTTAGCTAGAAAGGAAAAACATACCTTTCTGTAGATTGTGTCTTAGCAACCATGATATGGGTCTCTACTTTGGCACAAACAAATCTTTAATGCAAACCTTTCCAGTGCATACATTATTTTGCAAGAAAGAACCATATAATGAGTTAGCAAGATGAGCTCTGACAGTAGTGAGATAAATACTGGCTATTCTTCATGAAAAGCAACATGTGATGCAAATGAGCTCACTGCACTAGACTTCTCAGTTTTCCGTTCACTCTTTACGAAGTATGATTTCGTTGTAGTTCGTTGCAGGGTGAAGTTTCTGAAAAGAAACTAGTTGCCAAAGAAAAGAAATCAGGAGGAAGCAGTGGGTGAAGGAAGGGAAGAATCTGTTGTGGATCTGGAAAGAATGAAAGAAAGGCAGTGACCATGTCCAACATTACACATCTCTTCCAAGGAACAATCATATGCATAGCATTTTCTGCTATATATTTCAGCTTACAAGGCTGCTAGTTACAACCAAGTCTGCACTTTGTGGTGTTCGGTATAGTTTTCATTGTGAAAACCATCTCGTGGCTAAGACCCACCTGGCACTCGGAGGTGCCGCTGAACAAAGATGAAGGATTTTTTTGAATGTTTTTATTTTTTTATAAGAGGTCACAATAACAGAAAGGTGACTGTTTTTCATCCTAAGCTTTTGGGAAAGAATTCAAAAACAAAAAGGTTTCAAATACATAGAAGAATCAGCTTCCTGATATCGACCTTAAAGATGAGGGATATCCAAGGGATACCAGTAAAGATACAGTGAGGGTGAGCCACACACCTTCGCCACAGTCAGGAAGAGCAGCATTTGCATTCAATTAGAGTGATGAACTAATAACCGCACAAACTGTGCATCTTCGCCCATGCCAAATGCAAACCAGGACCATCACGTCCAATCAACGGTGTCTATATCTATACCTTTATGTTCATATGAATAACGTAAAGTCTAATTTTCTATGCTACAAGAGTGGGACTTTGAGCATAGCAGCCTTTCGGTTTCCTTAGATTCCAACCTGTTCCTCTTACCCATTATCTCTGTACCAATCAACTAGTCTGCACACCACTTTTACTCTGGGCCTTCTGAAGTGGAATGTTTTTGCCCATGTATGGCATGTTATTGAACAAACAAATAGCTAGAAGCCTACAAATCAGCAGATCATGCACAACCTAGGGTCATGGATCATGTCTTGCTTCATGCCTAAAAGTTGCCCATTATAAGCTGGACGCAGCCTGGCCCTCAAACGTGGCCCATGCACTCTTCCCACTGAAATTCACAGTTCAAGATTTTCTTAAACCACCAAACACAGAATTTTACACTGCTGATTAGCGAACTTGCTCCCATTTGATAGCAAAGCAGTATGGCTCTTGGAGGGCCAGCTGCAAGCCTTCTCCTCATGTACACTTTGTGATCCCTGCATTCCCCTTTTCACAGCCAATTCTTTGCTCGGTCACATAACAGTTGATGTAGAAGTACCAATGATCTTCCAGGTCATATTCAAAGAATGCTTAAAACGTTACCTGGCAATCAAGCCTTCATGCTTCAGCACATTAAGTCCATCACACAGCCATGCTCTAAATCTAGAGCCAGCATTTAATAGAAGCTGACTTCACTGGAAATACTGGAGTTCATGTGATATTGATGTACCCCCTTTTCAATCTGCATTTCATCTTATCCACTGTGTTGTGTGGTGGGTTGGAAGGAGGAGTCAGACTCTGGGAGGACATTTCCAAATAACTTTTATTTAAATGAGAACGGACTAGCTTTCCCCATTCTAAAGGGGTTTCCCTATCTAAAGAACTAAAAAGGTGCTCGTCTGTCATCAGGAAGTCCTAAAGAAAGACAGGTCCACGGCCCACATCTAGTTCTACCCTGACCCTACCACTAAGAAACTAAACGTTAACAGTTCCAGGAGATGGTTTTGATTTGCTTATATACCATTCTTTTCCGACCGGGTTCGCGGGTACTTGGACCCCCAAGTAGGGAATAGCCCTCACCTTCATGTTCTTGGACGCATCGGGACCAGTGTCTCCCATTCCTCTGGGGAGAGGCCTACACCCAGGGCTACAGATTTTTTGAAGTTGACGGAGAAGCCGGAAACCTCCCCATAGCTGGTTATTTCAGTCAGGGCATGTTTTAGTGAGGAGCGGGCCTCTGAGATCGTGAGCAACAAGTCATCTGCGTATAGGGCGATTTTGTGTCGAGATGGGCCGACCTGGGGGCCCTTGATATTGTTATTCAGTCTAATCTTCTGGGCGAAAGGTTCCATGATAATTGCGAATAGCAGCGGGGATAGCGGGCAGCCCTGTCTGGTGCCACAGGTCAGGGGGATTGGAGCAGAGAGTGAGCCATTGATCCTAAGGAAGGTTTTTGGTGATTTATAGTTGGCCAGGACCATTGCCTGGAACGCGGGGCCAAACCCAAAGGCATCCAGAGTAAGGCTCATGAAGGACCAGTCCACTATCAAATGCCTTGGTGGCAGGGGGGCGTGGCTACGAGGGCCATATAGCAGGACGTGATCTGGAGGAGCTCCCGAGATCCTGTAATGATCTGGGCGAAAAAGTGCGTAACGATGGGCCGACGACCGTTGAAAATCCATATGTCGGCCGGCCACGGGTGGTGAACTTCTGGATGGTGTAGGAAGAACGGCGGCAGAGATCTGTGCGGAAAAGATAAGGAGCGCCGGAGACGAAAGACGACACAAAATGGCCGACCAATGTCCGGAACAAAGGAAGGAGCAGGCCGCACGGTGACCGAGCGAAAGGGGCGTACTGAGTGCGCATTTGTCATTTGTGCAAAATACAGGTCCTCTGGGTCATGTCGAATAGAACGGTGAGGCCGAAGGCGAAACAGCCCACCTTAGACGACTTCTCTAAAACGTCCCCGGGTCAAGACAATACCAAGAGCAGGGACAAGCCGCCTGCAAGCGGCAGGACGACATCGGGCGCTAACCAAGAAGTCCTAGCTGCGATTGCGGACCGAAGGGCGGCCTGGGAATCTAAACTCGAACTAGCCGTCACTGAACTGAAAACGGCACTGGACCTCAAGGTCGGAGAGGTGCAGGAGGACGTTAATCTACTCCGACAAGACGTCAGGGCCTTGGCGGAGCGCACGGAGTCCCTTGAGAAGGAAGTTAGCTCGAATACTGCGGATTGCGCCTCCCATAAGGCCGAATTGCATGCCCTGATACAAAGAGTGGGCAACTTGGAGAGCAGAGCAGAGGAGGCGGAAGGACGAGCCCGACGAAACAACATCCGCATCGTGGGCCTGCCGGAGGGATTGGAGGGCCACGATCCCACGGAATTTATTGAGTCCATGCTACTGCAAGAGATACCCGGAGGAGCCCTATCTCAAGGATTTGCGGTGGAAAGGGCACACAGAGCTCTAACAAGGAGGCCGCCGCCGGGGAACCGGCCTAGGCCGGTGATAGCCAAAATTCTTAATTACCGAGATCGGGAGAGGATACTGGAACACTTTCGTAAGGGAGGAACGATTACACGAGGAGCAGCAAACATCACGGCCTACCCGGACTATACCCTGTCTGTGCAGCGTAGCCGCATGAACTTTGGGACGGTAAAGCGGAGATTGAGAGAGGCGGGCCACAAATATATGTTACTGTATCCGGCAAAATTGAAAGTCATTCATAAACACAAAACTTTGTTTTTTGAGACCCCGGAGGATGCCATGGGATGGCTCGATGCGCAGGGATGTCCCCAGGAGTCAGAAGTTCGGACGGAGAAAGAGCACGGAAGAAATAAGTAATGCACGAGGAAGGTGCCACAAGATGGCGCGGCACGTCGGACTTTAATATAGTCGTTTGCGCAGCCTTCAGTAGAGAATGTCAGACTATTGCACTAAATGTTATAAGCACTGTAATTATTATTGAATTAACGGGAGCCTTGCAGAGCGGATTTCTTTACCCCACAACAATTTTAGTTAAGTGGCTATTAGGGCGACTTCACCCTACTGAGCTCTGTGCATTGTTTGGTGCTTGCAGGGCTAGATGTGGGGGTGCCTGAGTTCTGAGAATGGAGCTGGGCAGCAGTTGGGGTGTGTGATGTTGGGGAAGGGACGGGTGGGGGGGAGGGAAGTTGGGAATTTGCTGTGTACATAGTTATGGGGAGTTTGAGCTGCTACGAGAAGCTACAAGCAAAGATGGAGAGCTGTATCTGTATCACGTGGGCAAAGGGGAGTCGCTACACGGAGGGCAGGAAGACACTCATGAGCCATGGGGGACCTTAAGATCGTAACATGGAATGTCAGGGGACTTAACAGTTACTTAAAGAGAAACAAAGTCATGATGTACTTAAAAAGACAGAAGATTGATATTGCGTTGTTCCAGGAAACACTTTTGACCCAGCAGAAATTGGAACTGGTGGGGGAAGAAGTGGAGAGGTACTGTAGTAGGCTCTCCGTGTTCTGCCTACGCTAGGGGAGTGCTGGTCTGGGTGGCACCGCACGTTCCGCTCCAACTTACACAAGAGGTGGTGGACACGGAGGGGAGGTTGGTCATATTAAAGGCTTTGGTAGAGAATAGAGAGGTGTGCATTATAAATGCGTATGCCCCCAACCAAAACACTGCGACGTATTTTAGAACCCTGTGTACTCATCTGGGCGCGTGTATGGGAGGAGCGGTTATCTGGGGAGGGGAATTCAACTGCGTGCTCAACCCAAAGGCAGACAGATCTGATGGAAAGATTGATAGGCCCACCCCAGCGGCCAGGGTATTGCAGACATTACTAGACGACTTTGGGCTGGCAGATGTTTGGAGGCTGAAACACCCTAATGAAACACAGTACTCGTATTACTCAGCTCCGCAGCAACTGCATACGAGGCTGGATTACTTTTTTGCCACGCCAGATGTGGTGATAGAGACCACCCAAATAGACTATAGAGCGAGGGTCCTGTCGGACCACTCGCCTCTGGTGCTGAGTTGGCAGTGCTGCCGCCCCAGGGCGCGGATACCGACATGGCGCCTCCGGGCGGAGGCGCTCCGGGACACGGTCTTCAGGGAAGATATCAGGGATGCGATCACACAGTACTTTGAAGTAAACACAGGCAGCGTAGACTCAGAGCGCACGCTCTGGGAAGCCTTTAAGGTGGTATTGCGGGGTGCTGCTATTGCTAAGTCAAAAGGCCTACAGGGTGGGGTCCTAATGGAACTAGAGGAAGCAGAAGAGAAACTGGAGCGCGAAAGCAACAGGGCGGGAGGGGATGCGGAACTTGTACTCGAGTTACAGCAGAGGTGCGCAGAGCTTTGGGAAAGGCTCTCCAACCTTAACTATAAGAACGAGAGGCAACATGCAGGAGGGGATAAAACTGGCCGCTTGTTGGCGTGGTTATATAAGAGCGAAACCCCCAGGCCCACCATTAGGACAATAACTAAAGAAGGCGGGGAGGTGGTTGACACCCAGGAGGGAGTCAACGAGGCATTCTTGGACTATTATAGGACATTATACGAGGACAGAGGAGGGGACAACCGAGAGGAGATTAGAGAAACTCTAAAAGACATGGAATTACCTAAGATTAGTGTTGAAGAAAGGGAGGAGCTGGACGCACCGATTACCTTAGAGGAATTGGAGGAGGTGGTGAAGCAGCTGCCCACCTGCAAGAACCCAGGCGCATACGGATTTCCTGGCGAGTTTTATAAAACATATAGAGTGGAAGTACTCCCCCCTATGCTAGAGATGCTCAATGAGTTGAGATGGGTCGGCTGCCGGAATCGCTTAGAGAAGCGTTAATTGTGCCGCTCCCTAAGCCCAACAAGCCAGGGCATAGCTGCGGCTCCTATAGGCCGTTGTCAATGTTGAACCAGGGTAGCAAGATATTGACGGCGGTCCTGGCCAATAGGCTGCGTAGAGTTATTAGCAAACTGATACACCCGGACCAGACAGGTTATGTCCCCAACAGAAATATAACCCACAACCATAGGCGACTCCATCGGGTGATTGAAGAGGGAAACAAGAGCGAGGGGGAAATGGCGGTGGTGTCCCTAGATGCAGTGAAAGCTTTTGATTCAGTGAGGTGGCCATGGTTGTTGGAGGCCCTGGAAGAATACGGGATGGGGCCGGGTTATGTTAGGTGGGCAAAATTACTATACAGTGAACCACTGGCCAGGGTACGCACAGGATCGGGGATATCTGAGAGGTGGCAACTCAGTAGAGGCACCAGACAAGGGTGCCCCTGGTCCCTGATGTTATACATTCTAGCCCTGGAGCCCCTGGCAGTGTACCTCAGACAACAATACGACATGGTCGGTATTGAGGTAGGGGGAGAGAAACACCTAATATCCTTGTATGCTGACGATTTACTACTATATTTGAAATATCCGGAGGAAAATCTTCAGTATATTCTAGAGGTTATGGAAAGGTATGCAGAACTATCCGGCATAGCGGTGAACCCCCAAAAATCGAGCATGTTCCCATTGGGGAGCTACATAGGAGCCCCTCTGGAGCAGTTGCCAGTGTTGCCCATACCTTGGGCGGCTGATTCCTTCCGCTACCTCGGAATAGATGTGTATCATACGGTGGAGGGGGAACACTTGCATAATACCGAGGTGGCGTGAAAAAAATCCGAACAAATATGAAGTTTTGGGAGAAGCTGCCGCTGGCGATGATGGGACGGGGGGCGATGCTCAAAATGGTGGTCCTGCCCAGGCTGTTACATTTCTTCAGTAATATACCATACTTGATACCCAAAAAGTTTTTTGTCAAACTGAACAGCATGTGCAGGGACTTCCTATGGCATGGCACTCGCAATAGAGTGGCGCTATGGAAGCTGCAGAACTTCCATGATAGAGGGGGCATTAAGCTGCTGAATTTTGAGGCCTATTATGTAGCTAGTCAGTTGCAATATGTAACCAAATGGCTCTCTGATGAGGTAACTCCTGAATTTAGGCTGTTTGGGCGGGACTGCACCCCGTTTTACCTAAAGGAGATTATCGGGGTGCCTAGAGTTGAAATTAAAGAACGCCCAGGTATGATGTTGCTTGGGTGGAAGATGTGGCGTAGAGTATGCCAACTGATGGAGAACCCGTACCAGTGTTCCCCACAGGTGCCGCTAGTCGCCTTAGCTGGGGGAGACAACCAACTCAGAATGATAATTAGGACCTATTGGGAATCGGTCGGGCTGGTCACATTGGGAGATGTCTGGCAAGAAGGGATTATTAAAGATTTCGAAGAACTGGGAGAAGAGGCAGGTTTGCACAGAGGCCAATATGTCACGTATCTCAGGCTAGTGCAGACTATTCGTAAAACCTGGCCAGAGACTGTACTGGCGGAGGAGCCAGACGTCCTAATGGGAACAATATAGGACATATCAGAAGGAGGGCATGAGATCTCTAGACTGTACGAGATGGTGATGACCCGGGTGGGGAAGGATTTGACTCATTTGAGGCTGGACTGGGAAGCGGAGGTGGGGGCACAGATGACCGATGAGATGTGGGAACGTGCTATGGGATACCACAAGAAGGTGTCCAGAAACGCCAGATTGCAGCAGATACAGTTATACATAACGCATAGAGCCTATATGAGCCCGAAAAGAATATCTAAGTTTGTAAACAAGCATGCCCAAAATGCGATGAAGAAGATGCTGATATGACACACATGTTCGGGTCTTGCCCAGTGATTGAAGCTTTTTGGGGGGAAGTGGCACGAAACCTAGCGGATAAAGGGGTCACGCTCAACATAGATACAGCCTGGGCCTGCCTGTTGGGAGGGTTTCCCAGACCACGGAATACTAAACATGTTGGGAAACTGAGGGACCTGGCATATGTGCTTGCTAAAAGAAGGATTGCCATGGGCTGGAAGCAGTGCCACAAGCAACAGGCTGAGGTATGGTTTCGGGACTTGCAAAAATGGGCGGAGGCTGAAACGGTAGTGTGGCAGGAGGCATGTAGCAAGTGCGGGGAAGAAGAAGTGGGTAACCTGATGGCTTGGAGAATGTTAATAACAGGACTGTTTGGCACATTGGTGGATTCTGCAGCTTCGGAAGGAAGCGATACCCGGCCACACGCAGCAGATACAGAACGAGAAACGCAAATAAGCTCTTGAGGGGGGAGGGATTTGGGGAGCAGTAACGTGCATTAATTGATGTTCACGAGTCTGTTGTAAATAATGCTGCAAGTTTGGTTTGTATTGTTTATTTGTTTTCAAAATAATAAAACTTTATTTAAAAAAAAATGCCTTGGTGGCGTCTAGGGCCATCAACACCAGTCCCTGGGAGCTTCAGGAGGTGAGGTCTACCAGGTCCAGGGCTCTGCGGATGTCATCTCCTGCCGATCTGTTCATAATAAAGCCTGCCTGATCGGGGTGAATTATGTCGGGTAGTATGCGTGACAGGCGGTTAGCAAGAATTTTGGAGTATAAGTTAGCATCAATATTCAGCAGGGCTATTGGCCTGTAGGAAGCTGGGTCACTCGGGTTCTTCCCCGGTTTGGGTAGAAGGATGGTGGTTGATTATTGCATTTAGGGGGTCACCGTTCCTGTCTCCCTAAAAGAGTTAAAGAGCGCCACCAGGGGGGAACCAGCTGGGGTTTAAACATTTTGTAGAACCTCCAGGAAAATCCGTTGGGGCCCGTGGCCCGGGATTTAAGGGACTTAATGGCTTCCTCGATCTCCTCACCTGTGATCGGGGCCTCCAGGCTCTCCCTAGTCAAATCGGGTAGTTGGGGAGGGCTGCTTCCTGTAGGTAATATTTTTGTTTAATCAGGTCCGGAAGTGGCGCTGTCATTACCTGGGCCATGTGATCCACCGCCAGCTGTTGCTTTTTCAATTCCGCATATTGTATAACTCCATGTGGGTCTTGCAGTCCAATAATGGTGCGGCTATGTTTTACTTTAGCCAGTTTAGCTACAAGCGGCTTGTTCGCCTTATTGTTCTTCACATAATAGAATTGTTTAGTTTTAGCTAAAAGCTGTGCAGTGTGTTCGGCGTAGTGGGCCTCTAGCTTCTTTCTGGCGATGCAGATGACTTGCTGTGTCTTAGGGGACCAGCCTTTTTTCTTGTGAATTTCCTCTGCTGCTTTCCGTTCTTCCTCGAGGATCAAGCAAGCCAGTCGCCTACTCTGATGAAATGCCACTCCCTCCCTGTGCGATTAGTTCTCCCCTGATCACCGCTTTCAAGGCATCCCAAGTGTTTGCAGGGGAGGTGTTTTCGACTGGGTTTTCTCTGAGGAAGTTTTTAATCGCTGTTGCAATCTTGTCCCTAGCAGCATTTTGTTAAGAATTGGATCGTAAAGAGTCCACCTGCTCGAAGAATTGGGTTTTGGTCATATGCTCGGATCTCCATGATTACTGGGGCGTGGTCAGACAGGATCCGCAGACCGATAGATACATCATTGGCGTAGGAATGCATCTGGGGGGATGTCAGGAGGAGGTCAATCCTTGAGAAGGTTCGGTGAACGTAGGAATAGAAGGAGTAGTCCTTTTCGGAGGGGTGGAGCATCCACCACAAGTCCACTACTTCCAGAGACCTGAATAGGCGCAGGAGACTGAGCGCCTGAGTGAAGTCTACAGAGGTAGGGGGGGTGAGATTTATCTTTTGTAGGGTCTGGTACTCCATTGAAGTCTCCGCCAATTATGACTTGGTCTTCTGTGAAGGGGGAGAGGTAGGAGCCCAGCGAGTCATAGAAGGCTGCTTGCCCAGAGTTGGGGGCACATACTGAGACAAACGTGTATAGGTCTCCCCGCAATAGGCCTTTGACTGCCACAAATCGGCCTTGCGGGCATGTTTTTGTTTCCAGGAGCTGGGGTTTCAGACCATTTGTCAATCTGGAAAAATGAATACCCTTCATTTGGTTGACGGACGTATCTTGATGGCCGAAGGCCAACCGTCTTATGCACAGAATTATAGAAATACAGACTGCTATGCTTGACCAGCAAGCGGACATTTTAAACGTAGCAAGAATCGCCATTTTGCTTGTTAACCATTGCTCATTGCTTTCTGTCTAAACTGCTTTGCAGCCTGTAATTCTTGCGAATTCTGCTTACTCTGCTCAACTGTTAACATTGTTGTCTGAATATGAAAGGGCAAGGTCGCGGGACTGAGGAGTTCGTTGAAACTCCTCATGAGTAGCCCAGAAAGGAATGCCCATGCTCCCTCTCTGTAGCCTTGAGGGAGAGCTGCAGGGCATTTAATCATTTCACAGCTGCCAGCCAGTCTCGTACTGTGGTAAAATATGTTAGAATAAAACAGCTAAAGGCTTGAATTATGCTCTTCTTACGGCCCCCCTTCGCAAAACCCTTTAGAGCGTGTCAGCTCCCAGGACACGAATAGTACCTCATAGATAGCAAAGCTTGGAATGTGGCTCTTCCCCCGTGTGCAGCTTGCTTCCAAGAACAGAACCACCGTGTTCTGTTCAACAACTAAAAGATGCCTCCGCACTTTCTAATTGCACATTGTTACTAGAATAGACATCGAAAGTGTCATAATTGTCATACCCGTCGGAAATGTCCATCGTCATCACGAGTTCAAAGAAACTTAATAAAGAGGGGTGTTAAACATGACATAGCTGATTGTGTGATATGCATTTTGTATATATGTAACTGATGTACGTAATTCGCTCTCTTGCGTCCCTCGAGGTCTAGAAAATACACGTCGCGGGGCGTGAGATCAGAATTGGTCAATTGGGACTATTTTGCTTGCAATAAACCCTAGCATTGGGAATTTGAACCTCGTGTCTGGCGCATCTTTTTCGTGTATGGTTATTGCCTTGTTTCCATATCGCGAGGGACCCCTAGGGGCCCCTTTAACCTTCCTGAAGAGGATTGCAGTGCCTCCCTTCTTAGAGCCACCTGAGGCGAAGAACTGGAGTGGGTAAGATTGGGAGTCCACCGGTAGTAGGTGAGTCTCCTGGAGCAGAGCTACCGCTGCATCTTCGTTCTGAAGCTTTTGTAGAATCGACTTACGTTTGGCGGGGGAGTTCAGTCCATTGACACTGAGGGAGAGAAATTTTAGGGTTTGATGCTCCTGGGCTAGGTCCCTCCCTGCTGCCGTGTCGGGGGGTTTGGGTGGGGGGGGGTGGTCGGAAGGATGCAAGTTAGCCACCATTTCGAAGTGCTAGGAATGCGTCACCCTGCTCTTGGGGTTTTAACACGAGCCCCCAACGGGAGGCCGTAACTTTAACTGGTGGGGGGGCCAACATTGTGGGTTCAGCCATTCCCCTGGCCAACCGTGCCAATCGAGTAGGTAAGAGTAATGTGGGATTCCAAGGACTCATAGGTGGAATGCACCTTGGAAATGGGCATGGGCCGTAAATGGGGCCGGCTGCATTGGTTATAGAGGTTCTTAAGCTGGGTCAAGGTGAGAAGTTCCTTTGGGACGGCGCTGGGAAGTCAGTGAAAACGTGAGGAAACATTCCGCAGGTTACGGTCCTACATCAGATTACCTTCTCCTGCTGCTCCGTGGTACCTTCGACCAGGAGGACCGCTTAGGTTTCGGGAGGAAGACAGCTACCACGTCAATAGTGTCCTCCGATCTTGGTGATGTGGCCTCTTCGGGCGAGGATAGATGCATGATTTTGTTGGCATCTTCAAGGTGGCTGATTCTACGTAGGGTGCCGTTATATGAAAACTGTAGGGCAGTTGGGAATAGCCAGCCATCTGTATCGAATCTGATGCGCCTGAAGGAAGGGAGTCGGAGGCGGGAGAGATTTTCTCTTGTGGGGTGTAAGTAGAGAGCGGTCTTGGTAGATCTGGAGAGGTGAACCCTGGAAGGAGAGTTCGTCTTGAGAGCGGGCGATTGCCAAGATGGCCTCCTTTGTGGTGAAGAAGCGCAGTCTAGTTATGACGTCAGGGGGGGCGGTCTGAGTCCACTCCCCGACGTGGGCGCAGCCTGTGAGTGCGATCCAGAAAGAGTTGAGATTTGTCCAGATGTTGGAGCAGGGATTGGAAGAAGTCCCCCACATATTCCGCCAGGTTTTTGTCTGGAACAGAGGTCGGTATCACTCAAATTCGGAGGTTGTTGTGCCAGGTCCTATTTTCAAGGTCTTCTCGTTTGAATTTGTGGATTTCACATTTGTCTTGCAAGGTTCTGATTGAGCGTTGGCATTTCCCCCAATGTGGTTGCCTGGGCCTGGGAGCGGTCATCTATATCCCCCAGCCTTTGTTCCACCTCGGTCATCCTTTGATCGGTGTGCCCTAGCTTAGTGGTAAACTCTGTCATGCAGGATCTAAATTCAGACTGAATGTCAGCCATAAAAGCCTGTATGTCCCTCTTTGGTGGCAAAGGCTTCTCTATCCTCTTGAGATTTTTGTAGGGTAAGCTTGGGCGGGTGGGGGGAGGGTTGTGTTTCTTTCCCTTGTCAGTCGGTGTGAACATAGTGGCAATATCTGAATTCTTACCAGCTTTTAGTTGCTTCACAATTGCGCCAGTCTGGGTGTAGAGTAAGTGACCCAGAGATCCCTCGGAGATGTAGAGTGGGGAGGCTATTGTCTGAGGTCTGAGCGTACAAGTTATTGGAGTGAGGATCACGGTTATTTGTTTAATACATGCGGGGGTAGGTGCTTCCGTAGATTGAGGCCTCCCAGAGCGGGGTGGGGAGGCGAGGGGGACTTTGGTTCCTCAAGCAAGGTGTGGGATTGGGATGTCGTCCATGGCTCCAAAGTGCAGATTGAGGAAGAGGGGGGTAGAAGAGTGGGCCGGGGCGCCCCAGGAAGGAAGTGGAGGGAGAAGGGGGAGCGGAGCAGCTGCAGGCGCACCCCTGTTCAGTGAGGCATCTTCAGGGTGGAGTGTGGGGGTCCAATTCGGTTCAGGCGCCGAGAAGTCCCTGGTGGCAGTGAGGGTCCCTTCTGATGTCTATGCCTTATGGTGGCTTGAATGTGAGGCTGGAGGAACTGGAAGGGCAGGGTGCTCCGTGAAGAAAGCAGGGTGTTGCGGTTCCTCCCAACCAGCTGGCTGCCCACCACGATCAGGAGCCGGTGCCAGGAAGTCGCTGGAGGTGCGGGGGGCCCCTTCCCCCGGGTTGACGCTTTGCAGGCTGGGTCCGTTCTAGGGTCTCAGGGGTGCTGCTCTACAAATAGAGCATGGGCTGGGCGGGATCACATTTGCAGCCGCGCTGCTTAGCGCAGGCTGCAGCCAGGCCCAGGCCGGTCCTCCTCCACACGAGTGGGGGAAATAGAGAGCCGGTGTGAGAAGGAGGCTGGATGCTGGGCTGACGTTCCGTGAGAGGCACAGAACGTTGCTGTTCCCTCGCAGCAGGTGGAGCAGGCTATCGGAGCTTGAGGCAGGGGGGCGGAGGAGCTTCACCCTGCTACCCCGGCGCTTCAATGCACCCGTTTCTTTGTGTGCCGCAGGGTTTCCAAAGTCGCTGGTAGGGTTCTGACATTTTAGTTGCTGGAACTTGACCAAAACTGCTTATGCAGCGGGCCCATCAGGGAGGCCTCTAAGAGCGTCCGCATTGCCGGAGCTCCAGGCCACGCCACCACTGTTCCTTCCTGCAGGTCCTATATGATCAAAATTAGCATCAAACTGAAACAGTAATTAGGACTTACCTAAGATTCAGAAATAACATACAAAAGGCAGGAGCTTTGGAGTTATATGTACATGAATAAAAGATGTATTTGAGTCACGCAGCTTGACTTGGGAAAATGTTCCAGTCAAAGTGTCCCATTAAGTCGCCTAACGGCACAAGCACATCAATGTTACAGCTCTTTAATTAGACTGAAATGACCACTTCTTCTGAAAACAAAGTTTTTAATCAATGAAAGCCACCATGTTGAATACTTTAATATAAATGGGGCGGAAATAAAGTGCCCGACTTAGTCACTTGAATTCAGATAGGCCATAGAAGATTGCACAGTTTTAAAATGTTTATGAAATTAATAGTGTGCAAAGAAAATGTAAAGCTACAAAAGTAAACAGAAAAACCTTTAAACCAATGTTCAATATATTTGTAGGCATGTTGGGTTCATACTCGCAGACAAAACTGAACCCAAAGCTTTTTCACTATTCATAGTGTACAAGATGAGCCATGCATAAACCTGTACAAATATGACCTGCTTATGCTGGTTGAAACATTGTGAAGACAATACCCATTGACCCACCGACGCACCCAGGATTCTGAAGAAACACTCTTGCCTATGCCAATTGCCCTGGCTTTGTTACAAGAAAGCATCAATTAATCAGATGCATGGTGTTAGTTGCCACTGATTCACAAGTGCACACCAATCTTCACACCCTTCACAAAAAGATAAAGGACAATTTAAAGTTGAACACTCCTTTGATTTGTTAAAATGAATACATTAATCAGTATTAAGCAAAGGTTCGTGAAAGACACTATTTTATAAGCAAAGAAAAGCAGTTTAAAATTCAAATACATGTTTTAAATATCAAACAATGGATTCGTAATTCTTTACAATGTTAGAGAAAAAGTAAGCGGCCATGATAACGAGACAAGTTGACTTTCCGGTCCCGATATGATCATGGAAGCCACTGACCTTCAGGCTGTGGGTTCTGCTGCTGCATCTCAAGCTGTTTCTTCCTCCGGGCTTCCAGAACTGGATTTTCATACTGCGTTTTCCTGTTTACATGGCTTTTGAAAAAGGAAGAAGGAATTACATTAGCATGATTTCCGGCAGACACATCAACTGTCTTCCAGACAGGAAACCCCTCGGACAACAAGTGCAAAAAACTAAAAACAAAAGTGTTAGTTCTAACAACTTCTAGGAAGAAAGAACACGAGTTAAGCATAGAAAAAAAGCAGATAAGCCACCAATTAACGAGTTATGTTTATCATAACAATTCTGACTAGACGAGCTCGACACAGAGCATGTTGAGGATGGTCTTTTCTGAAGTCCAGTCCGATAGGATTCATTCACCTTCCAATTGCATCCCTTTGCTAAACACTCCAATCAATCACGTCACGTTAACATGAGCAGAAGTCCACTGGGAAAGGTCTGGTCTAGACCATCTTGGAAACATCCACCTTCAAGATTTAGCAGGGCTATGTTGATCCCACTGGTGATCAAGGAGAGACGGACTAGTCTGTTCAGCTCATTGTTAGACCCGCCATTTGCAGCATCCCTACCCAAGAACCCTACAGTGGCAGTAGGCTCAAAAAAGACCAACAAAATTATTTTGACCTATATTCTACAGTCAGAAATACTCTGCCATTTAAAATGCTCACCTGGCTAGGAGTGCATCTTTAATTCCTCACATCACATGGTCTAGTTAAAGGATTAAGTGGTTCATTTCTGCAAGTGGGTTGGGATGTGTACCACAAGTGGTGATCGAAGAGGCCTAGGGGTGTGAGGCAGAATTTTGGTTGGGCGTCTATTTTTTGGGAAAGTGACACAGGGCATGTTAATCCAGGTCTGAGACAGAATGCTTAGAAGCACAACCATGGCTCCCAGGCAATTGCTGTGGACGCTTCCACCATTTACCTCACTGCAGTTCTTAGTTGGTCAAAAGAATCGATCTAAAGAAGTCACCCACAAGTACTCAGGGGGTTTCAATACAAATTTCTGGGACGGGACCTTGTTGTAATCGGACGAAAGTTTAATGATGACCACCCAATGAATACAGCATTGCTCTCCCCCGGCCTTCAGCAGTTTGCAAATGCTACCCGGTAGGTCGACTGACGCCTCCGAGGCAGTGCTTCCACTGGATGAACAGCTTATTTGTAGATTAGGCAGTGCTTCCACTGGATGAACAGCTCATTTGTAGATTTAGCCTCCGAGGCAGTGCTTCCACTGGATGAACAGCTTATTTGTAGATTTAGTCTGATAAATAAACTGCCTTTGAACAAGACCCTCAGGCAGGCAAGTGCCACAGAATCTGCTAAAACGAGTGTATCCAATCATGGGCACAAACAAAAACCTGAAGAAATCAAACCACCGACTATAAAACATGTCAGTGGAATCATTTGCACGTGGTGAAATGGATGCGGCTGGCATAGAGAAAGCGGATTAGATATTGCGCAGGGTTTAACTACATCAGCTAGCAGCGCAATGGGCACTGGACAGTAGTATAATTTTAGTTCTTGCATAACAAACCATGTGGGATTCCTCTCAATTCGAAGTGCAGACATAACAGCTGTTTTTATTACGCACATTTATGGTATCTTACTTATCGATCCCTGAAGGATTCAAGGCTGTCTTGCATGCCGCAGAACTGGCTGCGCTCGTGTCAGATACCAGTGCTTTCACATGTGTACTGCGTGTACAAATTCAGTTTACACAACATTTTGCAGGCTTTTACCGCAAAGGTGCATGTCTACCTTTCAATGTTTATTTAGGTATCCGCTGAGAAAATAAACACGGTTTAACCCAGAGGATATAGTGGTATATCGCCTTCCAAGCTGCGCTTACAAAGTAATGTGAGATGTCCAGTGTACTAAGCAAAAGTGTGGCAGAAAACCTCGCCAGCAATCACAGAACAATAGCTGTGCCATCTCAAACTGTTTTGTAGAGGGAGGAGAGTACTACTGCTGGACTGACCCTGTGTAGAGATATGCTAAGGTACCCCACTGACTTTTCGTGTAAACTAATAAGGGAATTACATATGACGTTTTAGGATGCCCATCTGCTACTCTAAAGTCGTTTTCACTACAATCCTACTTAACGTGGATAGGACGACTGCTAGTATGTAGCTGCAAAAGTAATGGTAATGATTTGTTATTTATATGGAGCTTTTCCAAAGCGCTTTACACAGAACATTTTAAATGCACTATCACTCAAGTTAGTGCTGATTCCTCAGAAGCCTGAATGGCTAAATTGCCTTTGCCGGGATTGAAGCATGAAAACTGGAAATCACTCACAGATCACAGCAGTGAGTACTCAACCCACTGAGCTATCTTAATGGCTGAAAGTAATTGTGATCCACTTACATCCCAAAATGGTTTCGACACAAAACAACTGCCATAGTGCCCACCTGCTTTAATCTCAAACACAAATATTGTCAAGCCATAACTGCTGAACTGGAATCTGTTGCATAGCACAAGTCATCAGTGAATTCATTGAGGCGGGAGCTGTGGTCCCAACTGAAAGGATGGAGCCCTAGCTATAGCGCTTTTAGGGTTCTCTTATAAAAAGGGGTGACATGGAACCTCTAACAGACACAGGCAAGTAATGGGAGGAGTTGAACAATGTTCCGAACTCTTTTTTGTATTTTCTTATATTTCTGATGGCCTTATTTTGCTGCATTGAAAACTGCACTCTCCCTTTGTAAATACTGTACCCTGCTGAGAATTTGTGGCAAAGGATTATGGAATGTTATTTTTTTAGGTTGCTGGGGGATGGAGTCAATACCTGGTATTTGTGATGTAGCATATTAGTCTCTCATGCCTCTGCTCTACACCCCATGTAATGCAGGTGCATAAGGAACAAAGCAGGGGTTGGAAAAGGGACAAATAGCGAGGACATAAAGATAGGTAGCTTCAAACTACAACGTGCATTCCACCTTCCAAGTTCCAAACCACATCATAGAACAACCTGAGCGAAGCTACACTTGTCCATCAGAAGTCATTCGGAAACCATTAGTATAACATATCCCTGTAGTATCTGGTTACCAATCCGACTATATTTAAAAAAAATCCTTTTCCCAAAATGTAGCATTAAATTTCAAGTGAACTTGTATAGAACCCCATGGCTGATTATTAAATCAATACAACTTTAACTAGGGTAGGGATAGACGCAGAAGCTTTATGTAGAAGTTACTTTGCCACTGGCATCCCTTTAACTTGACAGCCAATCAATTAAATCACAGCAACATGCACTATAAAATAAACGTATTAACACTTAAAACATGCCCGATGATCTCTTCCACTAACATATGCACGTATTTAATTCTATACACCTTACATAATGTTTGGAGGTTAAGTGTTTTTGTTGACATGGTGGTAAGATAACAATGAGACACCAAGCTAAGGAAACTGCTGGCAGGCCCATGAAGTGGTGCAAACGTAGAAGCAGATTTTACATCTCCTTGCAGAAAGCAAAGTTATTCAAGTTACCTAATAATTTAGGAGTGCAACCTATTTGTATGGTCAATAAGTCAAACACTGAATCGAAAAAAGCTCTTGGAACAAGGAGATAGCTGAGTATGTTTAATCTAAACTTCCAAAAGGGTATATCTCGGAATGTTGCATGGTCATTTTTGCGCACTGTGGCTTTCACCCTTGATGTGGGAGGCGGCGATGGCCAGTAACAGTGCACCAGCCCCAGGCAAGGTAGACCTGAGCGAAGAGAGGTTGAAAGCCATCCACACCCCGGGCTAACCCCCAGCGTGATTCCCTTCTTCTGGACTGGGGTAGAAGTTCGGTCCCAAGTCTTGACTTCTGGGAGAAGGGAGCCACCCCCCCCCCCCCGGCCAGGAAAGTCAGAACACAAGAGACAACGTTCAAGCAGTTCTCCTCGGCAGATACACTGCCAATCTAACAGTTTGTATGCAAAAGGTATTCACACGTTTTCTGACCAGGAGGATGACTCCCTTCTCCTAGTATCTTGTTTTTAAAAATCAGAAATGTTGATTACTAGGACAATGCCTCCTCCTGCTAGTATCTTGACAATTCCACACAAGCAGGGGGAAGGATTCCCTTCTACTGGTATCTTTTACAGAAGCAGGGGGAAGGATTCCCTTCTACTGGTATCTTTTCACTAGTTAACACAATTCCAGATCACCAGTGGGAATGATTCCCATCCCCAGGTCTCTCTCACTTTAGTTTCACAGTTCACTACTACCAGGGGGTACTGCAACAAGGAAGAGGACTCGTGCTACTTGCTGTGTTTAGGGCCCAGACCCTGGCTTCTCTCTGTTTGGCTTGGTCCACTTTCCTGGCAAATAGGACCATGAGGATGATACCTTGCTTCTTAGTTTGGGTCTCAGACCCCCGTTTCTTCCACTCTTGGCTCACTCTCTCACCAAGTACTGATACGAGGAAGATGCCTCGCTCCTTGATCTGGGCCCCCAACTGCTATCTGGTGGTTGGTGGTTTTCGTTAGTTGGGCCGAGGAAGGATTATCTGACGCAGGACCACTTTGCCGGCTGCCCTGCATCCTACTAGGCCTCCTGAACTTCCCTGTACCTGCCATTGAGATCGGGTAGCTCTCTGGTTCTTCCTGGGATTAGACATCCATATGGCAGCACCAGCGTTCCTTCTCCCTTGGTTTGTCAGCTAGTCGGGTCTGCTTCTCATAGCCTCGTCACCACACTGTTCTTCAAGACTGGTGGGGAGGTTACTTCCTACTCTGCCTTCTCAAAACTTCCAGGGCGGCTCGCCTGCGTCCGCCGCTCTGCCAGGTTCTTTTCTGGATGAGATTCGAAAGTCGGGGTTTCGTCACAGGCTGAAGACATTAAGTCCTTCTTTGGTTTCCTTTTTGTTAGGAGAGCTCCATCCTGGCGCAACGTCCACACCTGCAGTGGTGGCCGTCATTTTGGTCCTTATTCCTCCTACGGACCACCTTGTCCCAGTACTTGGGTCAGGCAAATCCTCAGGGCTCTCCATGATCTTTTTCGTCCCAGTACCTTTGGTTAGGTGACCCTCGCAGATGTTAAAGCTGTACACCCCACTTTGTTTGCAATACATATTTGGGAGTTCCGGACTGCAGAGGGGCAGCACCGGGGTGATCTATGCCCCACTGCTGAGAGACACTATTGGTGTGCCTCCTCTCCCCCACTGTGGAATTTACATTGTGTAATGGGAGAAATATTTGATTCCTGGCTGCCTTCATGGACTACAGCTACCAGAATTCCCTGAGGCTACAAACCTGTACTAACCAGTAACACCTGAACTGACAGCCTCCCTGAGGAGTACTTGAGGCACGAAAGCGCTTGAAGGAGATCACCATCTGGACAGTAAGAGGCTGAATGAGCTGGAAAACAAAGTGCGCCCCTCACCCCCCTTTGTTTGGGCCTACTCGCTCTATGGCAATGTGTTGGAAGAGTGGTCTAAAGACTGAAAGTGTGTATAGGGCATGGGTGGGGGGTAGGTGTACTGTGTTCTCCCAAGAGGTTTTCACTTCTCCCGAGAAGTGAGCTCTCTTCCCATGAGATCCTAGCCGCCTCACCACTCTGGACTCATTGGAAGGGGCGTTTCCTCGGGGAGAAGTCACATCTGGGGATTTGTCACAGTCCCCGTATACGGTCCAGTGAAACCTGCAGAAAAGTTAACTGGGTTGGGGAAAGATGCGTCTAGTGGTGCACAACTACAGGAGGCACCAACCCCAAAGTGCAATGCTCCAAATGACCTACCAAGACCACAATGGTATCTGCACTCCAGCAGTTAGCTTGTGTTAGCAGCTGGAGTGTCTTGGCATGTACCCAGCAGGCCAGAAATGGCCAAAGGCAGATGCGCTCCCGCAGAAGGGCTTACATTGCAATTATTGCTTTTACTTTGCCAGGGATTACTTGCGCCACTTGCGTGGTTTCTAACAGAGATCACTGCCGAGAGAGATCTGTTGGACAGGGCTTCTCAATCGCTTACAGAACTGAAAAGAAGGTCCTGCCTCTGAGAACCAGCTTGTTTCTTTAGATTAAAGTAGCCATAACTGAATAAAGACCACTCTGGACTCCACAAGCCAGCGATGTTCCCTGAGCAACCTCATTCAATCTTAGCACCAATAGCACATATATGAACTAGTTGGCTGTTGCCCAAAGAGGCGATGCAGTCATTATGTAGGTCTGGGGATACATGCTGACCTGAAAAAAAAGGGTAGTCTGGTACCTAAACCGTACCAATACATGTGTATGAAGCAGTTTATCCTAGTTGGTAGGGCTCCCACATGAGAATCTATACAAGATGCCAAAGCAATATCAGAGAGATATGAACGAAATGCATACAGCCTAATTCCAGCTACATTGCAGTCACTCTCCAACACCTACAACAGCATGCCAGAAAACACCAAAACACCTTATTTTCTTCCGTGGGTACATTTCTACTGGATGACCCTCAAAAGAAGCAACAGAAACCATTATCACTACATGCTCCTCAACAAACCTACTAAAGGTCAACCCATTCATTTTGGAAACTGTAGCAAAGCACAACAGCACAACCAATGATCTGAAGTTCCAGGCAATACACAGTCTACAACCCCCTGTTCTCCATGTGATTTACTTAGTAATACTTGATGTGCCAATAGTGTATCTTTTGGTCACAGCAATTACCATTCTACAAGTGCACAATATTATCCACCCAGGACTATCCAAGGGCCAACAACCACCCTTCTACTTCAGAAAATGCATTTCCTCTAGGTTTTCTATTGACCTTTCTTAGCCTCTTGCTACTGTAGGAACATAATTCACTGGACGGTCGATCCAGGAACCTTTAGACTATGAAAAGAAGCTGCCATTCTATAGCTGTGCACCCCAAGGTAGCAAAGGCTGTAGAGTAGGATGGGTGTTTGGCTTAATTAGCCCACCGTTCTGCATATTTGATGCAAGGTGATCAGAAGGGGATGAAAGGGGGCCTTCTTAGGAGGTGCCTATTACTCATACTCTTAAAACCACTTCTATACCATGGTTTGAGCTTGAGGTTGTCCTGTTCCTTCCGATTCAGTCCAATAGGATTATTTATCTGATGCCAGTCACAGAGCTTCACCAATCACAATCAAGCTAACAATCCAGCTGTCCTGACTCAAAGAAGCAGATCAAGATTAGAAATGTATCTCCAGTGCCAATATCCTCTTTTGGTCCTCTCAGCCTTGTAAGGAAATTTAATTCATAAGAAAAGATGCAGAGCAAGGCGTCATTTTGAAAACAATATTTAAGTTGCAGCTTGCCCAGAGCAGTTGGGAAACGCAAGCACAAACAAAATGTGCAATATTTTGCAGCTGCTCAAACCCATAACTGGCAAAGCCTGAGATGAGAATTTCAAGTACCAGAACATATCCTGCAACTTTGGTTAAAATAGAGAACTGCTTAACTTGAGGAGAAAGAACAGCAGTTACAAGAAAAATAAATGTGCCCTTTACGCTGCTGTGTATTGAGGAAAAATGTAAAATCAAGAGCAATAGGAAAATGTATCTTATAAAAGCTGAATGTGTGAATGGGATGACATTAAAGGAAGCCATTGCTGAACTTGACATCTGTATTCTGTTCATGCCACCTCCCCAAAATGAGAGGTGGAAACAGGCCCCATGCTTTCTCACAGATAAGGAACAATTAATGGGGGTTGACCCATAATCATAATGGCTGGCCTGCAACTTGGTCACGGACTGGCCAAAATGGAAATCCATCCTGAGCCGGCGCTGTAATGGGCTGCATCGTACCTTGTGGGTTTAAAATAATGAACTAATGGGGGGTTCAGCTGATCCGTGGTGCCTAAGTTGATCTCCCAGCCCTCATGAAGGCAGAGAAAAGAAAATATCTGTAAAAACAAAGGTTAATCTGAAAATCTAACAGATCCGGGAACTATCTGAGGGGGCAGGACAGAAATCTTAAAACCGACTGCAAACTACAAGGGATGTTACCATGTCCAGGTTCCGTCAAATACCTTGCTGCTCTGCGTTAACACAGCAAATATAATAAAAATACAAATACCAGGCCAAAAACAAAAGATGCCAAGTGATATTTTGCATAGTGAAAAAATACAACATGGGATTCACTATTTAGGCCATAATTCGTTGAAAGTTAATTTTTCTTTTGCACTGTTAACCTAGAAATGCTGTATTGGGTGGTAGAAAATTTGAGAGGGGTCATTGTCAGTATGTAAATTAGTTGAATTTGCATTTCCTCACAAAGTAATGCAATACACTAGTGTGTCATACGTCACAGTGTCTGCCGAGACAAGCTGGTAACTTTGAGATAGAAACATAATTTGTACTGAAAGGTATCAATAAATCACAAGCCAAAACCTGTAGGTAATTGACCATTGGTCCTATAATGATAAAAAGTGCATCAACTGATTTGTGCCGAAGAGGAATCTGGGGAGCAAATAAGTAAAGTGTTCATATGCATGCAATTCATTATGAGAGAATGTGGCAATATGTAATGCAAGAAATCATGGAGATGACATCAATTAAACTGGGTTTAGAAGTCATTTCCATCAGACTGCCTCCTTCAGTAATATGCCCAATGAATGCGGAGGGGTAGGTCTACTATGCTGTCACCTTTGGAACACTGTCCAATTGCATACATTGACCAATTAGATTGGGGAAAGTAGACACCTCAAAAAAGGTGGGGTTGCTGTAAGATTCAACTCACTTACTCAGGAGAGACACTGACAAACTCTCTCACTCCCTGACTAATGGAGAGAAAGATGAATTGGTAACAGAAAGGAGAAGGAATAGTTTGCTCTCCTTTTAGACACATTAAGGATTATTACCAGCACCCTAAACAGGAGGTTTTCAGTGGAAGAAATAGCCAACAGGCTGTGGAGGAGAGCTAATCCCATTTTACCGACTGATACCCTCCTGTTTCTAGAGGGGGAGAATTTAACCAGTCCTCAAGAAGGTGCCAACCTGTCTGGGATAAAGCCAAAGGAAATTCATATGCGAGTTTAAATCCAGGCCCTGTACTTTGTTAGTGTGGAAGGGTGGCAATATGTAAAACAATAGTGCGCAAGAGAAGTTAGGGAACATTTCAGAAGTGCACGCGCATCTGGAAAAAGATCTATTTGAGAGAGAAGGTCACATTGTGTGAATACAGTGAGATTCCCCTCACTCTCTGTAATGTCTAGCACAGAAGAATTTTCGCGGTGTTAAATGGACATCTCACTGTGTGCAGTCTAGAAAAAAAAAAGAAAAAAAGAATGGAAGTAATTCCTGGGTATATCAACAAGCAGAATATTGTTAAAGCCAGTTGTTCCATACCAAAGGAAGAAAGAGGGTGATTATTTGCTACCCATCCTCCCTCTGTTTAAGGTGCCCAATGAAAGGGAGAGAGGTACGCTTTTAATGATGTTAGGGAGAATTTTAATTTCTGTGCCAATTCCCTTTAAACTTGGAGACCCCCCCAGCTCTTTTGCTGGACTGAGGAAAGGCAGAATGTTAGGGAGGTTCCCGAAACTTGCCTATAGGAGTGCCTGAATGCAACCAGTCCTAATAGGGTGGGCTGGGTGTCCTTTCAGGATGCTTAGTTAAAACGTTATGTTAAATAAATAACACTTTATAACGGAAACCTTGAGTGTAAGAGTTACTTGGTTACTTGTATTGACGAACTTCATTGCTATAGCTCTACAGCTCTTATTTACCCCTCTTGAGATAGGCCTGGCTTCTCAGTCACACTACCAACTTGTGTAGTATAGACCTATACCAGAAGGTGGGTTACCTAATACCAATTAAGTGTTGTATAGTCGCACACAGTGTGACTGCACCAATTCTTACCTAACAGCCACCCTGCTGTGTGATTGACAGCCTATGGCTGTGAATGAATGAAAACTTGCATAAAATTAAAAAGGTTTTTGGGACCAAGAGTAGAGTCTACCACTGGTGGACAGAATCCGAAGCAGAAGACGAGAGACAACACCAGCAGCACACGCCGGGAGCGTAAAGTGCCTGGTGAAGCCCTGCAGCTGTACTGACCCAGTTTTCGAATCGACAGGGAAGACCCGTAAAGGACGATTTCCTCCCTTTGGCTGGTGGGTCCAACTAGCCTCGAGACAAACCTTTGGTGCAACCCCTGACTTGCTGCGACTTTCCAAGGCTGCAGAAGGTCAAAACCTGGGGTGCCTCGACCACTTGGGAGTGCACTGTCTTTCCAAATCTGAATCCGGCTAGATCTTCCTAGGCATCCAGAGGACCCTACAGAAGCAAGAAATCTGTTTCCTGAGCCCCTTCACCAGAGTCCAGGACCGAGGAATCAAGGAAATCCTACCCAGAGCTTTTCGTTTCACTGGCGCTGAGAAAAAGGCACCAAAACCACAAAGAGCAGCTGAATCGATGGAAATCCATTGCTGCCGAGTGCCTCTCTGAAGTGCTACTGCAGAAGCCCACCAGACGTCCTCCCTTTCATCACCACCACCACCAAGGAGCAAGGGTCTACTGCATTGTATCGTGAAGGCAACTAGCTGGAACACTTTGTTCATTTTCAAGGTACTGTGGGGCTTGTTTTCTGGTTATTGTTTTGCCATTTGGGGTGCTTCCTACCTTTGAGAGTGCGATTTAACCTCAACTTTACCTGCATTGGCTTTACAGCTTGTGCTTTCTAAAGGTGACTGCTCTCGAGTTGCTGCGATGTCTCTTTTGAACATGGACTATTTAAGAAAAAATGTCTAAGAAGAAGAGCATCAGAACTTTGACTTTGTCCATTGTCTTTGGCTGCCCTGTCTCCCTAAAGGCCTCCTTCTGAACCTATTGGCTTTGGCAGTGCTTATTCCCTTACAGGTCTTAAATGTTGAAGACTTTAATGCTGGGATAAATGACTGCCTTCATCCCTTTCAGAAAATCTAACTGTTCTTATAACCTATCAGTCTGTTCTAATCTAAACGCAACCTTTCCTTCCTGAAAAACTGAAAATTGCAAAGGTGATACTATATAAATGCTATATTGACCTCAAATGACACCTCTGGGTGCTGGAACATGTGTAACATATGAATTAATTGCTCACCTGCTTTATTGTTTACTTTTTTAATTGAATCCTAATTTGGGATTAAGGTTAAAGCCAATTACTGTTTTTTATAGAATGCTTTAAATATCGTTGTGCATATATAGTTATTATAACTAAGTGTAAAAGTGTTTAATCGGATACCTGTATTTACTAGTTTTATCGCACAGCTCTACAGCTCACATTACACCTCTTAAGAGAAGCCTGGCTGCTCAGTCACACTACCAACTTGTGTAGTACAGGTCTATATTGAAAGGTGGGTCTAATACCAAGGAGATGTGCAGTCTTGTGTAGTCCCACAACAGTTGGACTGCACTAATTCCTACCCAACACATGATAATTAAATAGAAACATTACAGAGGGAATCTAGCCTCCATACATGCTGAACATGCATTTTCTTTTACAAGCCATTTACATACCTGAAGCTCCAGTAGTTGGTTGCATTTGAGCGGTTGGAATTCTGACAGGTTTATCGAGTAAAGGGGTGATATTTTGAATAAAGGGGAAAGTAGCGAGAATTGCATAGGCAGGAATATTTTACCTAATTTGCTGTTTTCATAAATGAAAGATTGTTCCTGGACTCTCATGCATTCAACCCATGCTGCCTGCATGACCAGGTTATATAGGTTATCGCCTCGCATGCGTCTAGCATCCCACACAAAGTCAAGGTGAGAAAGTGGTCTGCTTTGAGCATTAATGTGAAGGATTGAAGCCCCATTAAGCCCAAGTGACAGGAGCAAGATAAATATTGTCCAGACAGAATTGCTCAACTAAAAGGCCAGAGTCACCTGGCATGTACTTATTGCACATGGTTGCTAATATATAGCGGATGATATGGCAATGGGCATTAATGTTAAACCAAAATTTTGCATCCCAATAAAAATTAAAAAAAATCATAAATTGGCTACTTCTAGCATTTAGAACTGGGATCTGCATCCTTTGGATGGCCAGATGTTCTGGCTACAACTATCAGCCCTTTCCAGCAAAGTCCCAAACAAAAACACAGAGCTGGCAATTGGGAAACCATGTTCTGAATACTTTCATGAATACAATATCACATTACAAAACTGAATAATACACCACTTACTCTACATAGTAGACACCATATACCGGGTCTTCAATCTTTTCCCAACCTGTAGGCAACTCTGAAAATAAAATACAAATTATTGTGCTTTCAGATATATGTTTTATATAAATATATATTTATTGCACAGTAAGGATCTCATTTGGAACATTAGTGACATAAATAGGATATTTTTTCAGTTGTTTGAGGCAACTCCTGGGTGAGATGCCTTTACAATAGGCAATGGTTAAGAGCTGAGAGTATACATCAAGCAATGAGGGGTTAGTTTGTAAGAGGCAAAGACTGGGGAGAAGTATAGTGGGGACCGATTTAAATATAGGATATACTAAAAAGCTCCTTCTTCTGTAATCTAAGGAACATTACACACAACATTCACACACATAGGAGACCGGTGGGATGGGTGTCAGTTTGGGAATAGAGAGCAGGTGACAGACCTTCCCTTGCTAGTTACAAAGCAGAGCGAGTCAGGTTCCACTTACGGGCGGGCTTGGCTTTGATGGCTAAGGTATCATTATTCAAGTTGAGGGGGACAAGTGGGGAGGAAGCAAGGGGGGGGTGAGGGACAGAAAAGTTGTGGAGCACAGGACACATGCCGACTTGGAATTCGCTGATGCAAAAAGGAAAGAACCAGAAAACCAGTCTTCTCTGCCTACGTCCCAAGGCTATGGAACCTCCTCCCCCCACGCTCCTACAATTCAGAAAAAGAACTCAAGACCCACCTCTTCAAGAAGTCTTTACTCCTCAACACCTAGACCATCACAACACCCACCCGTGGCAACCGAATTGATAGAAGCCATCTGCCCATCTCCTCCCAATCACCCTGTACAGCTGTACCCCTCCTGTGTCCCTCTGTATGCTACCCCCTGCTGTACAACAACGCCAATACTACCAGTGGGAGGAGCCACCACCCAATCCGGCACCAGTGATATCCCAAAAGCAAGAACAAAACACAGATGAGAGAGACGCTGTGGAAAGTAAGCCGCAGAGCACAAAAGAATGCAAAAACATTTTTCTTTTTTTTTTAAATTGTCCTATAGGTACCAGTAACTTTGCTCCTGAACGCACAAAGGTAATATGCAGAATGAGAATACTAGACAGACAAGGGGGACTCATAAGCTAAACAAGATTCATCCAAGTACTAAAGCTTAACGAGGTGGAATTTGATGAACCAGAACTGTGTTAATGATGTCAGAAGAAATACGAGAATCAGAGTGGGAGAGAAATAGAGATGACATCTGTTAGGCAGAATCCTGTGCAGTGCCCTTAGGGACCACTACACACAATTAACACCACAAGTGGTAATACAAGTTCACCTTTGGTACAAGCCTGTACTACTATATTAAAGTTCTAGCATAGCCGCCAGGCTTATCTCAAGAGTATATGAGCAGTAGCAGAGATTACACAAAGGGACCACAATTACTGTGATTGAAGCAAACACTGACTCAAGGTTTCAGGTAAAAAAAAAATATAAGTCCATTTATTTTTAAACCATCTGTAAAACACAACACTTCTAGAATTTCAAAATCACACGTAATACACTACAAACAACCAATTCTCTTGGCACAGAATAACTCAAGGTAAGTACCTTCTGTTTTGGCGGACCGGTGTTGTGAAACAAAAGACGTTAGCAGGGATACACATGCGAACACTTTTTGACAGCTTGGTCGCATTAAAGAAACGCGTATACGCGGCAAGAAAGGTTACCGGGGCAAAAATACACTTAGCACCTGGGCTAACCAGAGAGTTGGGGGCAAAAATCATATTTAATACTTTTGTCAAGGCAGACAGATTCAGAGAACACTCGCTGACAGAAATACAAAAGTCAATAGGCCGGAGCCAGTGTCTAGTGGAACCGGGTTCCTATTGTCGAGGATCACACAGTCAGACAGTTCAAGATTCAACGTTGCCAGGAGTACTTAGATGTCTTTAGAGGAAGCAAAAGTTATAAGAAGGAGAAAAGACAAGGGCAAGCCTTGGAGGAGGAGAAAAGAGATTCACTCTAGTTCCTCAAGCAGAACACAGTACCTTATTCAATGAAGAAGCTGGTGCCACGGCGGTGGTTCCTGTCGGTTTCCTGCAGACCCACAGTTCCTGGAGCTTCGGCAAGAAAGAGGACGTCTGGAGGGGTCTGCACCACACAGATGAAGCCAGCAGCAGCGACGGTGAATAAAAGTTGCGCTCCTTTAAAACAGGAGAGGCTCTTCAGATGGCCATCCGGACCAGTACAGCAGTGTGCAGTGATTTCGACCACGAAGGGGGTCCTCTGGCTGTGGAAGATGAGCTGGTTGACCCCACCAAGTTCAAGGGAAGACGACTCCGGACTGGATCTTGTCTGGTCATCGAAGGGTAGATCGCTCAGGACTGCAGCAGGGCTTCACCGGGACGGGGTAGTTGCAGCAGCCGACTTCTTCTCCGCTTCTCTTCGGTTCCTTGTAGTTCCAGTGGCGACTGACTTCCAGCCCAAGAGTCCTGCCTTTTATGCGAAAACCCCCATTCACACAGCCTGGCTGTCAATCACGCAGCAGGGGGATTGTCCGGCCCGGACAACCACCTCAGCCAATCATGGCAAAGTGTGACTTGGGTTTCCTAGGATACCCTGTGCAGGGGGTGCCTACACCCCTCCCTCACATTCAGCCCACCCAGGCACCTAGAGGAGGGCTTCTTGGCAGAAGCCCGCCAAAAGACGGTGAACAAAGGCGGCAAACCTGGTTTGCCGTGCAAAGTGAAACACAAGAAGGACTTTAACAAAAAGAAATGGTGAATAAACCCGACCGGTGCCAAAAGAAAGAGTATTTGGTCAAGCGGGTTTATGTTCAAGGCTAATATAATAGCCTAAAACAATACCACGTTTATACAGTATAATCGCGGTAGAAAAGTTAGGGTAGATACCACTGCGCCACCAGCCAAGTCTGAATGTTAAGAGCAAAACAAGGCTCTAGGATGTACAGATAAAAAGGGCTAAGGATTAACCCTTTCCAGTACTCCATGTAAGATGGGGTGTACTGGATCTGTGGTTAAAGGACTAGGTAAAGTTAATGGCAACTTTACCTTTTTCTGGGGGACAGTAGTCAGCCCCAGAAATAGAGTCGGTGGGAAGTCTAAAAGACAACCCTGTGTCACTGCAAGGAAGGCGCTGTGTAACACAAAAGAAGGGGGCTACTGAAGTGGTGTACTCCAGAGTCCATAATGACAAAAACAGATGAAATACACATGGCAAAACATGGTTAAGAGTGGGGAAAAAGCTCACCCTCTTACCACAAGTGATTAAAAATAACTCCAGAAATCCAGCAAAGCTGATGGGGGACTCACTAGGTGAAATGACAATGACAGAGATTGAGTGCATGAAAGAAAGGATATGAACTGTGCGTCCAGGTCCATGCACAGGGCATTCACAAGTAGAATTACTTTTTTGGGGCTCTTTTGTGATCAGATGGACTGTACTGATGCTTTTCTGCCACTGTTAACTCCTTTTCTGTACCAATAGCACCCGATTTTGGTGCCATGGTGAGTGCGTGTAGGCTGGTGGCAGCTTAGTTTTAGAAATAACATGCTTCTGGCCTTTATTGGATTGGTAGCAGAATGCCCATATATGGTGGCCACTGAGGCGCTAATGCATTTTTTTTTTTACAAAGCCCTGCACTCGTCCATTGTACGTTTTCTCATTCTTTTGTAGGTAGAGAAAACAAGGCCTTCCTACAAATCGCAGTTGTGTTGGCCGGGGGCTCACTGAGCCCAGTTGTGCACCTTTTAGGGTGGTTTACATTTGATTAGCCTGCTTCTCAGCCCATAGACACCCCAATACACAGCAAGGGAAAAATTGCCTTTGTAGGTGTAGGTTTTAGGGACAATCAGAATGGCTTCAAATATTGGCAGGCTGACTGAGGCCAGCCCCTGAGTGAAAGTGATTGATACCATGTTTCTTTAACTGTTTTACTTGACCCTCTTGAAAACAGTCTTCTGCCTGGCTTGTCATGCTGACTGTGCCCCGAGTTCTTTGTCCCTGCATCCCCATGCTCGCTACTGCAAGGGAAATCCCTGAACTGGTTGATTAAGGATTACTTTTCCTCTCTCTAATCGTCCAGGCTATCTGGACTGCTGTTCTTGGGAAAGAGGTTTTTCTGGCCTTTGCAGTGTTGCCTCCATGCACAATCCCCTGGATGAGGCGTCTTGAGGTGTGGAGTCTTCCTGGCCTGGATAAGTGGCAGTTCACTGCCTCTGTTCCTTCTTGGGCCATCCTGGGTTGCCTGTAAGGAAAAGGGGTTGCGAGCCGGCTCAGGACTGGGTTCCTGTGCAGAAACAGGCAAATGACTACGTTTTCCATGAGCCTTTGGGTGTCAGTTGGGCCGGCGCGCACACAGGCTCACAAGCGCCATTTAAGTCTCTCCCCGGCCTGTGCTGCCTGTAGGCAATGGTTGGCGTGGCAGGCACGGGCCAGAGGAGAACAGGTGTGCAGGCGTTCTTGGAGGTCATTGGACAGGACCCAGGCCACGCATTGATGTGGCGTGCTTCTGAAGGGCTCCGTTCCTCATTGGGGCACGGAGCAGATTACGGCAGTGTTTCCGTCCAATGCAGGATTTACCATTGCCTGGGGTGGAGCCGGCGAGCTCTCCCCAGGCCTCAGTTAAGTGCTGCAGGGAGTGTGAGGGTTATTGGTGTGAACATTCATTCATGGCTATGAAGCTACTCACACAGGGTGTTCTCTGGGTAGCTCATATCCGCACACTGTAAAGACTTGTAACACGTGTATGGATACCGTACATATTTTCCTGCAGAAAGGAGTCTCGTGAACTCACGCTGGGCAAACCGCAGGAAGCGGACTCCTAGCGCTCTGATTAGAACATCTGGGGAATTTTTCATAGTAAGAGCGCAAGACACTTAGGTTTGTTTGTGGCTGTCTGCTCTTGTCCATGTTCATGTTCGTGGGAAGCCGCTTATGTGGAATGCATTTCAGTGAGTAACCCTTCGCCTGATGACACGGCAGGAGGGGTTGGAGTTCTCCCAAATGGGAATGCCACGCTATTGCAAGGTAGATGTTTGTTGCCTTGTGCTTTTGTCCATTTCATGTTGTACGCTGCAGTTATCTATGGCCATCAATATCTCATTATGTGGTTATGTTTGCTGCTGGGAGGGAATGAACAAGTGAGGAATGCATGTGTGTGAAGGTATAGCCTAATCAAGAAGGGTGTTAACTAGTCAGATGATAGGAGGTGCTACTCTGGTCTAAGCAAGTGTGTGCTCAACAGGTTGTCTTTTTACCTATGTTCCCTATACCTATCCATTTCAAATAACCCTAAATCTCTTTCCGGTGACCCCAACACCCCCTACCTAGCCAAAACCTCTCCCTAACCCTAACCCTCTTCCACCCCCATTGGCTGCCTTGTGGTACCTGTATATGCTAAAACCAGGAGCCCGTGCCAAGCAAGGTGGGAGGGGTCAACTACATTTGGCTTGGCTTCCGTGGCTAGGACGGAGTTGTGCGATACTCCAGGTTGTAACATTGCCCTTAGCTGTTGCTCCCATTGTGGGACTATTCTTTGCTGGCTGACTGCCTGCCCCCTTGAACCAACCAGAACCCTTTGTAGAGTTGCTCCATTCTCATGGTATCTCCAGTGTCACTGCTGCTGCCTGATAGGTTATTCTTCAGGTAGCTGGGTTTTCCTTCCTTTCAGTTTGCCCATTGCTGGTTGGTTGGTACTGGAGCATGTTTGGCTTCCAAAGCAACCCCCGTATTTACAGGGTTCTCCCTCCATACCAAAGGCAAATTCACAGTAACTGCAAACACGGGTACTTGTCCTTGTGTCTTGGGAGTCCTGATAGACTCTACCGCGTATTACCATTGACTTGCATTGGTCAAAATTCTGCTTGGTTTCTTTCTCCATCTAGCTTGGACTCAAACCCGGAACAAGAGTTCTTCAAGGCGGACCCTTCTCTGAGGACTTCTGTGGGTTGGTTGTTGCTTTGGCTGCAATTGTGGGATAGATCTGGCAATTACACACTCTAAAACAGTAGTGTGCCTACAGACTTCGTCCAGTTGTTCCCTACTGAAACATTTTTACAAGCTTAAATGCCTGATAACTACTGCAAAGGGCTACTTACCTGGAGGTTTTTCGTTGATCCCCATTGGGTACCTGGATTTCTAAACCAGAGACTAGAATGTTTTTTCCGAACTGTTTCCATAGGGTTCCATACATTCCCTGCATGGTGGGACTAAATTGTATTAGGCAGCGTGTAACTCTATAACAGTATATATATATGTGTTACTATAGAAGGGCTATGTTGCATTGCCCATAGAGCTTTTGGACTATAATGTCTCTGGTGAACACCATGTATTCAACTTGGAAATGTATCCCTACACCCATCACCAGAGGGCTGTGGAAAAAATGCCCCAACATGCATCCAAGGCAGGGGCGGCGCACATGTTGAAATAAGGCCACGGCAGGTGTGCCAGCATGAACAAGGTGCAAGCAGGGGCAAGCAGAGTCACACACGTTTTGATGGACATCCTGAACAAGGTGCAAGCAGGGTCAAGCAGAGTCACGCACGTTTTGATGGACATCCTGGAGTGTCAGATGGGCAGAACAGAAAAGCCTGAGAGACGGACAGATGCACACATCCATACAGGAAATGGAAAAAAAGCTCACCATGAAGGGGTAAATTACACTGCTGTAACAAAAAAAAAAGCACAGGTGACACACAAATATGCTAGAGTTTGCTAAAGCCAAGAGTCAAGAGAAAGATTCAGCATGGTAGTTTAAACAGTTGAAAGACAGTAACGGTTTGATATATGAAGACTGAATGCACTCAGACATGGAGAAGGATGTATTTGGGAAATAGATGCCCCGTGGAAAACTAAGCAAACGCGCAAGGGCAATAGATGGACCAAAGAGCTAAATGGTGCAGCCGGCCATTGGCCAATCATGGCATGACAAAGATATCACAATGTTTCCTTTCTATAATTTTCTTTCCAGAAAGGCAGGCACCATATAAAGGTAACATCACATAGGGACACTCCTACTTGTTGAACTGGCAGAAACACTTTTGTATAGGCACCATACAAATATCCAATAAACAAACAAATGCTCAGCCACAGATGTGCCTGCTTGCCACATAACTAAATTCATATACAATCGCTGACAATTCCAACTGTGTAAGTACAGAGCAAAAGCCTCATGAATCACTGCAGCGTCTGTAAACGTGTGGGGACATGAATCTAGGCTCCCAAAGATGAAACCCACAGTACCCACAGGAACCACTGTTATGGCTTCTTAAGTTTACAATCAATAGTTATGGATGGTGTCCATCAAACCAAACAACTGCAGCGAGACAGGAAAGGAGGTTGAGGAAACTGCTGTCCAAGGACTTGAAGGATTTCTTAAACAAATAATCTTCGGCACTCAATCATACTGCCCGTACGTATCACGATTGGTGGTACGATTGTTCTGATAACTCACATCCGTAATGCTCCTCTTCATGTGGCTATGATATTTGTTTAAATGTTTTTCCTAACAGTTTAAGTTCAGAGAGTGAGGTAGGGGAAGCATTACCTTAAACATGTGAAACAGCCTAACATGTTTGACAGGCCTGGCTGTTGTCAAAGCATGCTGAATGAAATATTTAACAGTTCGTATTTTAACTGACATGTATGGACATCCTTGTTACAGATGCCCACATAAAATACTAGCAGTGCAGAACACTGCACCCATTCCACAGGATTGATCACAGTTTTGGCCTTTAATGCACACATATATATTATATATATAGCATACAATACTTACCGTAATAGTATTTCTGATGCTTGTATCTGCTTAGATTCACATACCTGCATAGGCTGACATCTAGTGGTAGGTGCAGAGTATTGCATAGTTCGAAAAGGGACATTGACTGGGCAGGTTTGTAATACTGTCCCCAGTGTGACCTGTACTGTACCCACCGTCTGTCACGCGTCGAGTACACTGAGGTGGTTTTTTGTTTCTGACATGAGGGAGCGTGAAGTGTATGACATGAGTAGAGTAAGTAAAAGAAAGGTGTTGGCTGTCTATGTACCTTCAACTCCAACAAGGGACCAAGGGTGGGCGCATGTGAACCTAAGCAGATACAAGCATCAGAAATAAGATTATGGTAAGTAATGTATGCCTCCCGAGGCTTGTGGATCTGCTTAGAAACACATGCTTTGCATAGACTAGCAAGCAGGAGAAGGTGGTGGGTCATTAGAAGGTACAGCAGCAAAAAGATATTTAACACTGCCTGACACACCTGTGCATCACCTTGTGAATGTGAGGAACCAGAGGGCGTCCTCACTTCCTTCTCCCCAACATCCTCTGCTGAGGTGGTCAGGGAACGGTCATCGCCCTTGAATCCCGACCCTTGGGGTGGAGATGTGAGGGGGTATCATCTGGGTAGGGGATACTTGGGGAATGGTTGGGGGGGATGTCCTTGGGTGAGACGCAGTATCCCCCATTTCGATTCCATGATGGACCCTCGGTCCCAGACATATTTATGGAAAATAGTTAGCCTTTTTCCTTTGTCCAGGATAACACCAGAAGACACTATCTAGGGACACTAAGACAAGGAGTTCCACAGTCATGACAAGGTATCCCCCCCCCTTTCCTTACAATAATCAATCTCCCCCTGCCTTTGTAAGCTCTTGTATTGAACTAGATGACTTGCTAATAACAGGGGACACTCCTCAAATGTGTCTACAAAACATTCAGCAGACAGTCAATCTACTTTTTCAATTAGGTTTCTCAATCAAAGAGAAAATACTGAGCCTCGTACCCAGTCAGGTAAAACAAATCTTAGGTGCGCCTATTTCGAACACAAGACTCCCTAGTCTTCCCCTCCGACGAGAGGATCCAAAACATGCAGTTTCAAATCCCACAGTATGTAGCCGGTCGTCGGGTAACTGTGCGGAAGGCCATGCGCCTTCTGGGAATGATGGCTTCCTGTATTTTTCCCTCTCATTCAACCACTATAGTACTGGGATGATGAAGATGCCTACAGACTCTTGTGAGGGTCAGGCATGTCCAGAGAACTCTAAATATGGTCAGGAAATTGGGCTTGAGGATTCACACCTGCAACCTGTTAAATGGTTACAGGTGTATAATGGGGAGTCCAGAAGGCTAGAGACCTGCAGGAGAGAAGCTGCGCCGAGTGTTTCAGGCCTGAATGTAAAGACATCCTGTGGAGAAGGATGCTGCCAAGGAGGGTCCTGTCGGGAATCCAGGACGCCGACCATTTCCCTGGAGAGACTGTGGCGCTGAGGCCCGGACGGGCTTTGAGAGGTGCACAGTGGTGGGAGCCCCCCTGGTCGGTTGCTCACAGCAGGAGCTGCGGGCACAGACAAATCCAATTGCTGCAAGCTACCGGCAGCATCTGCGAGAAGCAAGCAGAGCTGCCGGCAATTGACAGAAAGAAGACTGGAGTGCGAGCGGGACGTGCAATACAACGGAGACACGTATGTGGAGCAGAAGAATAGGAAAGCAGCCGCCCAAAGGAGGCGCCAAGGACCAATGAGTGAACACAAGAGAACACTTGAACACGGGCATTCCTGGGCTGTTATACGGTAAAAGGAATTGCTGAATGAACGAATTGAGATGTGCAATATACTGT
Organism: Ambystoma mexicanum; assembly: GCF_040938575.1. Lineage (NCBI taxonomy): Eukaryota > Metazoa > Chordata > Amphibia > Caudata > Ambystomatidae > Ambystoma > Ambystoma mexicanum. Next base: position 353,595,019 of record NC_090923.1, on the reverse strand, counting down.
AAACACAAAGTGAAGGGTTGTGGTGAGTAATAATAAGATGAACTGTGAGCAAAAGACTAAGAACTCTTGATTATCAAACTAAAAGAAAGCTTTGACAAGCCTTTGAAAGCTTATTAACAAGACAAATTTGTGTGGAGTACACGTACAATATATTGAAAGCAAAGAACTAATCTCATGAAATGCAGTGAAAAGCAAGTACTGAATATTACTGAAGAGTGTGAAAGTAATGTGATGAAGGAAAGAGGGCCATGCGTAAACTGTATGCATAAAAAGTCAAGAGACTACCAAAGAGGAAAACTCATTGCGGCAGAGCCAAAAAGGCTGGCAAGGAGAAAGCCAAGTGAATGTGAACCAGAATACAAATTTAGTTACAAAATAACCTGTGTGGGCAAGAAAGCCTAGGGTTACCGGTTGCGTGACCTCAAATGGGTGGTCCATGTGGTTCAACAACTGCATCTAGACCAGGGGTACCCCATCTGTGAAAGGCAAGGAACAATACAGAGAGCCAATCTAAAGGTATGAAAGATTGCTGAAATGAAGCAGAAGAAAGCATTCTATATGGGCTGTAAAGAAACCAAAAGGAGCGTAAAGTTGACCTGCAACTGGTTTTGGATATTAAGAGACTGAAATGAAGTATATGTTGGCAAGCTGGAAAATCCGACGACTTGCGGAAGGGAAACCTAAGACCTTATGAACTTTGTTGCTACCTTGAGGAAGGGAATCTCGAGGCCTCTTTTTGGAACTGTGTTTTCTTCAGGAAGGGGGTGGGGGGAGGTGGAAAGCAAAGCCAGAGCTGGAAGAAGCTCAGAACTTTATTTGGAACACTATTTCTTTTGTTGCTGACATCCCAACACATTATTTAGCTTTAGTTGTGAGGGCAAGTATAGGTTTTGGACATAGACTTAAGTTGAACTTACTGACTCAGACGTTCCGTAGTTTCTTTAGGTAGAGATATCCCACCTTAGCATAGGGCAAGTTAGGCCTTGAAACATCCTGGCATTTATAAAACGTTTGTTTGAACTTTGAATCTGTTATCTGTGTCTTGCTTCATGAAGCCTTCACACTAAGCAGTAATGCTGTGTGAACTCCAAGTAGCAGCTTTGCAAATTGCATCTAAAGGTGCATTTGCAATAAAAGCTAAAGTCGCCCGATTGCCCAGAGTTGTGCGTGCTTTGGGCGTGAAAGGTAAGGTTCGTTTCACTAATGAGTAGCACAATTGGATGAATCTGACAATTCATTCTAAGATGGCTGACTTAGAGACAGGGTCCCCTTCTTTTCCTGCGACTACAGACGCGAAGAAACATTTTGTTTTTCTTTGTGGCTTTGTCTTGTATGCAATAAATGACAGCCCTCTTGACATCCAGTGTATGGAGACTTTTCTGCTCAATTCTTTGGGTTTTGAAAAAAAAGCAGGAAGTTCTATGGATTAACATGGAACTTCGAGATGAATTTAGGAGAGAAATGTGGATGTGTACATAATACTGTTTTGTTCTTACTCTATGTTCTTGTGCACTATTACAAATGAATCTTGTACTGAGAGAGCTTGTAGCTCCCTTACCCTCCTCATAGATGTAATGGCGACAAGAAAAGCCGTTTTATAAGTAAGATGTTTAAGACTGGCTTTCTGCACTTGCTCGAAGTTGGCACCCCTGAGCTTTGTAAGAACATTTAAGTCCCATCCGGGAATAGTATTTGAAATTGGAGGGTATAATCTTTTGACCCCTTTCATGAAGGCTTTAAACACAGGCACTTTCCACCACAATATTTTGCTTTGGGAAGTGGTGTAAACTGAGAGCGAAGCTCGGTATACTCGTAGTGACTAACCGAGAGTCTAGAAGATACAGTAAATAGTTTACTAGACCAACCCAGAGCCTAGAAGATATAGTAAATAGTTTACTATATGAGAAGCTGAACAGCTAATAGGGTTGATTTTGTGTGATTTGCACCACAAGACAACGTGTTTCCATTTGTTGAAATAGCAGTGCCTTGTGTTAGGTTTGCATGCTTCCTTTAAAGATCTCCATACTCTTAAATCACCAAATTCTTTTACCGCAGGAGCCAGGCTGCCAAGTTCAGTGTGAGGGCATGGATCTAGTGCTGTCCCCTGATTCTTCAACATGTCGAAAGGGCAGTTGTTTCTTTGAGGGAAGAGACATTTTCAACAGGAGTGAAAACTATGTTTAGCGTACCCACATAGGAGCCATTAAGATCATGTTGACTTGTTCCTGGTGTAGTTTGTGGACTATCCTGTTGAAGAGGGGTTTGGGTGGGAGAGCATGTGCACATTTCCCTGACCAGCTCATCCATAGTGTGTTTCCTTTGGATTATGTCTGGGAATACCTGAATGCGTAGTCTTGGCATTGTGTATTCTCTTCAGTCACAAGAGATACATATCTGGGAAACCCCAGTTTTAGAAGAGGTTGTGTAGGACGCCTGCATGCAATTGCCAATCGTGTTCTGATGGTAGTTCTATGCTTCTGCTTAGCAAGTCTATCAGATAATTGTGTTCCCTTGGATCATGTGATAGGAGAAACATGTGTTTTGGATCCCATAACCAAATGTTCTGGGCTAGTTTGGACAGCCCTGGAAAGTGTGCCCTTCCCCATTTGTTTATGTAGAACATGGCAGTGCTGCTGTCAGTTCTAAAAGGATGATGTGGTAGTTTGCCACAGCTTGTGCCCACAACCTGTTTGCGGTTTGATGGCGAGAATTTTCTCCCCAACCTGACAGCGATTCATCTATTGTAACCAGGGCCTCGGCTGCAGGGGTGGTGAAAGGCTGGCCCATCAAAAGATTCTCTTTTGTCCACCACTGTAGTGATGGATGGAACGATGGAATGCAAAACCACCACTAGATCGTTCCATATACCACTTGCGACCATTGCTTCACCAACCACTCTTGCATAGAATGGGTATAGAAGCTGCCCCAATGAATAAAGTGTTTGTTTGAGATTTGGCCTTGTGTTTTTAAAAATTCATGCACTTTCTTTGCGGTTTCTAAAGTGCAGTCTACCGATTTCCCAAAGAGGACAGAGTCTTCTATGGGCATTTTTATAAGTGTTTCCAGAGTTTCCGGTTTAAAACCTGAAACATAAAGCCGTGAATTGAGTTTGAGAAAGGTGCCCTCAGCTATAAAAGTCAGGCGTATTATTTAGGATATTTTTTGCCACCTGTGTTACCAACTCTGATACTGCATTTTCTTTTGGTTTGCTTGAGGCCTATCTGATGCAACAGGAACACCTGTGCCACGTGAGGTCGCTGAGCTGTGGAATGCGCAATGGCTGCCAGGCCAATTCATGAGCCCCTCCTGAAGTACAAAAGGATGGTTCTTTGGGAGAAGAAAGGTATATTGCGGTTGAAGTCAAAGTGAACGATTCAAACAGCTTGGGGTAGTCACGAAGGACAACACAGGATGATGAGCTATTCTGGCCCTCAGGAAGAACACCCTGTCCCTAGGGGGAGCGGGGGTTGCTGTCCCTAAGAGGTGGTATAAAGGATGTGTCTGTGTTGAGGATTGGCCACAGTGACTTGATTTCTTTGTTGATTAGAGTGTATACCCTCTTGCACTCTTTGTCTGGTGGTGCTTCAGCGTTGGTCAATGGAACGCCTGCCCTTTTTCTTGTTGTGGCGACAAGAGAATCTTGCTTGATATGGCCTCTAATGTAGAGGGGGTCTGATGGAGCAGGTTTAAATACCTTTTCAACTCTGGGATTCACTTGCAGTTTTCAAGATGAAACCAACAATGGGGCAAATACCTTTTTAATTGACTGTCAGAGGTATTTACTGACTGACTGCTTTAGTTTTGTTTAGAATGCCATCTACAAAATCAGACGTCCTCAACAATGCCCTGAATTTGGATTTTAAAATGATCAGCAGTTTATTTTTAAAGTAGATCGTATTAAAGATGATTGTTGAGGAAATGTACCATGTTTACGCTTCATCCCCTCTCCTAGCGAGACCCGCAGCACTTTCTGCTGGACTTCTGGACCTTTTTCTGAAATCCTGAATGAGTGGAGCCTTTTTCCACTCATTCATCCATTCATTCATTCATTCATTCATTCATTCATTCATTCATTCATTCATTCATTCATTCATATGGGCTGTGTTTTATGGAACTCTGTTCTCCGTTTTATCTGTCCTATGGATTCTACTTTCCTCCATACCTCTTTAAGGCATCTGTATTTTAGGTGGTTCAAGGTCATATTTCTGCATTTTAAATCCCAAACACAAAAGACCGATGTTATTTGGCCATTTTTGTGTTGGATTTAAAATGCAGAAATATCACATACTGCCACCCCCCTTCTCCACCATCTCCTGTCGGTTCCCCCCCAATCAGGGGGGGTATAACCACCCCCCCCAAACCTCCCCATTTCCCCCCCAAAACCTCCCCATTTCCCCCCCAAAACCTCCCCATTTCTCCCCCAAAACCCCCATCCCGGCACAACACATACTTACTTCTTCACACATACGTACACAGAGAAACACTCACCTGTCGCTCCATCGACAACTTCTCTGGGATCACAGTGCCTGTCGGCCCCTGTGCGCACTCATGTGCGGCAGGGGCGTGACAGATCGATATAGAAAGACCGCTCCATGCAGTCACGGAGCAAACTTTCTGAATCTATATATTTTCCTGTCGGGGGTGGAGGGGGAAGAAAAAAGAAATCTTTTGACCCAAGGCTGTATTGTACTATTGCAGCACACAGATCCTTATGGGCAGTGGTGCTCTGGACCCTTGAGGTCCTCAGATTTTCTTTATCCTAGAGTAACTACAGTTTTTAAGGATCCTAAAACGTTATATACTGAGAGACTAGCACACACCACCTTCTGTGGAGTGTCAAGGGGATATATCTAGTATCCCCTTCTCTCTGCTCCTGTGACTTTTTAGTCACACAGATAACCTCCTAGTCATGGCTGGTGGCAGTGGACGTGTTCTACCAACTATTGTGTGATTTGTTTACCGCAGACTAGTCCATAGCCAGGTAGTGCACAATGGGGGCACCCAAGTACTAACTTGGGGGCTTCCTTTTTTTGCCATTTCTAGCGTGGTTGTTCTTTGTTAGCCCTTATTCTACCATTCTGGGAGGGGGAGGTCTGTGTGTGTTTTGCTTTTGGCGACAACCCTTGGGTGATCCCGGCTAGGCGCCAGAGTGTCTGGGCAGGCAGGACATGGGGGTGGAGTTTTCCACTCCACTGTCCTTTGTCTGCCAGAGTGCCTGAATGGCACGAGCTCCCAGTGGGGGACTGGCTGTCCTGATCCATACGCCCCTTTCTGTCAACTGCTGAGAGAGATTGCAGAGGAGTGTGTGCTGGAACTCTATAAAAAGTGAGGCTACTGAAGTGAAAAGTAAGTCGACCACTGGAAAGTGAAGAAACCGAAGAAAATGACAACCAGAGACGCCTGCAGACTATTTGCAATGCTGTGAAAGGACCACTGCTGTCCCGACACTGTTTTCTATGCAAAAGACTAACTCCGAAGAGGACAACTCCTTCCCTTTGACTGGTGAGAACAAGAAGTCCCAAAAAAACTAATTTGAGACATCTCCCAAGGTCAGAGCTGTGGAACCCCAATATCAGGAGACCGGCGACCCAATTTAAGTGCATCGTCAGGGAAAGGCTGAATTCATCCAAGCCTTTGCTGAGTACTCAAGGACACTACAGAGACAAATCAAACTTGTCCAAGTCACCTCAGAGTGCAGGACTGCAGGAACCAAAGAAGATTGACCGGGCAAATCGCATCCTTTGTTGGTGTTGCAGAAAAGGTGCTAAAACCAGAGCGTGACCCGAGAAGTTGATGAAAGTCCTGGCAGAGGGCCAACCTCGAGACTGCTGCTGAAAGATCCTGTCCATTGTCATTAGACCAAGGAATCCAGAGTTCGGGTACAGAGCTGCAACATCGCAGATGGTCCAGCCATGAACGCTTTCTTCAAACCAAAGGAAAAGGTATTGTTTACCTCATTCCAGAAAGTCGCTTCAGGGTGTTGGGGTGCACGTAGAGGTGTCCAGGGCAACCCCCTCTTAACTCTGACCGAAGCTGTTCCTTGTGTCCCCTTAGCGAGACCTTTAACAGGGTCTTCATTGTAGATACGCCTTCTTGCATTTTTAATCCTAGAGACTAGAAAGTAGCTGCAGGAACTTTTGGCTTCTGCTGCTATTCAAGACTTTAAGCCTCTCCGAACTGCCTTTTTGGTAGGGTTGCTATTGGACTTTAAAAGACATGTGCCTAGGAATTGCCTCTAGAACCTTCAGCTATGCTAGTATAACACTACCAACTATTTTCCTTCCTAAAAATCACCATCTTATATGTTTTTGCTAACTTAATTCAATTACTGTATTACTTTGTGGGTGCGCATTATTACTAACAATACGGTAGACCTGTCAAACTCCTGTCACAATTGTAAGCGTTCAGCAACTACCTAAGAAGTGGCTTTTGAAAGTATTTAAAAGCATACCCATGTGTGTTGGTTTATTGTGCTAAGTATTTAACAATGACTCTATAAATATAAATCTATATTTTAATATAAATGTAGGAGTGTTTCTTTGATGTGCATTACTAACAAGGTTCAGTGTACTTACCTACAGCTTACATCTTCCTCTTTTGATTACGCCAACTGCACCAAGGTTGCAGAGTAGTGCAGACTGATGCTAAGAGTTTGGGATCTTCAAACCACTAGGATAGCTTACTAAAGTCTCATCTCCAAGTGGGACTTTAGAAAAACTCCCCTAACAATTGTCAATGCCGGAAATATGACCTGGCTCAGGTGGAACATCAGGAGACTGGAAAAAGGAAACTTCGGGATCATCTAGGCCACAGCCGGTAAATGTATTAGGGTCATCATACCAAGTCCCTAGGTCATCATCCACCTGGTCCTGGTATTATAGAGGATCTTGAGAGTCTTGCAACATGTCTTGTTGTGTAGGCTCAGAAATGTTAATAACGGTATGAGCTGGAGATGTATGTTCCCTGGGGGTTTTAGATTGAGGTTCTTCCATTTCTAAATTGGGAATGTGTCCATAAATGACACAAAAGAAACCTTATCCATTGTGTCCTCAAACCGTTCTAGTCCTAGGCCCAGTTTTAGGTGTTTCGGACAGTGGTAACATTATTGCTTCTGGATCGTCCCTTTGCCGCTTCTTTTCTAACGATTGAGATAAGGGCAAGGTGACCTTAGAATATCTATTGACCTCTTTTGGGGCAGCTGGTGCGTCTTTGGGTTGTTGAGTTGCTTGTGTTCATTTTTCTTTGATACTGAGCGGCTTTTGAGATTTCGACGTGTGTTTTGACATTACGGAAACACACTCCGACAAGAGTTTAGGTAGCAGGGTAATCGGCACCTGTTTAGTTTTATCGTCAAGCACTGGATGCAAGAACGGAAGCGCAGCGGGCTTGTGGCACGTGGAATCAATAGGCTTTGCTGTACCTTCCACTACCAGGTAGCCCTCTTTCAAAACCCCGTCGAAAGTCAGATATGGGTTGTGTGTTTATGATGTTTGTGGTGTATGTGTGTGTGTGTCTGTCGTCGGATGTTTTCCCCGTAGCAGTGTGCTGGGCCTGCCTTTCGGGACTGGGGTCCAACAGTCAGGTGCAAGTAGGCTCATACAAAAAGTCTTCGGCATCCGACTCCGAGCCACTGCTGCCGTGGCCTTCTAGATCTGATTCGAAGGTGCCGGAGGAGATGTCAGACTCAGCCATCACAGCATAGACCGCAAACCATTTGGTGTGCCGCTCTTTGAGCATCTTAGTCTTAAAGAGTTTGCATGACACACAAACCCTCCTAGATGATCTTGGGGAAGGCAGCGATTCCACACTCTACGAGTGTCTTACCAAGGGAATTTTCTGTTACACAATGGACAGAATTTAAAGGGCGTTCTTTCCATTTTGTATAATAATATGTGAAAAGGCAGCTAGACAAAAGCAGTATATAAGGGGAGTGAAAGGATGAATTCTCTAAAAGAAGTGACAATACTAAGTCCCCTCACTCTACTGTGAGGCCGAAGCCTGGTGTAGGCTGGAGCTTGCTGTTGCTTCGTTGAGGAATCAGTTACACTCCGCAGTCGACGGGTGACGGATGCTGACCGAAGCGTGTATAACTGCGTTTGTTGAAAGGATGGTAGAAGTTTGATGATAAAATTATAATTATCTTAAAGTTAGAAAGATCGGGCAAGTTTGAAAGAGGGGGCAAAAAAAGCGATAAGGACTCCGCGTTGGAAACGACCGCCCACGACGGCGAAAAAAACAATCTGAGGGACCTCTACGCATGAAGAACCATGGGTGCAGTACACGTCACTAGGGATAGTATTACAAATACACCCAGTCGGCATAACATTCTGAATTTCAAAAACTATGCAAAACTCTGCACCTACCACAGGATATCGCCCTATGTAAAGCATGTGATTCTAAGCAGGTCCACAAGCCTCAGAAATTATAGATTGTTTGATATTTGCATATGATTCTAGAAGAATCTTTACAAGAAAATATTAATTACAACACATTTCTTTATAATTGACATATCATTCATACATTCAATAAATAACTCGATTAAGAGCAGCATACAATCGATACAATTAGACAATGTATGTCTGTGGTAGATATACAAGTCTTGCGCTATCATTAACTACCCAGTCATCAACTTCTACACGTCCTCTCATATTCAATCTAACGGCACATCTCTAGGCACGTTGCTCACCAACTTTATCTTCTCATACATTCATTCATTCTGGGATTTTAATGTACAGGTACAATAGTGGTAGCATTCTGCAGACAGGTGTCACATTTGATGCATGGATGTGTGCACAACCAATTACAGAACTGCACACAGCTTATCTCTACAGGTGGAAAATCCCTGCCAGAACACGAAACCGTGCTCACGAGGAGACATTTTCACAAGGTCTTTCCTTATGGAAATGTATCTAACCTCTTGCACTACCAGTGCTCGAAAGAATTTGTAAAGTGCCAGGGGTGGGGTGGTTGGAAGTGGCCCTGGCTTTCCGAACCACAGGCACCAGTTTGGGCACCTCCAACGCCATCTAGGCTTCTGTAAATAATCCTCCAGACTTCTCTGGGATCTTAGTGCCAAAGCACCTCAGAGTTGACCCAGTACCCAGTTGCCGTTATGAGCCAGCCAGGCCTGCTCACTGCCAAAGGCCAGTCTCTGCTTCTCCACACCAGAGTGTGTGGAGTCTTTCAGTGCCACCAGCCTGACAGCCTGCCATCCTCAGTAACTTCCACCTGCAAGCCATTGCTGTTACTAATCAGCACTGCATCATTGGACTCCGTGCTGCCACTCCTTGACTCGACAACAGACAGTTTCCGAAAACACAGACTTGTCAAACACTGAAAAGCCTGACTCAATGTTGTGGAGACCTTACTGGTCCACCTTTGAGGGGATTGTTCCTTTTAAGCCCTCTTCCCCACTTCGCTTTTAAGAAACCTAACATTTGTACCAGTATACTGTGCCAATCTTGTGCCTGGACAACCCTGCTCCTCTGCTCGGGGTGCCCTTTCTTGGAAGTCTGCATTCTGTGTTTTCATTTAGAGTGGTAGGTTTGCTAGTGTTTTCAGATTGGTTGCTTGCATTTTATTGATTAAAAGTTTAAATGTGTATAGCAACATTGCTTGGACACTGCTGGTTTGGACTTTTATACATAAGTTGTTTGGTTTGCTGCCGCTATCACCGAACGCACCCCCTCCTGAAGGTATAGCCTGCCCTCGGCCTGAGCTACAAAAAGAGGTGAAAGAGGTATCCATCCCCCCCCTTTTGGGCTCCGCCGGTTTCTCCTTTCTGATTGGAATCACTGCGGGACATCAGAAATTGAAATGTAAAATGTATATCATGGGTAGTATGCTTCTCCGTAAAATTAAATGGTGTAAAACTACCCTTTGCCATGTCCGTCTGGAATTCAATCTACCATCTAATATTGAGGGCTTAAGGAAATGGCATGCCCTAATGGGGACATACAAAATGGAAATTCATCTACCGTCTAAAAACACTGAATATACACTTCTCAATGCAGCTTCAAATTTCATTGGCAACTATTTGTCATCATGCTTCAAAATTGAGAATTTTGAGTACATTTTCGAATTGATACCACCTATTCAAAAAATATGACACTCCGTTCTCTCTGGAGACACAGGCCGGTGGCACAGACACTTCGTAAACCAAAGCCCCAATTAAAAATCAAACCGCTTCTTATATTGAATGAATCTCCTTTGAAAAACCTCCATCAAGTTTTTTTACTACATGAAATGCACCACAACCCCAATTCTTGCCGACCTCAAATCTTGCAGCCCTCGCTTTGCTTACTAAAGCTACCAGCCCTCTTGAAAGTTCTTGTTATCCTATTACAGCATCATTCTACTTTGTCCCTTCGATCTCCCAATTCAAATGCCACACATTAACCTTTGAATCCTCCGTTCTGAGTTAACCACTCCCATCCGCTTATAAAAGGCATGCGTGCTTAGGCCTTCTGTTCCCGTCCATCACCAGCCTAAATTCCCAATTCTAAGCGCTTATGCATTTATTCACTGAACTGCATGTTTTTTGTAACCTTGTAAACCGCAGTGCTGAACACAACCTGCCCTTCACAGAAACACGTCTTGTGCAGTCCCCATTCAGACATTGAGAAGTTAGTGCTGCGAGTTACCTAGTTCACTGTCCAGCTCCTCCGTGTGTACCCCTTCTTCTCCAAGGCAAGAGCAGTAAGTGAAATAGAAAAGATTAAAAGAAAAATTCAGACACCAGCACCAAGCGAGAAACCCCTTCCACCAACAGACATAACCGAAATTACCAACATGGGCACAGTCATTTCAAATAACCGTGCGTTCATCAAACAATGCCAATGCGATTGACCGTATAACCCAAAACTTGTTAGGTGCAACATTTCAATTAGACGAGCTGTAAACAAGCACCTCCGTAGCCGAAAAACATCAGTCTTTTGCTGAAGAATTGGTGTGAAAAGTAATACACGAATGTACATTGGGCATGCATTTGGCATTTCAACTGCTTTCACAAAAATGCAGACTATAAAGAAAACTGGAAATGGCTATGGCATGGTCATACTACATACTATTGCAAGAAAAGGGCAAACGAGGCTTCGTAAGGAGTCATTTTACTTCGCCATGGCCACTGGCAAGTGTTGTGCAGTCCAATTTACAGAGTTAAAAGTATACGTTTAGGAGAAACGATGGGACTCATGAATAGTGTGCCAACAGTAAAAAAACATGCATTTTAAATACCTCGAATTTTTAAAAGCCACCCCAATTGGGAGTTTGAATTTTAAAGGACATTGTCATGTTATTTTGATCTTCTCGAGCGCAATGTTCGAAGATGCCATCTGGCCCTGATTAATGCTGTGTGATTACCTGCAGAGACTGAAGCGGCGTCTGCTAGACGTGTCTAGAGTGATTTTCTCAAGGTACTGTGCATCGAAGGAGCATGATATGACTGACACCTTGTATTGGCAAGAAAACTCTAGCAATAACCAACTGATTTAAGTTAAATCAAACGCAGGGGCGTACATGGAGCACAGTTATGAATTAGCCCCAGCCAGTTACACCAGTAGTTGTATGTGCCTTGTATGGTGCTTTAAATGTACTGCATACCATTATCGGCCAATGTGAGGAGACCAGAACTGACGCCAAGTGGTCAGATTCTGGGACCCTTAGGAGCAGTCACATATCATCTGCTGTAGACTATGCATTTGGACTTTCCAAATTACCAAGTATCCATTGCTTGCGTAGTCCAAGCGCAATAAAACAAGCAAATACATTGCCTGGATTCTGCATGTGAAGTTAAGCGCCCAGTAAAGCTGTGCGCTAGATCATAACACTTCTACACCACGATTGACTCCGTTACAAGCCCTGTGTAAATCATGACCTCTTAGTGCTCTACATTATTAACCAGGGTGACTAACACCAAACTGGTGAGGCCACATTTACTTTCAACAGACTTGAGGAACCAACATGAGAATCTCTATTTTGGATGACTTGGGTTTTAGATGGTTATTACCCATCCACTCAGGAGGAGACATTCTGCAACATTTTCCACTGGATTTCAAAGTCTGTGCAATTATAAAAATTCGTTTAACATCAACCAACTAGGTTTAGAATTCGAAACCCTTGAAATGACTCGGGGAACACAGGGGAGCAGGTAGACATTTAATAAGAGTATTGCTGGTGAAGAGCCATGCAGCACTCCACAATTCAGCTTTTGCATGAAAGATTATTATTTTTTTTCTTTTTTTAAGGGCTAGTACGAGTTTCGACTACAAGTTGGAAAATATGAAATAATCTTCCTCAGACTCCCAACATGTGGTATTTGGGGGATTATGGTTTCATGTTTGAGGGTATGGAATTCTGCTGTGCAATCTAATACCAGCACTCTGGCGTCTTCCATTTCAGGTCATCCAGTAAGACTTACCACAGCTTCTGTGCAGTGTAGTGGGTGAAAGCCATCCCGAGCCGCAGCTTAGCTGGTCCAGCGGGCTCCTCAATGTTTTGAAACAATTTTGTGGCTGTCGTCGGAAATCATTTTTCTGGGAGTGGGAGGTGCAATACTGTCTGAAGTCTGCATAATCAGATGAATCTGCTTGCATTTATTTTTTTAGCACACGTGTTATGGTTGCCAATTTAAAAATCTTAAAGGGGCCTCTCCATTGAGTATGGAGGAGATGAGTAGCAGTCTTTGATATGTGGCTATGGGTGGAGCTGCCGCCATTTCCTTGTGGACTGAGGCAGGCCAAGGATCTAGAAGCAAACTAGAGTATCTCCAGAACTAAATATTACAGCGTTCGACAGACAAAGGTGGACATGTGTCCAGTATGTGCTCGGGATTTTCTAATGGCGTTTGGCCAGGTGCTTAACTCTTCCCTTTTTGACTGCTATAGCATTCGCTCTCATTATAGAGGTTTTGCCTTTTTCTGATAAAATAATTCCACAGGCTACCCCACCAGGCCCTTGAGGGGGAATATTAACCTTCGTTTTTGGTCATCAGAATTCAGACAAAATCTTCTAAAGTTATGTTTTCCAAGATTATATAGAAAAGTAGGTCTAGCAGGTGGCCTGCCTTTTTTATTAATCTTTGAACTAATTAGCTCAACTACAAATCAACCACGTTAGTCAATGTGCTTTGACTCCTGCATTTGTCCCAGTTATCAGCTTCAATGTTCAAATCTCTAACAACTTTCAGGTGCTTGCATGTAGCCATCAAGTCCCAGTTACATGTGCTACTTTTAAAAATAAATAACTGTAGGGCCGATGATAGGGGGACGATATATTAATCACTAGTGTTTGCAGATAAAGTAAATGAGATGGAGATATTCACAATTGGGACCCTCTGGGGAGGGTTTGAGACTGGTTTTCCGCTTTTCATGATAAATACCACACCTTCTCCCTCAAGGCTTGAGCGACTTCATCAACATTTGAATGGCATGGATAGCATAGGGTACAAAGAAAATATTGCCCAAGGTGAATAACATGCACTGCATACTGTAAATGGGCTACTGCAAACCAAACTTCAAAGGGTGGTATTTTTGTTGTTACCATTCCCGCCATACCACTAATGAGTCCTCAATGCCTGGGAAGTTAAATTAAAGAGGACCTCTATGATGGCACCGCCAACCAGAAAAACGTCAGACACTCCTTTATCTGCATCAAAGCTCAAATACTGACAAAATGCAGCAAACCTGCAGAGTTCCAGTCAGTTCTAAACTGAACGAACACTGGAAAATGTTAAAGCTAACTGTAGTGGGAAAGGCGGAATAAAGCCTTGCAACCTCACTCTGCCACTCCCCTACCCATGGTGGATGTCCACAGAGGGGAAGGAAACGGCCAGCGTGCACCCCAGTTTTTTGCAGCTACAAAGTACTGAGAGAGGCTAGGGTGTGTATAATTACCTCCTCCCCTATTCACACTACCCCCACTAGTCCTGCATAATTATTAAATAGTAAATATAGGCGCCCCAACAATAACATACGGGGAGCAGCATTGTGCCTCGTGTATGCATAATAGATCAAAGAGCAGAGCTCATAGTTAATGGGCCAGTTACCATACAACTTAAAGGAGATGGGGGGGAAAGGACACCATTCAACGGAAATTGTGAACTAATCATTTGACTTTCTCCGTAACAATGCAGAAGAGGCCGTCCGAGGTCACCTACTGCTGCTCCCCCATCAACTTGCCAAGTACAGCTACTCTGCCACTACAGATACCTGGACTCCCATCCAATCAATGCATGGCCACTTACAGGCTAGAGTAACACTAAGGTGCACCCTCACGAATAGTAAGTAGCGGGACCGTGCACTTCCTATGCATGATGCTTCTATAAACTGCTTACTAAAATAAAGCACCGTTGCAATGAACTAGAAGGATTTTATTTCTAATAAGCACAACCCACAGAGAGTTGAATCATATTAAACCATTGTTGTGCAGTTATTTCCCATGTGAACATTGGCTGGCATTTTAAAATACGCTTCAAAGAATACAAGACCAAAAGTTCATAAAGAAACTCTCGCCCAAACTATTTAAACATTAGAAAGATTAATAGTTTTTTTTAAAAATGGACAGAGAAGGCCTTCGTTGGGAGAGATTGAACATTCTGTGAGGAACACATGTCCAGCACATCAACTCTTTGGGTCCATGGCAATACACTCAAAGACGAGGAAAGGTACCCCAAAGTGTTATGTTCGTCACTGTCTTGGAATGGAATGGAATGGAATGAATTACTGAGCTATGAACAGCCATCCAATGTTCCCACTGTGATAGCTTTACAGATCAACTGCTTTCGATTATGGAGGCTGAAATGGAAGAGTATTGCCCACATCCACTGGTAACTGAGGAAAGAGCCATTTCCGAGAGCAATCTGTAGAAGCAGCACGTGACCAGAGATTATTCTAGACAAGAGAATGGAGGGATGCTTCAAAATCAGTCTTCTGGCTAGAATTACTTTTCCGCCCTGGAAGCTTCGGTGTCTTCCTTGGATACAGAAAAACGAAATTGGCAGAGTTGGTAGCCCCTATGCGAATGGCTCCTTACACTGGTCAGAAGCAAGCAGATTTTAAACAAATTCACCCAGGATTTGCCTTTTCTCTCTAGCAAATACAGGGTGAAGCTCTCGTAAGGAGGGGGCGCATAACTCAACTAATTCACAACGTAAAAGAATCTAAGCAGTCCCCTGCACAATCGTCACCAAGAAATTGCGTAGCAGGCTAGTGGAGCCATTAAAGCACCACACAATGCACATGATGCCAGTGCAGCACATCCTGGATGTGTGCATCTACATTTGTGATTATGTTATGTTGATTTTTAGCATACACCGCTGCCATTTTTATGGCTTCCAGGGTGAACTGTGCATCAACAACAAGTTAATTATTACCTAGTTACCTTTACTAATTACTGGTTTGTCCATCTCAAAGTCTGGAAACAAGCAAGTAGAACTGCCACAGATGTACTTGGCGTTTTAATCCTTTTTACGAAAGGTATGCATAATGTTGGGAACACATGATTTCCTCCTCTGTTTCAACTAGACGTTTATGTTGCACATTGGGCTCTAGACTCCAGACCAAAAGTGCCCTGCACAGCATGGGAAACATGTACATCAGGCCATCTGAAGCGGGAGACCTTGATCAGGCCACTTAATCGTGGTCTGGAGCAGATACTTGGGCTCGCTCAGGCGAGCAACAGTGCCTTCTACGCTGCCTATCGGACTGTAAACTCGGGCAGAGCACAGTGACCAGGGCAGGCTATTCTGAAAGCCCTTCTCTTTCATTTAGTTAGAAGGTTGCAAGGTTTGGATCCAGGCGAAAGGCCTAGTGCAAGGATTTCCAGACTGGCTGCTTGGAAACTTCTGGAGTGCAGGCATTTGAAAATAGTGTTATTGTAACTATTTAGGGAATTAGGATTACATTTACACACAATAGGTATTCATAACATAATTATTAGCGGTTTGGTAACGATAATCACACAAACATGACACTCAAACTACATTCCCTAGAATGTTTTAGTGGATGCATTCAATGTAATCGACTGATATATTGCGCGCACAAACAGGACCCCTTACCGTTCCATGAGGAGGGACGTTCCCCCACACTGAAGTTTTGAACTCCATGAAATTAAACATGTTTCTTTTTAATTGGTTGAAAAACAACTCATAGATCAAATTCCTAGCGGCCATCCATGGCTCTTACCATCATCCTCGCATTCTTCAAGAGGTTTCTGCTGTTTATTCAGGCCCCGCGGGTCCAGCCAAGATGTGGTCTTTGTGTTGTGGCTGCAAAGCAGAAACGCAAATGTGCTCAAAGTTAGACAATCTGAGCCAGGAATGCATATGCAAAACGTGCTACCATTACAATTAAAACAGAAGGGGGTTTACAATGCAATCTTTACTTTTTTTTTTAAACAGAAAAGAATGGAGCTCTTCAAGAAGGATGCAATTGTATTTACAATACTGCCAGTGGTACAGCATTTTAACATGTGTATTGTACACTCAATGCATCTTTTCTACCACTCCAATAGCAGCTGTTGTGAATGAGGCAGGCTCTTTTTTTTTTTTTAAAGGAACAGTGAGTTTTCATGAAATATCTGGATTTGAAATTTTAAAAACGCTAAAAGGAAAGTGCTGCCATATTTCAAAATGCTTTCCCTCGGTTGTACAATTGTGTTTAGTGAAAAACCCTGCCCTGCATCCAGACACCTGCTGGTGGCTGATCCACACTATACAAAACTGCATAATAGTGCTCACTATGAAAAGGTTTCTATAGGTGAGGCGCTCTGACCAAGTTCAGTTTCAAGACTGGGCAAACAGGCGGACCACATGGACCACCAGAGTCCACCTTCACCCTCGGATAGGATTGCCAGCCAGAATAGGGGCCTACAGCCTCATGTGATGGCAAAGCAGTACTGCAGATAGAAATGGCTCTGATCATGGGAAATAAACTGTCTGTTCTTCAGGAACTTGAGAGAAAAAAAGGAAGATGAAAACATGAATTGTTAAAACATAACATGTAATCCTTGTCAGATTACGATGGCAACTATTAGAAAAGATAATGGGGTTTAATAGACTACCAACGTTAGCAAAGAAATAAAAATTACGGGCATAAAACAGAAAAGCAAAACTTTTGTGGCTTTGGACATTGGATAGTGTATACCACTATATCTATGTTTATAACTAACATTACTTACGAGTAATATTCTTTCTGTGGCTTGTATACATTTCAAATCACATGCTTTGTATAGGCTCAGTGATGAATCCTGCGGAGCCATCACTGATCCCCCAAACTAAAGCCTCCTCCCATGTGTCCAGGGGAAGGCAGCCGCTACCCGACCCGGACCCTGAGGGTGGCATATTGAGGGAGGATCACATGGGAGGTGATGGCTGTCGGGGTGAAGGGGTGAATCCCTTGGGAGGGACGCAGTATCTTTTCATGAGGATGACTATAATTCCTGAATACTTACAACATGCTGTTATTGCACAAGTCCCGCGCAAAATCAAATCCAAACATCAATAGCCGAGAAACCACCTAAACAGAACAAGTCGTATCCCTTAGGAATCCATAGGTCACTTGTGACATCCCCTGAACACAATGATTCTTTCATGGGTAAACGTCCAGGGCATAATATCACTGCACATCACATTTACATAGCATCTTCTGCTCATAACAAACTTAAGTGCAACCAACAATTGGAACAATATCGCCTCAAAAGGGGTGAAAACATTAACTTAATCTCCCATGGTACTGGGACTAGGAAGAGAAGAGGTAATGTGGAACAAAACAACTACAAGCCAAATGTGCAGTCTAGTTCTAATGAGGATCAACTGTGCAGGGATTCAAAAATGGTGCACCTTGTGCACGGGTGTGTGGCAGGAGAGGAGGTGGTCACAGCCTGGTGGGAGAAGCAGGAGCAGAAAGGCAAGGAAGACGCAGAGCGGGAGATGCACTTGGAAACAGACCTTCTGGAGCGAGCCGCACTGGTGGAGGGAGACGCTCACAGGCATCCGCCTGGCGGAATTGTAAACTGGAGAGAGACTCTGGTGGAAGGTAGCGGCTGCTAGACGTAATGAGAAGCGGTCTGGGGGAACAGATGTTCCATTGGCGGTAACGTGAGAGGCCGTCGAGAGATCCACAAGAGACTTTAGGCAACTGGGGCACTCAGCCCGATAAGTGTTCTGTTACAGCCAGACTTTCGATGAGTCAACAGAGAGGATTTGGGAATCTGAGACAAGTGGGAAGGCTAAAAGATACTTGGGGAAACAACTTGAACACCTACCAAGGGTTTAGAGGTGTTTGATCATATGAAAAATAACAGCCCTCATGCGATCAATTCTCAAGTGATCAAACAGCACTATCCACATCCCTCCACCCCCCTTTCCCTACTTAACTGCTCGCTCGCCGCCTGGTCCGCTTCAACCCTGCGGCATCAGATCTGTCCCTCAACACGGGTAGGATCCGACGCCGCAGGGTCCCTTTTCCTTTTTCCATCCCCTGCCTCCAATATCGAGGAGCGGGGACACCCCCGCAACCCTCCCAAGGCCAATACACACTGAACATGGGGACCGCAGTTGCTTTGACACCCCCGCAACCACTGCTCCACATGTTCGGTATGTATTAGCCAATTTGTTCGAATATATTCGGTCGAATGGAACAGGCCAAATTCGGTCAAATTTACCATTCGGCCAAATATATTACAACAAATATACCAATACCTTACCACGTTGGGCAGAAGGGCTAAAGGGGTACAATTCTCCACACATAAAATGTCAGTTTGGGGAAACCTGAAACTCCATTGCCACAATCAAGGGAACATAAACTGTTGTAGAAATCATTCCTGGCAGGTGAGTAAACCAGGAGAGTAACAGTTGTATAAGGTGAAACCATTCCTGGCAGAAGAGTGAACTGGGAAAGCACATGCTATGTGAAGGAGAGCATTCCTGGCAGGCGAGTAAACCATGGGAGGAGCCGTTGTTTATGGGATAATCATCTTGGTGTTATAAAGAGTGTGGTGGAAACAATTTGCTTTATTATTCTGATGTACTATTGTACAACAAGAGAAAATGACTTTGCCATTCTGATAAAAGTATGCTACAAGAAAGACCGTTGCTACATTCTGTGGAGTTATCACTTGGCATCTTGAAAGGAAAGTCGTCGTGAAAGAAAACGTTGCTTCGGTTTTAGAACCAGTGTTCTACGGAAGTGACAGTTGCTTTGCCAATTTGAAAGACGTGTGGGATGAAAGAATTTATCTTGAACGGAGTAGACTATTGTTGGAACAGATCTTTTTCAAAGGTCTTCCTGAATTGCTCCAGGATAAGGGAGGTCAACCTTTAGTGGAGTTATTTTGAACTGCAGTACATTTTTGTTGCACTGAAAACATACATTTTTCTTACACACTTTGGTTTCATATGTTGGTGTGAGGGTCAGAAATATTTTGGACACCAGGTCGGCTTCCTTTAGTTTTAGTTTGCTAGGCAGGGACATTCATATTAGAGGAGGGACAAATAGGCCTTTATCCAAACCCCTTTATTTTTAATAAACATGGCAAATGTTGAGAAACGTACAACTTTGTGTCTGCCTCTCATTTCTGACCCCTCACAGCTGCAATCTAGTGGTTGGCTCAGAGAAGTACATATAAGTCCTAATTCGAAACAAGAGCATTGACAGGGGAGTTCCTTTCACACTATCTCTATCCTATGTGTACAATGAGCCATACTCCTTCACGTGTAGATGCCTTCAGATTGTTTTTCGGACGTGAAATGTTTGTGCTGAGAGAATGCTGCTGATTTGACACTGTTGCGTTGCTTTCCAGAGGAGAGGCAGACTGGGCGCATAAGATTATAAGCAGATACAAGAAGGTGCACATGCTTTGCACCGATTAGCAAGCAGCACCAGAAGGTGGCGACAGGTGAACTATGATTACAATTTAAAAAAATTGCTTTAAGACCGCTAGTCCCACTTGCGGATCTGCTCTTGCTTTGTGCATCTATACAATGTTGCATGAAAGTGTAACTCAAGTTGCAGCCTAACAAATTTCCTTTAATAGTACATGAACCACGAATGCTAAAGTTGCACCTCTACTGCCTGTGGAACGGGGCTATGGGGTGAATGGAAGAGATGTTATGTGCCAGTGTGTAACAGAGTTGAACACACACAATGCATCTAGCGATGGTGGCTTTTGTCATTGAATCACCCTCTCTACCAGATGTCTTTTGTCCTCTTAAAGTAGAACATAAATGGCCCTGAAAACTGCTAGAGGGGGCTATTCAATGTATTGCTTGGCATGGAATTTTCAGATTCATTGAAATGGAAAACATGGATGCATGCAAGAGCACTGCGTTTGTGAATAGTGACTAATGGTTTTGTTACAGAGTGCCTATATCGCATTTATCCTCCTGATGGACGTGACTGCTGTTAGGAATGCTACTTTGTAAGTGAACTCCCCCAAGAAGGACAGTATGATTGGTTGAAAAGGGGTATCACGATTCTTTAAGGGGCCCATTCACGGGGTGGTTGAGAAACTGATGGGCGATTGCAATCAACGCCCCCCACAAAAGCTTTGCTGTGGGGCAGGTTACCAATGTTGCAAGATGGACGTTTTTTTAGGAAAAAGTGACTGGTTTATTTCATACACCATATTGCAATATCCACTCAGGTTTTTGGGATATCTCCAATCCAGGTTTATAGTAAACATTCCCATATTAAGCACTTCAATGGAGATTTGCCTTTTGTTGATTATTCAAAATGTTCTAATAGAAATTACTATACAGTGGGACAGCAATATTTCTCTTTGCTTGTGCCAGTGGGGTTTTGGCAATCCTCCCCTCCCCCCACAAGGCATTTTAGGTCTGATTTCCAAAAGGTTTCTAAACTGAAGTGAGAAGAACAACATTTGATACAGGTTAGTCCTTTCCCCCTAAATATATGCACTCCTAGATAATTCGAGGACATTTTTATTTTGAATCTCTGAGATGGAGCTACATGAAGTGCCCCCGCCCCCTTTCCCCTCACCCTCAGGGAACGTTTGAGAGAACACCAAGGCATAGTGCACAAGCCCAGGCCTGAAAACGGGGAGCTTCAACGACCTTCTTGGAGAGGCCATTAGGTACACCGAACAGGACGAGCCAAGAGGTTGGCACTGCATGAGAAACCAGAAGTAATGCAGAAAAGTCATGCAAAAGGAGCAGGCGATGACACAATGCAACTAGACTGGAACATGCACAATAAGAAACAATGGAATGATATTGGGAAGAAGCAACACGTGATTCTGGTAGATACTGTGCACAGATGTAGCACAAGGATTCTTCAGAATGCAGGGGTGGTAAACATGGCAATAACTGTCGCCAGAGTCCAGGCTTGGTTGTGACAAGGTCACGGTGGACCAAGTGTGCCAGTAGAGATTACCACTCAGATGTGCACAACCAGGCAGATAGACGCTGGAGGGCTGGCAAATAGGAGGCCTTTCTAGGCTTGGGCGCTGCATTTACTGACAGTAACCGCTGTGCAATTCTAAAGTACTCAACATCTGAGGAAGCCTCCAACACCCAGAATGCATTTGTTTCTTAAACGAAAGCCTAGAACTCGAAATGCAATGCAGCAGTGACGTGGGGTCATTTGGCCATCCTGACCTACAAGAACTCTGTTTTGTAAGAACAAACACCCAAATCCATTCATAAAGATTTGTGGTCAGAGCGATGAAAAGCATGTATGCTGTGCTTACTGTTGCCTGTGATCACAACAGCAAACACTGGAATTATGAGGGATTATGTTATTATTTGGGTATTTATTGAGTGCAGACTTAGCTTCGGGAAGCAACAGAGCGCTTTACAATCATAGGGGACAGAAAACAGTGAGGGAAGCAGAGAAAACAAAAAGAGCGAAGAGCCAACAGGGTAGGAAGGACAATCAGAAGCAGGGGGGGGGGGAATGGGGAGCAGATCACCAAGACTCAGGTAGGGTGGGGAGTTATATGGCATTTTTATAGCACCTAGTGCCATTGGTATGGCCTCGAAACGCTGTGGGCGAATGCCTTTGGAGGACCGAAGTCCAAGGAATGAGAACTGATAAGATTTTAGATTGCCGGTGTGCATTTTAGCCAGTACAAAGGATAGGTAGGTAGGGGGTGGCCAAGTCCCAGCTAGCCACCCATAGAGATCTGGCTAGTGGAAGGCTGCAACAATGGGCTGTCTGGAGAGTATGCGAGTCAAGGAGCCTTTCTATGTGCACAGCTATACAACATTCCTTCCGTGGGACTAAGCTGAATTCTAGTAGTGGGTTATTGCATTATGCGGGCGGGGGCTGTGTCCCAAGAGGGAAACGGCTATCTTCCATTGAGATGGAATGCGCAACATACACGGGAGTCATGGCTGAAGTGTGGCTGCGATGTGTGAATGCATACCATGCGGTTTTACTGGCATCCTTCCCGCACATACTCTGTGCTGCTTTGTCTTCTCACGTGATTCATCGAAACCCCCACCTACCTGTCTGGGGGTGCTAGTTCACCCATGAGGTGAACTAGGTCTGTCAGGATGCAGAAGGGAAGAGACAGGTCTGGAGTGCATTCCGCAAGGTGAGTTGGTCCTCAATGCAGCAGATGCTAAAAGGGATAGAGTTCCAAATGGTGGGTGCTTGGACTGAGAAGGAGGATTTCCTTATTCTGGTTGATTTGGTGAAGGGGATGACAAGGTTTCTGTTGGGCCTTTAGGGGGCGAACTTGTATTGTAGATATTCTGGGCCAGTGTTGTGAAGAGCTCGGTGGGTGATGCATGTAGCCTTGAAGGTGGACCAACGCACCATCAGTAGCCAGTAAAGGACACAGAGTGTGCAGCGTGATGTATTCTCTTGGGTCTAGGGCAAGAAGGAGCCTTGCCGCAGTGTCTTGGATCCGCTGGAGCTTTCCAAGGCGAGATGCTGGAGCGCCCAGTTAGCATAGTTTAGGCGGAGGAGGAGGATGGCTGGGATTCCAGCCACTCTGTGAGGGAAAGTCAGATAAGGGAAGATGCATCGAAGGATGCGTAGTTGTAGGAAGGAGAAGTTTGACACTAAGTTGATGTGATGTGTCAGATCTGTGTCCATGATGCATTCAAGGTGGTTTTTTACTGTGTTGTAGGTAGTGGGGGAGGGCCTAGGGAAGGCAGCCAAGGCAAGGAGTTGGTTGGGGGTAGAGAGCGGTCTTCCCACAGATTAGGATTTCAGATTATCCAGGGTTGAGAATGAGGTGGTTAGCTGCCATCCAGCAGTTGATTTATGTGAGGCAAGAAGGTAGGTCAGGGGAGGTGTTGGGAGGGGTTCTTAGGGATTGTGAAGATGATTTGGATGTCATCTGCGTACCTGTAGAAAAACAGGCCTTGTGAAAGGATGATAGTGGGGAGCGGGGGGCGGATCAGGTAGAGGTTAAAAAGCAGGGTGAGAGGTGCCCTGTGGTACTCTGTTGGTGACAGGGCGCGGAGTCAAGGAGAAGGGAGGCATTCATATTATTTGGGATCTGCTTGAGAAGAGGGAGATCCACTTCAATGCTGCATCCCCCAATGCCAAGGGAGTAGAATCTGTCCTTGAGAGCGAGGTGGCCAATGGTGTCGAAGACTGCCGAGAGGTTAAGAAAGATTAGTGCGGCACAACCTTCAGAGTCTGAGGTTATTTTGAGATAATCACAGATGGAGACTAGGCACAATTCAGTTCCTAGTAGGGGTCTGAAGCCGGGTAGGGTCGAGGAGGAGGTTAGTTTCTGTGAAAAGGCATAGATGGGTGCAGGCTGTTCGATCAATTAATTTGGCTGTGAAACGGTTGTTGGAGATAGGTCTATAGTAGTTTGGGAGAAGGGGGTCAATAGTGGGTTTTTTGAGCCGGGATGTGATGTGGGATGTCTTGAAATCTACTGGTAAGTGCCGGAGGTTATGATGTATTCATGATCGATCTTGCGATGCAGCCAGCGCAAGTAGAGCAGAGCAGAGAATTTCTTTTAGAAGAGAAGGGGTGCATGGATCTCCAGAAGATCCAGAGGTATGGCTTCTAGCTGGCATCTTTAGAAATTCAGGGTGGGAGATAGGCGAGAAGGAAAGGAACAGTGGGCGGGCGGCTGGCAGGCCTGCGGACGTGGGTGAAAGGGAGTGGGGCGGGAGCGAAACGGTTTTAGAGCCAATGTTGAGGTTTATTTCCAGGTTATGGAAGTGGTAAGAGTCACAGAGCTTACGTGTGGGTTAAGGAGGGGGAGGTGCAAAAGGGGACCCTGAATTCTGAGATCTTGTGGAGTTCCCTGTAGGTGTTGGGGGCATTGGCAATTCTGTGCCTGTAAAAGGGATGTTTTGGCGTTTGCAAATTTCTGCCCAGTATGCTTTGATCTGCTGTGCTTAAGATGTTTTGGTCTGTGGTGAAGGGTCCTCCACACCATCTGGGTTCAAGGAGTGGTTTCAGGTTTTGAGAGGTTTGAGAGCTGGGATGAACCATCTGAGGGAGGTGCCTTGTCTGTTGGAGAAGGGTCCGATAGAGGTGAGAGGGTTAAGAGGTTCGCAGAGCATGGAATCGGCTCAGAGGTTACTTTGACCTTGTTCCATAGAATGGAGAGGGAGGAGAGTCCTGGAGTAGTTGGGCGGATGGAGTGTCAAGGGGGTGAAGAAGATGGTTGCATGGTCCATCTAGATTAGTGGCTGAGGTGGGAGCGTGAAGATCAGTACAGAAGAGCTGAAAATTGCAACAAAGGTGTGGCCTGCTGTGTGTGTGGGGCCAGATACTAGTTGTGTCAGATGACGTGATTCCAAGTTGTCCAAGCTGGGTCATGTCATTGGGTTTTGAGGGATGTTGAACTATATAATGAAGTCCCCTTGCATGGTGGGAGAGAGGGTGCGTAACCAGCAGGGGCGTTGCTAGGGGGGGGGCTAAGGGGCTATAGCCCCTGATCTTAGCCCCGGATAGAATCTCAGGAGCTACAGCCAAAAGACTAGCTAGCCCCCAGTCCGGACATCAGCTTAGCCCCGGGTCTTTTCCAGACTTAGCAACTCCCCTGGCAACCAGGATGGCAGCTAAAGAGTCAGAGGTTTACAGCAACATTTCTGTTGTAGCCCGGGGGTCTGTATAGGAGTAAGAATCAGGATGCCTGGGAGACTCTGCTGGGAGGCCTGGGTGGAGTGTGTGGGTGGATTGGTCTGGGAAGGCCGGGAGGTTTGAGGGGTGTGTGCTCCCATGGGGTGGGTGGGGGGCACGTTAGGGAGGGAGAGGAGGTAAGTAGCGTTGGAATCAGGATGAGGGTGTGGAGAGGTTTCTGGTGTGCCAGAGTGCCCCTCCAACTTTGGGTGTGTAGGTGGGCGCAGGGAGGAGGATAGGCAGCAATGTGAGGTGAGAGACAGCACAGCGCCTAACTCCTGTGGAAGTAAAAGCAAGCCTGCAACAGTATCCCTGTGGAAACGATGCAGAGCAGTGGCACAAAATAGTAGCTAGATTCAAAATACAGGCCTAGGGCACTATCCCTGTGGGATAAGATGCAGGGTAGTAGCACGAAACAATAGCTACATCCAAAATACCGCAGCTAGATTCAGATTTAGAAGGCAGCGAGATGAAAATGCATATTCACGAAAGTGCTAAAGTGCAAGAGACGTTCCCTGCCTGATTGTTGCACTATATTGTGGACTTGGCAGGTGCTTGTGGACCCATGGTGAATAGTCAAGCAGGTAATGAGGGTGCACAGTGAGGTGCCCTATGCCTGAGCTCTTAGCTTGCTGCACTGGGTATGCTCCTTAAGAGGTGGAGGTAATAGGTCAGCTGACCCGTGCGCACCAGCCAATCGGTGGATAGGCTGCAGAGGAACGAGTTTGGGGCCTGGTGCTGAGGACCAGGAAGCGGGTACGGGTGCAAAGGCTCACGACGGGTGCAAAGGCTCACGACGAGGGCAAAGGCTGTTGTAAAGGCCGAGGCACAGAAAGGAGGAGGGGAGGAGGGGAGGAGACTTGCACCTCGCCTAGCAGTAGTGGTAGATGCGACGATTCAAGCCTTGTGGTCTTATGCAAACAAAATACGTTCTGAGCAAGTGCACTGCGATTCTTTTGTTTAAGAATGGATTTATTGACATGACTTCCTAACCAGCAAATCGCAATATTGCATTGTTTGCACCTAAACTAAACCCGGTGGCAAACGATTGCGTTGCTGGGGCGACCCCGTGCGCCATCCCTTCTTCCCCGTTTTATTATTTAAACACGACCGGTTTCAATCCCGTAGTCTGTATTTCCAATAGCTCTAATAGTTTTGTGCACCTGGTTCCTAGCAACGGGTGCGAATGGCTGGTAATCAGCCAGAGAATATGTAGTGTCCGCATTAAGAATCGGGAACAGGTAGAGAGATCTGACCTACTGTAGAAAGCTAGATAACACATCTTAACCAGTTCAAAAAGACTGGTCAAATGTACTGCAGAGGAAATTCTCTCTATTTATATATTTGCAGGCTTGGTAAATTATCAAGTTGCACGGTCTGCCCTGCATTTCCCATGAGCTGCCGCTAGAGGGCGCCGTTCCCCAACAGAAGATTCCCTAGCCGCTCACAGAAATATGAATGCTTCCCCTGCACAAATATCTTATACCGAGTAGGAAAAAAAAAAAAAAAAAAGATGTTCCAGGATTTGTTGAGCGTCTTGCTTCGCCGGGCAGCGCCTGAGCTGCACACGTGAATAGTTTGCTGGCTGTGAGAGGAATTAATCGCTCTTCCCTCATCTGCGCTAGGTTTGAGGGGCACACTTACATACGGGAGGAGTGTCTTACTGCTAGAGAACTGTCAGCACCAAACTACACCCATAGCAGGTGGGCGCAGGCAATTCAGTACTTATTTATTCTTTGCATGCCAGGACTCGAGCTCCTGCATTGATCAGGGAAAAAACACAACTACCAGAATAGAAATATTAAAATGAGAATGGGATGGGCTTGGCCCACCTGACACAGGCTTAGACGCTGCACTGGAATGCAAGCAGGCACAGGCGTCCCCAGGCGGGCACGTGCCCTGGGCCTTCGCACGATCCCTCGGGTGTTCCTTCAGGAATCACGATGCAGTGCTATATGGGCAACTAGGATTGCTTCTTCCACGTCCCCAAAAGCATAAGAGAGATCTGGCGACCAACCCAAAGACTGCTACCAAATAAATCCTAATGGCCATCTAGAACCGGGCTGCTTAGCAGGAGGTTTACTGTGTTAAATTGGCCATTTCCAAATTACGCCTACTGGTCGTTTATTTTAACTGTTAGCAGAGAAGACTATGACGGAGACACGTGTTCCCTCCCGGCTTGAATGCCACGATGGCCCAGGGCCGCTTTGTGTGCTTTATACATTCAATCAAATAAATACAAGAATGACGTTGGCCTCCTCCTGGTATGAACGTTTCACACACTACATATTTACAAACCTCATCTAAACAGACAGGACACAAGTAAAGCATTGGCCTACTTGGATGGCTAGATCATCTATGCGGCCAAAAACCTAAACCTGGGAACATCCTCTGGAGAAAGTCAACTAGCAGCGAAAAGGGGTATCCACTGGCAAACTAGCTCAGTTGCAAGTTGCTCACTGCTAGAATTCAGTTTAATTTTGGAGGCCTGCCTATTAAAGCAACCAGACGAAAGCAGTCACGTGCCCTCAAGAGGGTGAACAGTGGAAGGTGCAACCTGACTTGATGCTTGGAGCAGGAGTGGGTGAACACAATAGAGCACCACATACTCTAAAAAAACATTGTTATACTTTATTTGTATATGGTGTATTACCTGTGAAATGTGGTTTTCTGCCTACAAAGCATCATGTTAGTGTAGCCAAATTCTATAATTTATTTATCGTTTGCTTGTTAGGCTTCAACAATAAGAATATACTGTTTCAAAGCGCCCACAGGGCAAGGAGGGAGGGTACATTACAACACAATATTAAGAACTGAGGGGAACAGGAAGAGGGACAAACCTACTATGCCTTGTGAGTATTCAGAATGTGCACGTGCAGAAAGGAAGAGGGAAGAGGGGGAAATTGCTGGGGAGTCGGAGCTCGTGGGAGACCCATGGAGGAAGTGCTAGGAAAGTTGAGTGCTACACGGCCAGAGACGCAAGAGGTGTAAGTGCGAGTCTCCAGAGCGGAGGGTGTGCAGATGCAAAGTGCTGTGGCTAGACAAGAGCTGGGAGTAATTGGGGAGGGAGGTCCAGGCCCCGAAGATGCATAAGGGCCAAGGACACCAATTCATCAACTGTGCAACTAGCAGAGAGAGAAGGTGGGAAGGAGGAGGAAAAGAGGAAAGTCTTAAAGAGCTTCCGGAATTTGAGAAGGTCCTGCTGAAGGCACAGGGGAAGGGGGAGGCTATTCCAAAGGAGGGAGCCCGCAGAGAAAAGTGAGCGACCCCCTGCCCTCTTTTTAGCAAAATGCTTTACACACACAGAGTTGGTGCCAGAGGAGCGAAGTGGTCTAGTGAGAGAGTTGAAGATAGTGTGGTCCCCAGGCTCAGGCAGCCTTGTGGATGATGCAGAGGGATTTGAATTTAATCTGTGCAGCAACTGGGAGCCAGTGAAGACTTTTTAGAGCAGGAGAGATGAGGTCCCTGAGGTCCCTGGGCTTAAGGCCAAGGATAAGTCTCGCTGCTGGATAAGCTGAAGGGGTCGCAAAGTGCAGGAAGAAAGATTCAGGAGAAGGCTATTGCAGTAGTCAAGTCTAGAGAGAACTAGGGCTTCGGTCACATTGAGCCTCTGCGGGAAAGTGAGAAAAGGTAGAATTCCTTTGAGAAGGAAGAGCTGGTAGTTGGACTTCTTGGCAATATCCTTAGTGTGAGGGAGGAAGGAGAGAGGTTTCTGGCTATAGTTGAAGGAGCAGGGGGAGAACCCAAGGAGGAAGGCCAGAGTGAATGAAGGGAAGAAAAAAGGGAGCAGGGGTCCCAATGGGAAGGATCTCTGTTTTACAGGCGTTGAGGCAGAGATCGTTGGAGGCGCACCAGGACTGGATGGCAGGAAGGCAGTCCGGGAAGATGGAGGGTGCAAGAGAGTGAGCAGGAAGTCTGAAGAAGAGCTGTGTCTCGTCTGCGTAACACTGGAAGGTGGAGGAGATGAGTTATGCAATGAGAGCAAGGTAGATGTTAAAGAGCCAGGGGGAGAGAATAGAACCCTGGAGGACACCACAGGTGGAGATGGAAGTAGGAGGGGAGAATGGGCCTAGGGTGACTTGGGAAGAGCTGTTAGTGAGGAAAGAGGACAGCCAGTCCAGTGCCCGGTCCAAGATACCAAGCGTATCGTGGAGCCTTTGTATGAGGATGGGATGGTAAACAGTGTCACATGCGGAGGAGAGATCAGGAAGGATAAGGACCGCTGGAGAGTTGGAGTTAACAGAGGCAAGCAGTTCTTCACGGGTGATCAGAAGGGCAGTTTCCGTGCCTCTGGATGCTCAGAATCCAGACTGATTGTCAAGGAGTCCACAAACAAGTTAAGTGTGAAAGTTAGTTGGGGCAAGGCCAGCTTCTTGAGAAGCTTCCCAAGGAAGGTGGTGATTGAAATAGGGCGATAGCTGGCCGGGCAGGTAGGGGCAGAGGAAGCTTTTTTTCAGGAGAGGGCGCACAAGGAAGTGCTTTAGGGGAGTGGGTAAAGATCCTGTGGTAAAATAGTGATTGCAGAACTCAGCGAGAGCAGGGGCAAGAGAGCAAATGTTATCCTTGATGGTCCTGGATGAGCAAGGGGAAACCTGTTTAGAAGAGACCTTCATGGAGCAAACAACTCTGGTGACTTCCTCTGGGGTGACGGTGGAGAAAGATGGAAGGAAGGAGGGGTCTGGGGGAGGGGTGTGGGATGGGATGTGGGGGATTGTAGAAAGGAAGGTCAGAATGTCCTGTGTTTTGGTGTCAAAGTGTGAGGCCAATGCATTGCAGAGGGCCTGTGAAGGAGAAAGAGGAGACTGCAGAGGGGTTGGCTAGTTCCTTGCACATTTTGAAAAGTTGAGCCGAGTCATTGGACGCGCCGGAGACCAGTGCCTAAATATGGACTCTTGTCTGCACGGCTGACAAGTCTGTATTGCCTTTGGAGCAGGCAGCTGGCCAGAGGAGAAGGTTAGAAGTGGAAGCAAAGAAGAGAAGAAGTCATCCCAGTCAGAGAGGAACAGGGAGACGGTGCCTGGAGGACGGAAGAGGGTAGCAATGGTCAGGGTGGAGATGGGAGAGGTGATCAACTTGCAGACCAGGCTTTCAAAAGAGGAATAGGTCTGGGTATGTAAGGTGGAGGCAGGCACCCACTCAGGGAAATTAAGGCAACCCCCACCCCCGCCAGTGCAGTGAGGTCGAGGCTTGGAGACGATCTTGAATCCAAGAGCGAGGAGGGAGTCAAAGGCACTGATGGAGCTGGCATTGAACCACGTCTCGGTAAGCGCGAGAATGTTGAGATCAATGTCTTCAAGAAGAAGACATATGTCAGAGAAGTGTGTTGGCTGAACGGGCGTTAAGAGTCGCCAGGTGGAGGTGGTCAGTCGTTCTGAAGGTTTTCTGAGGTGGGGAAAGAAAATAGAAGGGGGAGATGCAGGGGAGGGAAGGAAGTTAATGACAAAAGGCAGGATGCGATCAAAGATTAGGAGGTTGGGTTGTGGCCCTGAACCAGGATGGTGCCGTTGCGATAGACATTAACGAAGCAACAAGAGGATGCAAAGCCCGCCAAGAGGACTTCCCACTTGGTGCCACCGTTAATGGAAGAGTGTGAGGAGGGAGAGAGCATGGAGATGACATGGGAGTCCAGCGATCAGGAGAGGGGACAGAGAAAAAGATAACAGTGAACACCTCTTGAGGCAGCACTGACATAGGTGTCTGCAATGGGAAATCCATTCATACAATGCCTGAAACATCTGAGGCTGAGCTCTCCAGTAATAAATGTTTGTTGCATTCATACAATAGTATATCTTTTAAGAACATACAAACTTTGCCTTACTCTATGAAATAGACTTCTCCATTCTCTGTATAGGCCATCTCCCAGTTGTCCGGCAGAGGGCCAAAGTTCTCCTCTTCAGAAGGAGGCAGGTATTGCGGTAATGTCTGAGATGCTTCCGTGGTGGGGATAGAAGGGATGAGTCTATTCAGCGTTGTAGATGGCTCTGGTGTGCTGTATGTGGTGTGCTCGTCCGGTTCACTAGAGTCCGCTGTGATACAAGGATAAAAACACAAAGGTCAATTACAATTTATTTCAAGACATCTTAATAAAAATCATTTCCTGTGAAGGCAACACCGCCAAATGTCACAGCGAACACACTGCCGTTTAATTTCACAAAGCGGTTCAGAAAATGACAAATAGAGTGGAAAAGAATCAGTCCAGGAGAACAATCGTTTCCCATGGAAGGGTGCTTTCTCAAGGCCATTAATCATCTATTTATTGGGTCTGCATAACATTTAATTATTGGTAATGAGTTTGCTAGAAAATTAAAGAAAACCACTGTGATCTTTGGGATGTAGAGAGGCTTCTCACTCATTGCATGAGGCTCCTCAATCCAAAACATGAATCGTACGCTTGTGTTGTCCATTTACTATATCACACTGGGCAGTGGGACAACACATCCAACAACTCACCTTCCATGTCCCCCGCCCCCATTCCCCATTAAGTACATACTAGATGCTACTCCCATATGGGCAACATTAAGCCTTACACAACAGATGACCAATTAACTAAAAAGATCCATTTAATTGAAGTCCTGCCAAGTAAAGCATCCAGACCAAAGCGGTCACATGCCCTCAAGAGGAGGGTAGTCGATTAAAGGTGCACACCTTCGATGGTTTGAGTTAACATCCATAGTTTTAAAAATGTTCAGCCAAGACCACATAGACAGAGGTATGTAGCACAGGCCTTACCCCTACATCCTCCCTTGCTCGCTCCAGCCTAATCACATGAAAGCATCAGCCTTCCCCCAACCATACCAACTTTCTTCAACATTAAAATGCTGCACCTGTTCCCTTAAGGGGCGGCATAAAAGGGGTGGTCTAACCCAGGATCTTTGTGATTTTTCTGCTATCCATCCGGACACTTCTTCCGGGGGGAGTGTGCTTGGCTTGGAAGCAGTTTTCTTCATCTTTGCAACTCCTGGAGGCCCAGTTGGGCTTCACTCCCAAAAGATCAGGAGAAAAAAAAGACACCAGGTGAGTTTAAGCAGGCCCCCCTTTGACCTTGAGCTGGGTCATGGTGGTGTGGGAAAGAAGAGTGGAGAAGAAGAGTGGGGGAAAGAGGCTCTCCAGGGCTAGGTTTCTCAGGGGAAGGTAGTACAAACAATGATCTGGAACATTTGCAATGTGCAAACCACTTTATTCTGTTTGTTCTCCTGTGAGGAATGATTGAATTATACTGCCAAGCAGACAGTTCAAGAAAATGGTAAAGCAATGTTTCCCTCTCATACCACTCATTCGGGACAAGAGCTGGAATTAGAGGAAAGAGGACGACAACCTCCCTCCATAGATTTATGGGCATTCTGTACCCGTTACAAGGATAATCTGATTTGCTCCTAATCAGCCTTAGAGGGATCACCTCTATGCCCCACCCACCACCCCAGTAGATGCCAGTTTGTAATGCACTGGACAAGTAGTTAGACAACGTCCTCAGGACGTCCCATGCGGGGTCTCACCTTACAAGCATTAACCTATTCTTCTATATGGCCCAGGAACATATGGATGATCGTCACACTACTTATGTTGTGGCGATTCAGAATGACATGGACCCTTAGAAGACATGATGAAATATTATTCATTAAAAATAAAAGAAGGCTTACCTTTCCCTAAATTATGAGTGAGCCCTGCCTATCTTAATAAGGTGCTTGTCTGCCAGTCAGGAATGTCCAAAGAAACAACTCTGCTGTCCAAAACTACCCTAACCGACCCTACCACTAATAGAAACTAACTCCTGTTCATCGTCGCTGGAATGGCAGGAGCCCTCTCCCTCATGGGCTTCAGGAGAAGGACGACTTCTACAGAATCTTGCCACATTCTAGGTGTGAATAAGGATTGAATGTGCCCCACTGCTCTTGTATGCATTTGCGCAGTTAAATATACCTGTGCAACAGCACCTCATGTAAGAAGGCTTGCGTTTGCCTTCCGAACGTTTGAAATGCTCATTTGCTGCTATTTCAGAAAGTAAGATCGACCTTTGAAAATGGCCGACCTGCTGTTCGGGCTCCACTAAGGGACACTATTAAATTAGCCCTTTACATCCTGCATCCCGATTGGCTGTAGCTCGCCTTATTGCCCAATTACACTGACCATCAGGCAGAAGCCAGCCTATCACCCTAAGACCCTAATCTCAAGTCCAGGCCCTGTCTTTGCCTGTCCGTGCGACAGGCGCCGTGGCCCAGACATGCTGCCCCTTCCCATTCGCATCCTCACCCCGAACCCCTTCTGACAATCTACTGTACAACCAACTAAAAAGTCCATCTCCATGGATTGTGTCAACATCGAACATTAAGCTGTGCTGCCTGCAATCGCTCGCACTGCTGCAGTAAGCACACCCCCGATTCAACTGTACCAGGACTATGAGAGCATAGCATAAAAGTTATAACGGCTAATGATCCCCGCGTTCACTGAATGCAGCCTTGCAAAATGCTCAATTACAAATGCCTGTACCAAACCTGATCTGTCAATTTCTCACCACCGTCCAGTATACGATAGCCTATCCCGCTTGTTGTCTAACGCTAGATTCAAAACGACATGTTATTGAATGCACCTGCATGAAAGTTCTTTTTGCAATTGACTCGTCACCTCTTCCTTCATGCTAATGCCCTACTGCTTACCCTGCTCATGAGCGCACTCGACGTACGTTTCTGCCTGTTGCTCACCAATATCCCGTAATCGCAATATTACTTTAATTGCCCCTAGCCGCATTACTCGCTGCTTGCCTCATTTGCAAATGTATTCCCACCCTTTGAGCGCCTGCTGCGCCAGGCTGCATTACCTGTTGTTGCCTCATCTGTGATTGCAATACTGCCCTCCGAGCTCCTGTTGCGCACTACTCGCAGTTTGCCTCCATTTGTGATTGTAACATTGGCCCCGGAGCGCCACATGCGCCAGTCCGCATTACATGCTGTTAGCCATCCTTTATATAACTATGATACCGGAGCTGAGCCCTGTCCTAGAACCTGCAAAGTATGCCTTTCCTGAGCTGCGTCTCTACGCCAAGATCGCTGAACGTATGCTTGATCTCAGCCTGGACCACTACTAGTCCAAGGCCCAATAAGGCCAGAGTCCTCTATTCAGGCTGGCTATCTGTAAAAACTAGTGCCACCTAGTCGAACCGACCTTTGGCCCGACCTCAGCCAACAGACTGAGCGTCTTATTATATACTCATACTAGTACAGACCTATAAATCATGTACTCCTACACTACCACAACCTTGCGTATACTGCCTGTGTTCAGTTCGCTCCTCATACTAACACTACTACTATACTCCACAGGTGCCATGACCAACTCCGAGATACATATCCCCCAGCTGACAGCCAATGCCACTCCCTTTAGGCCATGCAAACCCTGGATCTCTCTCACTAGGTCCACCACATTACCACTGTCTGATCATATAATACTGACTAAATTCCTGCCAAACAGATGTAAACAAACCCAAAACGACCACCAGGACAATAGCCAATGTCAACTGCCCGCTCTCTCCACTCCAATAGATACAATGATATGCCGCTCAACCTACGCCTAACCAACCTTGCCCCATAAATATTAGAAACCTCAGGCTCGGATCCAGATTCAAAAATGCTCATCAGCTACTAACGGTAGAGCAAAAAACGAGCATTTCAACCTCGCCTAGGAGGAGAAATAAGTTCAAGTCAGACAACTGTACATCTAAAAATAATCCTGCTCCACAGACAACTGTGGTCCCACCCACAAACACATCCGACAGCAAAACCTCACCTATCCTTGACAGCTCACGCATTAGACATTGCAGACCTCATAGTCCTAAATCAACTTTACTTCCTAGCTATAACGGAGACTTGCCTTCACGCTGCAGCAGGGCCAACTCTCTCACTAGCCATACCGGAAAACTACACCATACTCAGGCTAGACAGAGAAGTCTCCAGAGGTGGTGGTATCACTTTATTGCCAAAATTAAGTTTGGACTAAGGGTCCTACCTAATCTTCCTTTCCCTTTGGGATAACTCTTGTCAGTCAAGCTACCACTCACGGCTTCACGCACAATAACTATCCACCTTATATATAGACCACCAGGCCCAATATCAACCTTCAAGGAAGATAGCACTTCACTACTCACAGTGAACACCAAACCAGGGTCACACATTATGCTGTTGGGAGACTTCAATCTAGGCCTCAACGAGCCCTAGCACTCACCAGCACTATCATGGAATTAGGCTTCACCCATCGCATTAACATACCCACGCATAACAAAGGCAGAACCCTAGACTGGATTGTAGACTTCAACTGTGACACCAATATCTTATCCAACAGACCTTGCGCCTGGACCGACCATCGTATCATATCCTTCACCATACAAGATGGCTTACAATCTAATCTGCCTAACTCATCGGCCCCTTCCGAACCTCATCAGAAACTGTAATAACTGGAGGAACTACTACCACTACTATCACCAATCACAGTAACACTAGCACAGACCCTTCAGCATTAGTTGAACTATACAACCAAACTATACAGCAAGCTATTGACAAAATAGTGACATTAAAAATGTGTAAAGCAAAGCCTGGTGCGCACTTAAACTCTTGGTCCACTCCTAATCTCAAAGCCTTACACAATGAAAAAAGAAGTGCTGAATCTATCTGAAAAAATAACCCTACAGCACTGAACAAAGAAAAACTCGAAAAAATGTCTAATATGTATCCGCTGCTTTTGAGGTCTGCAACCTCTCAAGGCTCTCGTCAGTCTTTCTGCCAAACAAATGCACGCCATCAAAGGGCATGTTGAAAAGGCGGGCTTGCACATCCAGAGCAAAAGCCGACTTCCGCAACCACGCAAATCTGCGTATAACAGTGCTCGCAGTCATGGACCGGCTAACACGGTCGGCCGTGTCCAAACCCGACTGAAGGGATTCACACATGGCATCCTTGTCATCTTGCACGAGAGCAAGGAACCCATCCATCCCTTTTTTCCCCCTCGGGAATATGCTCAGCCACAAGTGAAACAGTTCCAAGAGTGTGTGAAAATCTTGCCAAGGCACAAGTGGAGTTGGCTGACTTCAACGCCATACTCGCCACAGAAAATACCTTGCGTGCCCAACCGTCCAATCGTTTGTCATCCCCATCTGGAGGGATGGTAGGGTGCGCCGCCTGCCTCGAGGTGGCCGTAGCCGCCTGAACCACCAAACTCTTGGGAGTGGGGTGAGACAAAAAGGTAGGGCAGTATTTTTTGGTCAACGATTTGTTAACAGCCGGAAGAGATTCCGGTGACTGCCAAGCAGCCGCCACCCGTTTTCTGTAATGTCAGATGAAAAGGTAACATCGGGTCAGAGGACGGACCTTGATCTAAAATGTCCGTTAGATCATCTTGCACAAAAGCGTCAGGAAGACTGGACCAGCCCAGATACTCTGTGACCCTAGCCATGAGCCGCCTGTAGGGACGACTCTGCATGAACCCTAGGCTCACGCCTGGCAAATTCCACTACCGGATAGGTGTCCAACCCACTGGCATCATGAAGAGTTTGCCTAAACTGCTCCTATGGACTGTCTCCAGAAAAGACAGGAGCCACATCAGGCTCAACAGGGTCCATATCAAAGTCTGACCTTTGCTTCTCCTCATATACGTCATCCAGAGGGAGGCAAAAGCCCTGCCTTGGGACAGAAGAGGGTCTGGAGTCCACCACCAGCCTCACAGACTTAGAAGTAGACTTCCTTGGAGGATTCGCAGTATCAGGGATCTCCAAAGGTACATTTCGGGCAAAAAGCCCCAAAAGGTGTCGAGGGCACGCGTTGAGAGCGCAGATGACTTAGGCGTCTGTCGATAACGGTGCCGAGGGCTGGAGCAAAGGCAAAGCCTTGACGTCGGTATCCGACGGACATGGCACTGACGGAGTCCACGCCGACCTTGAGCCCTTATCAGGATTCTGCGGTCTCGCTGGAGACGAGGACCAAGATCTGGAAGCACATCTCTTGCAACTATCCTGAGCCTTGCCCAAACGGGACCTCGATGGTTCCCGATGAGCGTTGCGTCGAGGACCCGAGCCCGAAGGCTTGCGAGCCACAGTACGAGACCGTTCCCTGCCAGCTTCATCAGAAGGCACGGACGGAACTGTGCCCTGCGATTGGAAAATTGCTAACATCTGCTCCCTAAGGGCAGCCAATTCCTCCCGAGTCGAGGACTTCGTTGGGCAAGCTACTTTCCTTGCAGCTCCATCCTCCGAGGAGGAGGGAGAAGACGACCGGTGACAAAACCCAGTAAGTCCCGTAAATCGAAGTCCAAGGGGATGTCCTCACTTCTTTCCTCAATATATCCTCCTCCCAGATGGCCAGGAAAAGGCAGTCGCTATCGAATTCTGACCCTAGGAGTGGATATGTGAGGGAGGATCACCTGGGTGGAGGAGACTTGGGGAGTGGGTATGGGCACCCTTGGATGAGAACTGGTATCACCCCATTTTCATTTTCCAATTAGCTGAGTATCCCCCAGGACTTTATAGGTTACCTCTCAGTCCCTTGCCCATCTTTTTCATACATCATTTCCCAGTAGACATCATTAGGTACTGGGAGGCGGAAGACACACAAGAGCCAAATATCCTCTCTAGGACTTCTACACAAACCTCACTTTGGTACTGAGATGAGGAAGAGGTATAAAACACTGAAGAAAGACTGTTGGTTTGACACATAGCAGTCTAATCTTTCTGACATTGTAATTGGTGCAGGGAACTTCGAGGACTCAATGGCAAGAAAGAATTATGTTTCCCTAGTGGAACAAGGTGGGACACAAAAGGAGAGGCGGAGACCGGCAGAGGCTGCAGCAGCCGAGGAGCGGGAACCAGCGAGAAGCCAGGTCGAGACTCAAGGAGAAGTGGAACCAGCATTGTGAAACGCTGCAGAGACGCCGGAAGCAGAGAGAAGCTTCCTGGGCGTTCACAGCTGCAGGGCCGCAAGGACAGTGCTTATCGGTGCTCCAGAGAAGGCCGGAGTGTGAAGTGAAGTCCTTTGGAGAGGAACCCAAGGCTGTGGAAAGGTGGCACGAGGTAGTGAGAACCAAAGAAGTTTTTCCAGCGCCATACAGTAGCAGACAAGCGACTGGAAACCGGTAAGTCTGCCCAGAAGGCAGGGGGACCCAGGGGTGTGTCGAATATACAGCAGAAGCTGGGAAAGTGTGTAATAATTAAACGGTCAAAGAACAGGGGACCAGGAACTGTTAAAAAGGCAAAGAGACATTGCCAAGAGTTAAGTGAGGATTATCAAAGAAACAAGTTATTACTGAAAGGAATGAATGGTTGTAATGAATATTGTCAAGAGGCAAACATGCTTTTCCAAGAGCCAAGCAAGCCGCATCAAGAATCGGACCTAAACCTGGCAAAGGGTGCCAGAGGTATTTGTCAAAAGAGGTGAAACAGTGGATATGTTTCCTAGCAGGAGTGTGTACTGGGAAGCTTATGCTGGTCGCTGCAAGCAAAAGCTACATGTGAATGGTGATAAAGTAAGCTATAAAGTATTAAGGATATGCACAGGAAGACAAAGTCGAGCCTCACGTTAAAGCTGAAACTGTGGCATGGTTCATATGAAGCAAATGCAAGTAAGAGCGTCAGTTGCATGACCTGTAGTGGGTGGACTGCGTGGTCCGACAACTGCGCCTATACAGAGTACACCGACCTAAGGAAAAGTCACTGTTGTGGATGAATCAATATATGTCAACTGAAGTTGAGGAAGTGAACACTATAAATTGGTGAAAAGTGACAATCAGAAGAGCTGGGGAGTATCCCAGGGAATTGTTTTGAGACCAACGGGATTTGACAGCATGGGGAACGGAACCCCTATTTGATAACGTGAACTATTTGAACCTTGGGTAAGGGAAACCCCTTTTCCATCCAAGAGCTGGAAGAAGCTCTGAACTTGCATTTTAAAACACTTCTTTTTTGATGCGGGCATCCCTACACATTGTATACAGTTCGATGTGAGGGCAAGTATGTGTTTTGGACACAGACATTTGCTTTGGACTTCCTGACACAGACTATCATTAGTTTTATTTATCCCACCTTAGCATAGAGCAAGTTGAGCCTTTTTCCAAACCCATCAATTTTTTAGCCAATAAAACTTGGTTTCCTAAGGCTCTACTCTGTTGTCTGTGTCTACTTCATGATGCCTTCACAGGACAAATCTACATGCTCGCCCCCACCTTCCACTCACACCCATTGACACAGCAACCATTATGCTTTTTGCCATTCAAACCTTTAGTCTCTGGCAGACTTCTTGCCTAGCTGGCTGTCAGATGCTACTCGGACCCCTCTGCATCCCATCTTGCAAAATCTTCAATACCTCCTTCAGGCAAGGGATGCTGCCCTCTCGTTTCAAAAAGCTATAATCTGCCCTCTTCATTAAAAGCCAGGGTTTAACCCCGTCACATCACCCAATTACAGGCCCATCACCATTGTCCAGCAGGCTGTGAAGCTACTGGAATCCCTAGCAGAATGCCAAGTTCACCAATGTATTTGGAACCACTATTTGCCGTACACTTTCCAATCCGGGTTTAATTCCATGCATGGGGATGGAGGTAGCGCTGCCTGCCCTGTAGGATGAGTAGAGTAGCTGATTAAGGTGCAGCAACCCTGATCTACCCGTTACTCAATGGACTGTGAGATGCTTGCTGGACTGCCTCCTCTCATCACAAAGCCACTCGGCCGTTAGCTGATTAGGTTCCACCCAACAACAAGGAGCCAAGTCCACTGGAGCATACATACATACATACACGTCTTTCCCCATCTTTCAAACATATAGCCCTGTCTTCACTCCAGTGTAACATTAACATAGGATTCTAAAACAGATAATCTCTTCAGCTCCGCATTTGTCAATTCCCCTCCCATGCAGCCAATCTAGTGGAATGCCTCGACTCCAACCAATGTTGAATGTCCCATAACTGGATCGAACTCGACCAATACCAGACCAAAATCACGTTTGGGCCCTCTTTCCTAGTCAGCCAGCCCCCTCCTCTGAGCCAAATAAAAACTCGATCCTTTAGCTAGATCCCACCATGACCACTTCCTCAAATTAAAATAAGTGGAGAAAATGTGTTACTTTGAGCTACAACCATGAGACCCTGCCATCATAACCAACAGTGAGCAGTCAATGGAGTCTTTGCCCAAAACATCTGGAGAGCCACCGGTTGCAGACCGCTGTGCTTGGAGTTTCCAGGTGAGGGATGTAATTTCTAGCCCACCAATGTTCTAGTTATGACACGTGGCTACAAAGTATTTGTACCCAACAGTATGCCTCTGTGCATTTTGGAAAGCACATGCATGTAAAAAGCTTTTGAACCAGGAGACTCCAGTAGCAAAACAATAGATATCATCTTTCCCTCCTCTATTGAATGTGCCGCAGATATTTTGGTGCCAGAATAGTGGCAACCAGTGTTGCAACTTTAGTGTCCAGTATGCAAGAGTGATACGCCCACATGATTATCACAAGTACAGTATGCTGTACAGATAAAGAAGAATGAGGAAATGGTAACCAAATTACCAACTTAAATGTCCTTAATAGAAAAAATGATGTACTCCAGACAAAATGAGCCTGTGCAATTGGAAAGGGTCACCAGCTTGTGTGGATAGCAAAAGAGTCGGAGCAACAGAAGGGAAATGATCGTCACTCATCAATTCAGAGTGGCTTTAAACACTGACAGGGAATCCCATTGCACAAGAGACTCATGTACACCCAGACAGGGATTCATTTCTCCCAGCCCGCTCCTGTGGTGAGCATTCTTATGTAATTTTCTCATTGTTAATGTGTTTTGGCTGACAAAGCAACCTTTCACATAAATACATACACATTTACAATACATTATTTTCAAATGTAAAATCGATCCGGGCATTTATGTTACTATTGCAGACCTACTGGAGGCACACCCGCTGACTCCGGTCATATGGGGAGGGGACATGAACACCATGCTTAATCAGCAAATACGGGGGCTGCACACATTTTTATTATTTATTTATGTGTTTATAGAGCGCCAGCAGCCCACAGGCATCGGGGCGCTGACATTAACACAGTGAGAGAGACCATATTAAAACAAGACTGAGAGGCATAGGAGTTGGCCGAGTTAGAGGATACATCATTAAAAAAAAGAGGGTTTTCAGAGCTTTCCTAATGTGTTTTATGTCAGGTTCAAGTCCGAATGCAAGAGGCAGTGCATTCCAAAAATGCCTAGGCCGTTGCTGCATTTGGCTATTGGGCCCTGTATCAGACCGGAGCTGGAAGAGCAAAGGGTCCTAGAGGGCTGGTACAATGGTACCCATGATTTGAGATATTCTGGTATTAGGCCATAAAGGCAATGGTGAACCAAGGTGCCTACTTTGAAACCAATATGTTCCTGTATAGTTAGCCAGTGTAGTTTTCTCCTGTGGTCGGATATGTCGGTTCTTCTGTGGGTGTTGATAACAATTCGAACGGCATCATTTTGGATCACCTGACGTTTCTCAAGGTTAGAAAGTGAGGCTCCACAGTGAGTTACAATAATCTAGTCAAGATGG
This sequence comes from Ambystoma mexicanum, assembly GCF_040938575.1. Lineage (NCBI taxonomy): Eukaryota > Metazoa > Chordata > Amphibia > Caudata > Ambystomatidae > Ambystoma > Ambystoma mexicanum. The sequence continues at coordinate 353,553,424 of NC_090923.1, read as the reverse complement.
TGGCTCGTGCGATGATGGCGCAAGTCCTCTCACATATGTAGGGACGGATACTCTTAATGAGACGTAGATAGTAATTGCATGTATGGTTTACGTGCGTTACGTGAGCATCCGCATTGAGGGAAGCCTCTTACTGTACCCCCAAAGTTTTTACTTTCTGTTGGATTTTAATTTCATGGTCTCTTATTAGGAAGCTACTGTAATCTGAGCCGAGTTTATACTGGGGCGGTTTGGACCCAAATATCAGTAGCTCCGTCTTACTGCCATTCAGGCACAACCAGTTCTCTGACATCCAACTTTCGATATGATAGTAGATGCTAGACAAGGTGTTTGAGTCTTAAGCGCGATTGCCACTAAGTTCTATGACGATTTGAGAGTCATCGGCGTAGTTTGTAAAGAAAAAGCACCCACATTGTCAAGAAGTGCACAGAGAGATCTGATTTAAAGATTGAAGAGCACCGGCGAGATGATGCGCCCTGGGGTACCCCGCAGTGGATGGGGGCGGAGGAAGAAAAAGCAGATTCCCACGCTATTCTAGATTCTCGATTAGAAAGGAATGAGTGGAGCCAGTCCACCGGTTCCTTGGGGCAATGGCCAGGATCTTTTAGAAAGGTGAGAAGATGTTCATGGTCTATCAAATAAAAGACCGCAGAGAGGTCCAGTAGAATCAACATCCCAGTCTTCGCCCGTCCATGGTCTCCAGCATGTGGGATTGAAGGTCGACGAGAGCAGTCTGTGCTAAATGATGGCCAGAAGCCTGATTGACTGTTGTGTAGGATGTTGTTGGACTCCACAAAGGCTTGTAGCTGGGCGGTGGTGAAATTGTTGAGTATGTTGAGAAGAAATTGACATTTGGCAATGGGTCTCAAGTTACTTGGTTCTCTGGGATCTATGTTGGATTATTTTGGGATGCGGGAACTAACTTTAATATCCTTGGGTATATGATTGCCCCATTTTTTTAACACCTTTTGTCAATGCCTCTTTTAGGGACAAATACATCTTCGTGCTCCAAAAAAACTTTTGGGGGAAGAAGGGTGTAGGGGCAAGAAGTAGGGCGCATGGAGGATAGCATATTAGAAATATCCTGAACAGGTATCTGTAAATGTAAAATCCTGGAAGTCTGGTCCTTTAGAATCTAAAGAAGTCTGTTTCTTGTGAATAGGATTGCAGTTTTGGGCTATTGTTATTTTGTTTCGAGCAATGGTGATTTTTGCATCGGAAGCGGCCTGGACTGTATGTCACCATCCGCCGTCCCTGGAAACTATGGTGGAAATGGAAGAAGGGCTACTGAGTGGAAACTAATGCAGCACTCTAGTTGTTTACGGCACGGCACGGCACGTACAAATACGCGTCACGCCTAAGCGACGATGCGTTGCAACCCTCCTTAGGGTATACACGCTTGTTCTCCGTCCACTGTTCCGGTGGTTCCCGCTGCCTTCCCGCCTTCCTTGCTTTGTCTTCTCCGTACCTCCTTCCTCGCTTTCTCCTAGCGGTTAGTCCTGTTCTACCGACCGCCATTCTGCCCCTCCTCTGCGCTCCGCTTTCCTTCGGAGCGTTCAGCCACTCCAAGCCTACTCAGAATGTTCTCCCTTACTCTTACCTTGTGTTCCTACAACACTTCTGTTAACACGCATTTGCGTATCCTCTTTGATACCTTCTGGAAAGGCTGGATACGCCATTTTTGTCTCACGAAGTCAACTGCATTCAAGAACCGCAGTTTAACATCGCCCCAGGGTTTTTCAGCTTTGCTTTTCCCTGGTCGTGGGGCGGTCCCCTTGGAGGCCCCCACTGCCGGGCTGGCTGCTAGTAGGCAGGGTGGCCTCCGGCGGGGCTCTTCCTAAGACTCGTCCAGAAAGAGCCAGAGCACGCCTGGAAAAGCCGGAGGGAGATATCTTCAGAAGACTCATCCGAGAAATCACGGACAGGTGACGAGGAAGGGGAATCTGGGAAATTGTTCTTGGATAGTTTATCCCACATTCCTGAGACTGTATAGTAGTCTAGGCTTGTAGGTATGAAGGATATCTGAGAAACCTTAGGTTTTTCAAGTAACTTTAGAATTTCAAATAGCTTCCCTGTATGGTTAGAAGATGGCTCGATTTGGGCATTAAAGAAGTTCCTTTTAGTATCCAGAATTAAAGATTTGTATGATTTGTCCTATCTTTGGATTGGTGTTTAAGCCACCTCGTTTTTGTTTCCTCAGGACCCTTAGTTCTGGGGTGAACCAGGTTTGATGGGTTGGATTATCCCTAACTTGTTTGGTTTTTATGGGGGCCGTCAGATCTAGCATTTCGGTGACTGTCAGGGAATAAAGCCACCATACTGTCAACTGGGTCATCTGATTGTGTCTTGGTCATGATAGTGTTTAAACAAGACTTTAGGTCTTGAAGAGTTTTTTTAGAAATTTCAACCTGCGACTTTTTTAGTTTGGTTGGTAGGTTTAGGCAAGGGGTCTAGGCTCTGGATTTTAAAGGTGATGACAAAACGCTCAGACCATATGCAAGGACTAGTTTGGATGATGTGGACTATGAGTTTTCTTGTCACAATCCAATATATTATTTTTAGCTGTGATTGGTTCATTATTATGGACTTCGCGATCGATAGTTAGAAGGGCGGACTCTAATTCAATAGCTTCTTTGTCCAGTTTGCTAACTCTCCATCGGTTCAAATCCCCCAGGAAAAGAGTGGCAGTGCTAGGGCTGGAGAGAATATTTAGGATTTTTGTAATTTCCTCATTGAAATCAGGCATTAGGTTTGGTGGTCTATAGATAAGGACGATATTAATGCAATTTCTTTTTTGTTGGGGTCATTTTGACATGTAGGACTTCACAGCCGGTACATGTAACTGGGGCCGGAAAAAAATCCTAATTCGGTTTTGGCAATAATTGCCACTGTCACCATAACCGGTAGTGCGATTAGTGCTGGAAAAAAAAAAAAAGTGAGTAGCCTGTGGAAATTGCTAAGCTAATTGAGGGTCCACTTGTTTCCTGTATCAGGTTTCTGTGATACATAGTATATCCAGGTTGTCGTCAACTACCAGGTCGTGAAGATCGAGCATGATTAATTAAGGATCTTGTATTCAGCAGAACGATTTTTTATTTGGTCTCCTTTTTTGTGAGAGTATAGGTTTCTGAGTCTTTTGTAATTTAAGTTAGATTAGTAGAGCTGAGCAGTGGGGGTACCATTGATCAGTAGATTAGCTTGGGAGGGGGATGGAAGGGTGGCAGAGTCAAACACCATATTGTTAATGTTGTTGAAAGGTTGCAATGCAATCATGGTTCAGGGGCCCAACGTCAGGAGCACCCAATGGGTGAACTGAAGAGGTTAAAGTCTGTTCATGAGGGCTTAAGGTCGTTGAGGCTACTTTGGTTGTACGAGCTTGAATGGTTGCAAGGCACAGCGGTGCGTTGTCAGTGCATGGATTGTTAGCTGCGATCAGTGCTGTTGGGAGATGTCAAGTTTGGTCAGTTTTAGTTTGTTTATGAGGGATAGTCGGTTAGCTCGCAGTGCTGCTTCCGATAGTGAATCTCTGGGTGGGTAGCCCATCCAGTCTACTAGACTTCTGATAGGAAAAGAAACTAAGAGAACTGGCAGAGGGGAAACGAGAAAGCACTTACTGTGTGTAGTCTGGCCCTGAAAGGATGCGCACCCCGATGACCGGCTTGTTGCTGGAGCACCTGACGGATCAATAAATCGGGTTCAGTATTACCTGGGAAGTGTAATTCAAGTGAGCAGAGCATGAGCTCTTGGGTTACAAAGAAGGCGAATTCCAAATTAGAAGGCTAAGGTTAGGGGTGAGAGTGCTTTGTCTCTCTGCCTGATAAAGGTATTCAGTATAATGGTGAGCATGGCGGCTGCTCTAAAAAGACAGCGACAACAATCACAAAGTATTTTTAATCAAGCTAAAAGGCTAGAATTATGTGATATATGGAGATAATTGCACCCCGACATAAGGGAGTATATGTATTACTCCACCATACATGGCATGTCCTCTAGAATTTAGCTATTTTTTATCTCAAACCGCTCCATGGGAACGGTGGTTAGCACTGATACTGCGGCGCACATACCATTACAAAGGAACAGGTGAGGGACAGGATATGGGATCGGACAACCTAGGGCTTTCAGTCTGCAGTGTTAAAGGACTTAGTGTTCAGAGCAGATATAGAGGGTGACCTCCGTGACCATTACAGGCACAATGATAACACTATCATCAGGAACATTATGGCAGACCTTTAAAGTTTACATTAGGGAAATGGCCATGTCCAAGAAGTTTGGGGTGCTAAAGACCATTAAGAGGGATTTTGAGCCAAGTGAGCGTAAATTGTAGAGTTAGAAAACAGATATACTACTAACTCAGACAATGCTTTGCTAGCAGATGTACAGGAGAAACTGGAACAATTCAGGGAAGAGGTCAATAGAGAAGTTAAATATTTTGCAAAGCTGATTGTAGCTAGGAAATATGGGGAGGGGGATCGACCAGGCAGAGTGCTGTCGAAATTGGTACATGCATAGAGAGGGCCAGCACAGGTAACCTCCATGCACGATGACCAGAACACTAATACGGTATTCCACAAATTCTATTCCTCACTGCATCAGGTGAGTCTAATGGGGCCATGAATATCAATGCCCAACTGGATGGCACCCCACTTTCTAGGTTATCCAATAATGCTAGGATGCAGATCAATGGTCCCTTCACGGTTGAGGCAATTACGAGAGTCATCGAAGGGCTCCTCCGACATAAAGCCCCGGGCCCTAAATAATCCTTCATACTGTGAAGCAATGAGTAGAGTATGCTTACACTTCTCAGTGCAATCCCTAATTGCAAAGAATTGGGATTTGCCAAGGCTTAATCTGTGTAGGACAGCAGAGTCAGAGGATGACTGTATGGAACATATGGAATGTATGTCGGTGTGGGAACACCAGACAGTTCTAGTCATGCTTGGCTATGCTCCAGTGTAGGTTTGAGCATCACGTCTGGGTTTGCTCCTATGACATAGTGGGTGTGCGAGATGTGCTGGTAGAAATCCTACGGAAGAATGGTGGGAAGGGTTTAATTATCATACCCTGTCTGTAAGGACCAGTACCCCAGTTGGAACTGCAACCCATGTGCTTTAAGTGCTTTGGGAATTGTGATGAATCATAAGTGATCGCCCCAAAAACCCTGATCTGGACCCCTTCTCATGTGGCCAGGGAAAGGCAGCCGGGGTGGTATTATGCAGGAGGATCACATGAGAGGGAACCTGGGTCAGGAGGAATGGGAGAAACCTCTGAACAATTTCCCCAATGATCCTACAGTCTTGATGGCCTATTGTAAAAATCATAATTCTGATTTTAAAACAAATAAGAACAATATGGACTTCAAATCATGTTATGCTCCTAGTAAAGAGATGAGGAAGAGGGGTCCAGAGTTACCAAACTGTAATGAGCAGTCTAGTTGTTGTAATGACCCACTACGGAGCGGGACCTTTAGACATTTAAAGGCCTTTCAGGTGCAGGCCAAGAGAGCAGCAGGAAAAAGCAGAAGTTGCAGTCGCCGCTGTGCTGACCGTGGAACGCCGTGCAGAGAACGTGGTGGAGGTCGATTCCTATTGTATGCAGAGGACACGCAGCGGCAAGGGTATCTAGGCCGGCTACCCCAAGGGAGCGAAAAACTCTGTGTTCAGTGTCCTGTATCCCACTCTGGTGTATGGTTGTCCCCGGAGAGCATTGGGAGCTGTGAAAGCTCCATTGACGGGCAGCACGAGCAGCGGCAGACCGACCAAACACTGAGGAAGTCCCTACAAACTAAGAAGCAGAACCAGCGAGTAAGGAGACACCATGATATACTGGTGAGTTGGCCTGATAAATGTGACACTGGGGTACTCCAAAATTAGACCACTGTTTACGAGTGACCATTTTGAATACCGAACTTGTGACTAAAAGCAAACTGGGCACAATTCTCCTATTAACAGATGTCGAATAGGAGAACATGGTAACCTGCACTGCCAAAGCCAAAAAGGGGCGATAATCAAGAAAAGTGAATGCAACTTACCTAAATGGAGATATTCAATAAGGGAAACTTGTAACCCGCATTACCAAAGCCAAAGAGGGGCAATAGTAAAACAACGGGGATTCAATGTTCCTAAAGAGGGATATCAGATAAGGGGACATCATAACCTGCACTGCCAAAGAAAGCTGAGAGTGACATCAAGGCAATTTGATTATAACAGAACAAGATACCTGTGGGAGAAAGTTGTGAACTATATTACCAGCAGCCAAAAGGTTGTGTCGAAAGAAGTCTGCAGGAGAAAAGCCCTCCTTGAGAGGATCAAAGGACCTGTAACCTGCATTTGCTATGGCAACCAGCTAAAAGTGAGAATCATTGTCTTTTTGTACAGTATACTTGTGGAAGAATTGTGTTGAACATCAAAAAAATAACCCAAGAAGCAGTTTTTGGTTCAACTTTTCCCATTGAGGATTTAAGTGTGGAAAATTTGGAAGAAGCCTTACCACAGAGTACAAGTTGTAGTAGTAGGAGTTCTATCCTGACAGGCGAGTAACCAGGAAAGGGACACATAGTAGTCAGTCCTGGCAGGCGGTGGGACCAGGAAGAAGATAAATGTGGTAAAGGATAGTAGTGGAAAAGTGGCAATTCCACTACTGTGTTTTGATCAACTGTTGTACAACCATCCTGACTAAAGTATATCCCTTTTGAATGAATCATCCTGGCTAAGATGTTGCTTATGAAGGAGAAATGCAATGTGATGAAAAGGGATTGACCTTCAGAGAAAAGATCAGCTTGAAAGAGCTAGAACGTCCTCTTTTTAGGGGCAGAGTGGATGAAGACTGGCCAATACAATTTATACAAAATTCCACAACAGCAGCTTCCTCCCTTCACACTCTGAGTCAGTACTCAGTATCCCCCTGACACCATCACATCCACCCATTTAACATAAATTTAGGTAGGACTACATGGAATTTAAAAAAATACATATTTTAATATTCATTGAATACAAAAAACATACAGGTACTTAAAACATTTATTCTAGATTCACTTGTATGAATCCTTTGTCTAAAACACAAACGATACAACCCATACTGATCTGTATGCATGACAGAGGAAAAACAACCTGTTATTTTTCCCTTTGTTCATTTTTTAAAACAAAACATATCGTATATTTTCAAACTGTGCCTTCATCAATATCTCTTTTTAGGGAGAAGCAGTGTGCCAGCACTATACATGTGCTTCTAGGACCAATATTAGTACAAATGCAATCAAATTAATGTTAGTCGCATCTCTCATTGGTGCTGTCTTCAGGGCACTTCATTGTTTTCTTCACGTGGTGATGTTCAACCATAACAGAACCATTCTATATTCCAATGAATCCCTCCATCTTGTGAAAGAGATCATGAATTCATGGTCGTCAGCGATTTGTTAAATTCGCATGGGGAGGCGACTATCCCTTGCGGTGTGTGTCTCCCCGCTTTCTTGATTGCGGCCGATATGTGCTCGCGATTTCTCACAAGCCGCAGAAGCCACCTTGTCTATTCGCTATGCGTTTTTTGTGACGAATCTTCAATATCTCGAAGCTGTAATTGTCTGCGCCACCGTGAGCCCAAAACTCTACAGAGGCTATGGTATCTCTCATCAGCGCATTTGAGAATGCCGGTCTTCTTCCGCTCACGTCACGTTTTTAATAAAATGGCGACTTGTGGGAAAACGATACCTGTGTGTCTCGTATTTCTGATCCTTCGCAGAATGTGGGCCTTTGGGAAGCTGTGGTGGTTAGCAGAGGATACAATAAGGGCCTCTAGAAGCAGCACAAACATTGCTTCATAGTGTTTATGAAAGGGCGCCCACATTGCTCCTATGATACTCACTCTGCACACAGCCAATTCCTGGCTCAGACACTCAAGTCAACAGGCCCTGCTTTATCAAGATCCCTCCTTTAAGCAGGAGGGCATACAGTGGGATTAGCAGCCTTACACATCCTAGGCACTCTTGACCATATATCAAGGGCATTGCACATCCATAACATGACAATGTAATATCACCACCACATTAGTAATTGCATCCATGAAATGCTGCTGGCCAATAGCTCTTGTCCCTTTTCTTCAATACATTTTCTTTGGTAAAAGCACTAAACTGCACATATATGCCAGCAATCCTCATCACAGACCTGTATGTTCCCATCTGGCTACATGTGAGTCAAGTCTGTGCATTTGTCTCCCTGAATTACCACTCTTCTCCATTCTCACTTTACATGGCCCACCTCACTTTTGAACCCGACAGATCACGGGCTGGCTCTCATTCTGGGCCAGGTCGTCACAACTCGCCTATATATAGACAAGGCTCAACCCTTTAAGACCACTACGGTGGCAATATAAAAGACTAATAAAATTGGTAAATAGTAAAGTCCATTAATTCACACAGAGTTTTGCTTACTTTTCACTTCATTTAATTGAATATTCATTTATTCCCTTCATGTTTTGAATGTAAAATGTTATGTCATTTGACAGCAATGCCATGCCACTTTGTTAAAGACAGACAAAAAAGCAGCAGCACATGGTACCACTTCACAAATGCCCACATACATTAATAATACAGGTTAGCAGCACCCAATTAATTAAATTGGCCACACCACCCAAAGCAGACCTGCAACGGTCCCCAATATTTCTCTGCTGCCCTATAGTAACAAGAAAAAACAGTTGCAGATTGTGTTGAGAAGGGTAGACAAGGCTGTATTATAGGATAAACTCCCAGAAGAGCTCAGCCTCAGGCAAAAGTGTTCAAAACCGTCCCACATCATTAATGTCATATCCATAAAGCCAACAGCTAGTAAGAACTTCAAGCCTGAAAGCTTCTACCTAAGGTGGAAGTCTCTGTATAGAGGCCTTGGCTGTTGACCTCATTGGCCTAAGCATGCCTGCCATGAATTATTTTCCAATTTACCTCTACATTCTCTCACTTCTGCATTATAGTAGCCTATTGACCAATTCACTACATAAAAGGGGAACACTTGTTCCCTCTTTCTCGCCCAAGGTCAATCTAGGACAGCTCTGTGTGGGGGAGATTTTTTGTTAAACTGTTTGTCCCTAGAACTCATTCGGAACACAGACAATTCCTGGCTTTGAAACCTCAAGCAGATGGCTCGGTTTTAACAGAAAAGAAACTTTTGCTATAAAGAGGGACTCAAATATGATTATTTGGTTAGTAGTCCCTCCACACCATCTAGGCAGTCTGGCACATCTGAAGGCCATCACGCATCCACACAAATTCTGCTTGCCTACAAGAGAATCACTTGTCACTTCTCGATTACATTTTCTTCATGTCAAATCACCCAAAACTATATACGCATCACAACAATCACCCTTAGGTTTTAATTTCCCTACATGTTGCACATTAAGTCTGTACATTTTGGTCCATCTGACTTTTCCCACTATTCCCTTTTCCCGCTCTCTTTGGTTCAGTTTACTTTTTACCACACAGACAATGGTCTGGGTGCCACCCTGAGTGGGGGTACAATTCATCTCTACATGGATAAGGCCTGGCCATTTAAGATAAGTATGGGTGGGATGAGCACAATATAAAAGACTAATTACATAAGAGGATCTAGATTTTATTACTCCAGAGTAATTGAGTAAGCAACTTCCCGGCAGCGTTTATTTCATGTTATTAGGAGCCCAGCAATGTTACAGTAACAGGGTCACCCTACATCGCCTTACTCACCCCAAGTAACAGTGATATGCCACACCCCTGCTGCTTCTCCCACCCTCCATCATGGGCCAGAGGACCTCAAGTGTTGCTGAAATCCCAAAGGTCCAGCTTAAACATAGGGCCAAGTGAACTATATCCCAGCACCACCAAAACACCAATAGCACACGCAAGCCTCGACCTAATACAACCAGGTATGGAAGCAGAGAAAGACAAATTACTGTTTCAAGGCCTAGTCTGTAGGAAGCAATGCATTCAAGTATACTCCAATACCACATGTATAGGTGTTACTCAAGACAGAAAATGGACAGCCAAAGTGCCACTCATCAGCTCTACACATATATACAAATAGATTTTTGTTTCAGTGCTTCAACCATGTATACATTTTTGTCATGAGGAAGACAGAAGAATTAAGGCAACTATGGGGTGAACATGGGATGTAAAGGGAGAAAGCAAGGTACGGTCAATGGACACTGGAGTAGTGGCCAGTTGGTCTGAAGAAGTAGTAGTGAGTTGAGAAAAAGCTACGCCGTCATGGCTTGTGGAATTCCATGACTTCTCCAATCTCCACGGGTATTGAGTTCTACAGCTTGATGAGATTTGTGCGAGGCCGGCTATCACAGAATATTAAAAGCCTATACCCAATACATTTTTTTTTTTTAAAGAGGGGACTGTCCAGAGAAAGATATGTGGAGGATCACAGGCGCATATACAGGATTTGTAAATGTAGCTTGTGCTGTTAAGCTTTGCATCTGAACCCACCTCCGAATTACTGAGAGGGATATTTTAATCCAAGCCAGAGTGCATGCTGCCATGTTTTGTACCCTTTGGAGTTATGCTATCAAGTAGTGTGATGCTTCTACAGAGACTATTTGCAATATCCAATCTAAAAACATCTGTAGCAAGGGTGGTCGTGCATTTGTCAAGTAACACAAGGAAGGGGGTAATTCTTTTTAAAGATTGTGGGTGCCAGATGCGATTACTGTAATTTGGAGGCAAATTGGCTATGATGTCCTTAAGAAAGCCAAGGTCTTCGTTAGATCATGTGAGGAGCAACTGTGGTGAGGCAGGCAGGGGCAGTGGAATGAGTAACGGGAAGATGAAGTGGATTGCCACAGATCAAGATTAGTTTTTTTGGATCAAACTGCTGGTCGTTCCAAGCCAGCAATCTTTCAATGATTACAGTTTGTTCTCCCTGGACACACCTATACACCTCTGAGAAGTCCAAAGGTGATAACTCAATCTTTCAATTGAGAGAGGCCTAGGTTCTTAGTCTCTGGCTCAATTTGTTACTTTGTAGTGAGGAGGGCAGTGGACTATTCACAAAGTAGTATTGCCAATTTCCATAATAGTCTACACCAGGACCATATACCCCTTTTAGCCAAAATCACTTTGAATTCTGAATTTTGGAGGACAAGACGTCAAGAACCATCTTTCAAAGTGTCAAAACAATAGTCACTAAAGATGTAATACGATATGGACTTGGAATATCTGAGATTTCACACACAGCCAGGCAGAGGTATTTTGTCCTCAATAGGATTTGCTGGTTCTGGCCTTTACAGACAACGTGCAGAGCTATAAAAACAAAGCTCCAAGATGTTTTGAAATTTGATTTTGTCTAGATATCAAAGGTCAATCGCAGGAAGGTTTTCAAAACTGGAGTAGCAGCCCTTACACTACCCGATACCAAAATCGGACAGTACTATACTGAAAATATCAGTTTTGAGATGCCCTGTTTTGCTCAGGACAGGGTTAGTGACATTAGGACACCTACTCCGAGACCACCAGCCTTACACTTTATCTGGAGGGTTGTGCTGGGTCAGGGCGTGATGCAGTCAAGAGGGGGTGGAGACACCTCATGCTGAGGCAGGAGGCCTGCTAGGGTGTTTGTCGGAGCCAGTCCTGCCCCAGAGGTCAGACGTGGGAGTTAGGAGGGCTTCATTCGCTGTCCCTTCTACCTATGTCTAGATGCAATGGTTAACTACTACTTCCTGCTCAATGTCTGTTGTGCACAATGCTGGTCATCGTTTCCTCCTTTTCCTGTAGGACTTCAACCTCCAGAAGTCCTTACGGCGGTTACCCGACATCAGCACTCAGAAGTAGAACAGAGCAACAAATGAAAGACACACTGGTCAAAATGACAATCTGAAAACTATGCAACAGACACACACTCTAAATTGGACTTGCTCGTAGAGGGTCACCATTACAGAAAGCTGGTGGACCCACAATTTGGAAAAGGTGTAGGGCTTGGTGCCAGTTGTATGATTTCCGACACTTGTAATGCATCCCATGGGGAGAAAGGTGGTAGCGGTTGGCCCAGGGAACCAGCTGATGGAGGGCCAATCAGGCGGGAAAGGGATTAGGGGGGATAAATGCGGGCAGGGGATGGAGGTCGGTCAGTGTGGGTTGTTCTGTTGAAATCCAAGGATGAGAAAGCAGAGCAAGAGACCAAGTGGAGGAAGGATGGTGCAGCCGAGCAAGAACATTTAGAGAAAGTGTGTGTAAGGTGCCTTATTGGTAGGTGAGAGAATACGAGTGTGTGTGGAGGGTGGGTGAGACCAAGCGAGAATGTAGGGGGTGTAAGAGCAGTTGATAAAGGTGACTGGGAGAGTGAAAGGAAAGAGACCATGGGAGAAGGTATGGGTGAAATTTAGTGTAGTGGGAGGAGTGTGTAGTGGAAACTGAGGGGAGAGTAGCAGAGAGTATTCGGAGGAGGAGAGTGTAATGGAGAGTAGAGGGAATAGTAGTAGAGGATAAATCAGAGGGGTGTAACAGTGAGCGAGTGGGAAAAGGGGAGACGTGAGAGTAAGACTAAGTGGCAGATTAGGAGGAAGGAAGAGGAGGTTCAGAGAAGATCAGGACAAGGAACACTCAGGCGTGAGAGGAAAGTGCAAGTGGAGCATAGGCAACTGGAAGGCAGCTGTTCCAATTGCAGAGACTGATGTTTTGTTGGAAATGAGAAGGCTCACAGTTAAGCCTTTCTCCAAAATGTTAATAAAAACTCTTGAACTGTTTGAGACGTGGTTCTTCCAAGGTTTGAGATAATGAGGTGCTCCTCTTTACAGGACAATGTTTCCAACACTGTACAGGTGTTAAAATCTTGATCACGCTCTTATATAGTAGTTGATGCAAGATTCGAACCAAATCTAAGCACTGTAATATTAGTTGGCCATGGAATGACGGCCCAAATTGACAGAACTAAAAATAATGACTTACGGACAGTGAAGTCTGCATTCAAATCATTGGCCTTACACATTTCTAAAGCGCTCAGCCACCTTACGCTTCTTTCTAGGCTTCCCTGTTTAATGAGCAGCCACTATAAAGCTCTCCAGAATAATTTGTGGATTCCTTAAAACTATGTCCTTTGTTGGCTCAACCCAAACATCCACATTACCAGCCTTCTGGGACTCATTTGGTGAATGGTTTTGATGCAGTGTCAATACCAAAGGGATTAATATTGTATTGGTAATCAGTCTCCAAAATGGTCTGCCATTGATTTGAGTATTCATTTAAAAATAGCATATTTCTAGGACAAGACTACACAATGTCTTAGAGGAGTGAAGATTTTAAAGTGACTTTCCTGAAGGGTCTGCAGATGCATCTTGCCATTAATTGTGCAGAATTTGCGCAGAATGCTCTTTAAGTTTAAATTGCGTGTGATTACAGAGACTGGGAAATTGAGATTTTAACCATTCCCTCCCTTATGTAGAATAGCATTTCTGCAAACATGTTTTGGGCTGCTAGGTGTATAGTACAGGCTGCACTCTTACCCACCATTCCCAACACGGTTGTGTGAAGAAAGGATCAAATGTACTTTTTTCAGACCTTCAAGAGGATTCTTCCAATTTGGCCACCATTTGCTACTCCACAACTCCTTCTCAATTTCTCTTGTCCACACTCCCTCATGCTCGCATTGCCACATAACCTGCACTGCTCCAGGACCTCCAAAGCGCAACCAAGCTTGCCTTTGCCTACCTTTGCTTGCACTAAAAAAACACTGATAAATAAAATATCCGCCTCGTGTCTTTCTTTCCGTTCTCTGCCGACATTCAGTAATAACACTGCCCTCAATCAGCAGCTCACATGCCACCTTCAAAATGAAACACACACCTTAAGCAAACTATTCCCACACTAGTGGCCTGGACCCAAGCCACACAATGTCATCATGTCACCTGCTGCCATCTCAAACAATGCACGTCATCCCTGAAAAGAGGCAATTTGAGCCTTCAGAACAAGTCCTTGAATACATACAGTGCTCCAAATAAGATTTGGAAGCGGGAGTATTTTAATTATTATCTTTTAAAGTTGGGAGTACAGTGATTTTTTTTTTTAGGGAGTAAAATTAAGTCCAATTCCCAATGAGAGTATTTTAAAAGCAAGTAAAAATATGTTTTAACTGAAAAACAAATGTTTTAGTAATTTATTTTTGCACCTTGTTATTCATGCACACTAAAAGATACATGTACACTTCCTCCAGTCAGGCAGTTCAAATAGTAGTTTCTTCCTGTGGTACTATGTGCACTACTGGGCCAAACATATCCATGGAGCTGTGAATGTGAAAGCAGGGGCGCAAGAGCCTTTTTTTTTGTTGGAGTATTTTTACTCCCGATTTCTTTTTGGGGGAGTAATTGCCCATTTTTAGGGAGTAAAAGCGACCGATACACCACTTATCTGTAGGGCTGAATACATGCGACATGAATGCATGCTCCACTGCATGGCACACTTGGGAGAATCACACGCACCATTAGGACCCGGAAAAATGCAATTTCAAACTGTTAGCTACTTGTGTTAGAAAGTGGAGTCTACGCAGCAATGTGCACTTTCATCTCTGTAGAGGGAACATGGTTATAGTTTTAACAACTAGGAATTTGAGCTTTGTAGTGAGCAACACAACAGGAGACTAGCTATGCCACAGATGTATAAAACCAACACTTAACATTAAATCAATTAACAAGGACTACCAATAAATGGTGCTAAAATAAAATTGTGCAGAAACTAATAGTCAACAATAAAAATACAAATGTTTACTACGCTTCTCTTGTTCAATCAGAGGTGTGTGGAGGGGGGGTGGGTTCTGCCTCCTCCCCCTATAAACTCTGAGGGACACCGAATACTCCCACCCAATCCCACTAATCCTTTTAAACCCAATGATGGCTAAATTAGATTTCGATAACCGAAAATGCATGGTCAGGTTTAAGGTTTTTTTGTTCTTGCCACACTGCAAATCACAACCCAACATTTTTGTCCTACAAACCTAGTTGTACAATTTGTAACTAACACTTGACATGCCACCTAAACGCTTGAAATGGCACGTTATTAAATGCCAAGCCGGAGTACAGCTTAATCCATCACAGAATGTGGTTAACATGAAGGTCACGTGCACGCCACCAAGTAAAAGAAGTTCGCCATTACCTGTAAAGCTACTGTTCATTTCAGTGACGTCATCGTCATCCTCATTCTCTGGGTGCACAATGCCAGCATTTTGCATATCATTGTAGGACTTGGTGCGCTTCGGGGTTGCGTGCCTGGAACCGGACTGGAGGTTTTGCAAAGCATCACCGGTGATCACAATCCCATTGACTGGACAGCTTGGAGGCTTGGGCGTCCCATAATAGTTACCTAGGTGATGGAGACATTTGCATATTAAAAAGGGAAGGACAGTGTACTCTTTAACAGCTAGAGGTATTCTCCACCAAAACGCATTCCCCAGCAAATGCTAAAAACGCTGCATTGTTCAATATTATTATTTCTAGAGTTGGCAAGCGAGGGGGCTCTTTCCTTGCAGATTATTCAAGTCCTGCTCGATGGTCGATCGAAGGCTCGCATTGTGGTGCATGGGGCGAGAAGACCTGAAACAAAAGCAAGTCTGCTGAATGGCAAGGCCTCATCTCATTACATCTGAATTTCAATTAGTAGCCCTCTTGCATGTGTGCTCCCACACGCTGCTGGGTCACATTTTGAATCTGTCCATCCAAATTTAATCCATTCATTACGCACTACCACCGAACAATGTTTTGCCTGCGATTAAGGCGTTGGAAAAGGAGCTTTTGTTTCTTTTTTAAATGTTTATTAAGAAAAAACACCTTGGGGGAATTATTATGTTGTACATATTATAAAACGGCCC
This sequence comes from Ambystoma mexicanum, assembly GCF_040938575.1. NCBI lineage: Eukaryota > Metazoa > Chordata > Amphibia > Caudata > Ambystomatidae > Ambystoma > Ambystoma mexicanum. The sequence continues at coordinate 353,537,612 of NC_090923.1, read as the reverse complement.
TGCTTGGTTCGCTTTTCAAATAGAAATTTAACAATTACTCTTGCTTAAGAACACGAACGACCTATTTCAGTCAGTCATTCTATTGTTATTTGTCAAGAACTTTGTGATGCTTTAAAATCAAAATACCCTTGGTGTAAAAGAACATTTGTTGAGAGTACCAATTATGAGGGACAGCTATAGCAGGGCTAAGCAACCTTTGCCTCTTCAGATGTTTATGTTTATTGTGTTTATATAGCGCTTTACACCAAAGCGCTTTACATTATAACAAGAATACAATAACAGTAGAAGCAATTACAAGATATGAGTCAAACCAGTAATACAGCAACTAGAACAATTTGCCAGTGAAGATAAATGAGGGAGGAAGGGGTGGAGAGGGGAAGGAAGTGGGGAACAGGAAGTGGGATAAGCTGAAGGCGAGGGAGGAGAAGAGGGGACTTAAGAGGAATGAAGCAGCGGGAGAGGGGTAAGACGAGGAGGATAAAGAAAAAAGGGGGGCGGGGACGGTGGAGGAGGATCAGAGTATCAGGGAGGGGAGTGGAGAAGAAGAGATTTTAAGGAGACACGAAAAGTGGAATAGGTGGGGATGGAACGGATAAAGAGAGGAAGGGAATTCCAGTGGAGGGGGGCAAGGAGCTGAAAGTAGCGAAAACGAGAGGAGGCACATGGGGACAGGGGAACCAAGAGAAGGAAGAGTCCTGCAGATCGGAGGGAACGGGAGGGAGTGTAAAATGAGATGAGAGAGGAGAGATATGAGGGAGCAAGATCATGAAGAGATTTAAAGACAAGACAGAGGAAGTGGAATTTCAGTTGGGAATGAAAGGAAAGCCAGCCAAGATGTGAGAGCGAGGAGGAGATGGAGTCTTGAGGAGAGAGAAGACAGAGGGTACGAATGGCAGAGTGGTAGAGAGATTTAAGGGGGGCAAGATGAGAAGCATGGAGTCCGAAGAGGAGAGGAGAACAGAAGAAAAGACAAGAAAAAGGGAGGAGATTAAAAGTTTAGTGGCGTGGAAGGTGAGAGAGGAGCGTACTTTGCGAATATTGAAAAGGTGGTAGCAACATGCGCGGAAGTGAGAGAAATATGGTGGGTGAAGGAGAGGGAGGAGTCAAAGTAAATGCCTAGATTACGAGCATGGGCAGAGAGGAAGATTAGCAGGAGGAAAGTGAATAGAAGGAGGGGGAGAAGGAGGAGGAATAGTGTTGGAGGGAAAGAATAAGACTTCAGTCTTATCTGTATTGAGAGAGAGAAAGTGGGATGACATCCAGTGTTTAATGGCAGTAAGACAAGAAGAGAGTTTAAGATGGAGGTCAGCAGTGAAGGAAGAAAATGAGAGGAAAAGCTGGGTGTCGTCAGCATAGAAGTGGTGGGAAATGCTGAAGGAAGAGATGATAGGGGCAAGAAGGGAGGTGTAAAGAGTGAAAAGAAAAAGGGCCATGGACAGTGCCTTGGTGTACACCATAGTCCAAGGGAAGAGTAAAAGAGGTACGACCGCCCCAGGAGATGGTAAAAGTCTGGTGGGAAAGGTAAGAAGAGAGCCAGTTGAGGACAGAGCCTTTGAAACCTAAAGAGGAAAGCGTGTTGATCAGTAAGAGGTGACCAACGGTGTCAAAGGCTGCAGAGAGATCAAGGAGGAGGAAGACCGAGGATTGCTTAGAGTAGCGAGCAGTGAGGAGGGAGTGGAGAACCTGAGTGAGGGCAGTCTCAGGTGTGTTTAGGGCAAAAGGGGGAAGGAGAGAAAAGTTAGTAACAAACGCAGAGAGCTGAGAGACTATGCGTCCAAGTAATTTAGAGAGGAATGGAAGAAGAGAGATTGGATGGAAGTTGGATACAAGATGAGGATTAGCAGAAGGTTTCTTCTGAATAGGGGTGATAGGAGCATGCTTGAAGGCGGAGGGGAAAGTAGCAGAAGAGAGACAGATATTGAAGAAGGAGGTTAGTTAAGGAATGAGGAGAGGGTAGATCTTAGGAATAAGGATGGTAGGGAGTGGATCAGACGGGGCAGCGGTGGGATGAGATTTGGACAGGATGTTTCAGACTATAGCCTCCATCAGCTCTAGGCTTTGGGTATCCAAGTCTAAAACATCCAGACAGCAGTAGGTGGCAGACACCTGTCCTATAGGATTTCAACTCTCAGCCTTTCTGGAAACAAATACATACATCTTAAAATAATACATATTTGGATATAACACAGTAACCTATGACAACCAGCAAACTACAAATATACAAACATTGCTGTCATAGTAGGTGGAACTCGACGTCATTTGCAACATGTGACATATCGTGCATTTAAAACACCAACATGTTTATGTCCCTTTTAATAATTGTGGGGCGTTCTTCATGAAGATCTAGCATTCTTCGAGAACCATAAAGATTTACTGTATGCCACTGTTATCTCTATTCTACCAATAGTTGGACACAGGTTACCTATCCAGCACCAAACAGTTGGAGGTTGTGAATCATGTATATTGAATTAATCAATAATATATCTTCATTACTGTCACCATTGCAGCAGCAGCAAAAAATAAAAAAATAAAAACCGTGGAAATAAGGTTTGATGGAGGACTCAATTTCTTAATAATGGTTACATAAATGAGGATTCTACCTTTTTTTAAATATTGATTTTCATAAGTTTTATGTGGGTCACAAAATTCAATGAGATGATCCCACACTGAACTTCCTAGTAAAGATGAGCCTCGATATGGTCTGTTAATTGAAAACCAATAATTACCATGATTATATCTACTGTAAAAAAGTGATGGTCACAAACATCAGTTTGTTACAGTGAACACTTGCAAAGATTTACCTTTATGTTGTCATTGATAGTTGAAACGATATGAACCCATCTTTGCAATCTCATTTACTGTCAACAAGGAACAATTAAGTACCGAAAATGAATGCGAAAAAGTGGTAGGCCAAGGGAAAAATATGAGGATTACCTTAGTGCAAGATGTTAGGCCCTGACAGTTGCCCGCATCCAACTGATCCACTGATTTCCAGCGTCTAACGCAGGCAAATGGTTTAAAAAAATTAAAAGTGTATGACCCATGATGTGATGTGATGATGTTGTATGCTGTTTCACGACCTCACAGATGCACGGGCATCTCGTGTGTGACTAAAAAGGCCATTTAGTACGCTTTAGTCATTTGAAACAAGTCAACACATGATAGGACGTCACACATTTACATAACTGGCAACCATACTGTAATGTAGCTTCAGATTGAAGAGGCAAATCAGCATGTGTGTTTTAACCAAGGTAAGGTCTATTTGCAAGGACGAAAGGTAAATAGTACAAAAAATGTGTACCATTTGCCAGGACGTAGGGTAAATACCGAAGAATGTATACTATTTGCAATGACGAAGGGACGAAGGCTGAATAGTGCAGAATTTCTACTAGCGTCAATTCGCAAAGATGAAGGATAAATTGTGTAGAATTTCTAATACTTGCAAGGATGATGTGATGAAGGGTAAATAGTGCAGAAGTTCTACTTTTTGCCAGGGCGTTAATAGTGCTTTATTCTCACTGATCAGGTCCTGAATAATGGGTTTTCGATTATTCTCACTGAGAATGTCAAATCCCAGCAGAGAAAAGCACCAAGTTAAATTTTCTAATGGGAAATAGCTAATTTCACCTAAAACTATCGTCATCTCTGATGGGAGTTATTAGATTGTAAGGTCATTATATTAATATAGTCTTTCACAGATAAAGACCGCTCCCCTCCTGCAGAAAAGAATGCTTCTGTGTTTTCAAAAATGTGGGCAATTTATTTTTTTCAGAACAGATTAGTTCCCATTAGACAAGACCTTGTGGTTGCCCCAGGTTGGAGGTCTCTTTCTCTAATGGGAAATAGCTGCATCACTGTGAACAGGCTAGTTCCCATTAGACAAGAGGACCTCTTGCTCTCATGTTTATCAACTTGTCACAAATTTACTCTTGCTGACAATGTTCAAAACAACTCTTTATAGACAACCCTTTCAGTGCTGTAACAAACTCCTCAATGTTCTCATAATGTTTCTGTTGTCTGATGGCAAAGTGATAAAAAGCCAACATGTTATACCGCTTCACCTCGTAATACTTGTCCATCTTGGATATGCATATATCAAACTGAGTCAGTTGCTCATCTCGATGCATTCAGCTAGTTTTAAGAAATTCAAGTCTAGCTGGACCTCAACAATTAATCAACAGCGCCTCTCTTTTTACACGAATAATTAGGACCATATACTGGCAACATATTGTAGTGGGTTAATTATTGACTAGAGTGCATGATCAGGTTCTGCCTCCTGTCGCCCTCAGAAGAAACAAAAGTATAAGATAAGAAAGGACACATTTGAAACTGCACTTTAAATTCTCCTGGAAATGCAGCTGGCACAAAGAATAGTTAGTTTTGCTACACACGTAGGGGACAGATAAGGCATTAGCTTGCACAATTAGTGCGTTTTAAAATAGAATAGATTAGGTGACAGGAAGGCATGTACCCAAGATAGGGACTCACTATATAAGTAGGGCAGAACACCTGTAGGCAGATAAGGTTGCTGCTACCCATAGGTAGAGATACCATGTGCCATGCATGCTCCAGGTACTCGGTAGATAGCAAGCAAATGTGTCCTGCAGAGGAAAATAACATGACAAGCAGCTGCCAATTTAAGTTACACAAGCACAGCAGAGAATTGAGCTCTGCAGCTTTAAGAAAAGGCCCCAGTTAAGCACGCTTGAACAAATACATTTAATTCAGGAAAATACTGTGGTAGCTGTACATGGCTGCTTCCAAGGAATGTGAAAACCCAAGGCGTCGTAGAGGAAGGTTACATGGCGGAACAAGGTACCATTGTGTGCATCCAATTGTCAAGGTGAATCAAGTTACGATAACACAGCAGACTATATGAGGTTTATGGGACTGACTGAACATCCCAGGAAGTTCATAAGTGGTTGGCAGATTGACATCTCTGCGATCGGCTAGCCGTGACAGAGAAACACAATGAGACTACAAGACAAGTAATTACCGCGCACGTGCTGAAACCAGAATGATTCATAATAGTTATTCATAAACATGTCAACACCAGGATGGAGCGGTTGCAAGAACAGGTCCCTGAGACTCGAGACATCATAGCGTGGACAATATGGGCTGTTTAATTTAATAAAAACCAAAGACGATACGCTTGTCTTCTCTTCCCATCTAGATTAAACATGTCATCATGCAGCAAGTGCATGAAAGGTGTGAGTGCATGCTAAATGATGAGCACATTTTTTTTTAAGTTTAAATATTTACAAATTTACATATTAAAACGTTGCATTTGAAACATACAACACTTTCTATAGATATGCACATAACGATAAAACAGTTATAAAAAAAAGACAGTATTTAGAAGAGATCATTGAACCTACTCTAAATCCTTTCATAAAGAGACAATTTCAGTTTGATTTTGAAGATCAATTTCTCAATTCTTGAGAGTTTATGCATTTCATCTGTACAGTCTTCCAACGATGGGGAAACCCTGCTATCCCAACCCCGAAGAATCAGACGTTTTTCAACAATTGCACCCCTAAAAATAATGTTTTTTATGGGCTGAACAAAGATCGTCAAGTTCAGAATCATCTCCCAGCATCAGTCTTGAAATCCAAATTTGGATCCCCACCAGAAACCTGAATACAAGCAGTACATACCTCAGACCAGAAATCAGAAACTCACGCAGTTCCACAACATGTGTTCCAAAGATCTAACAGCATTCATACATCCCGAACATGCATCACTATCAATCATCCCCCCTCCGCTGTAACCTCTCCGGAGTCCAATAAACACGGTTCACAATTTTGAGCTGTCTCGCCCGTTCACCTAAGTTCAAAGAACATAATGAGACATTCCTACAAATGCTACTCCAACAATCAGATATGATTTCCAAACCAATTCTCTCACTCCAAGTCTTTTTTCACCACAGAAGGAATTTAGGGCCTACCAATAATATTCAAGTATGATGAGGTAGCACATTTTTATGTGATGGTTTATGGGTGGGATCTTCGATAAGAATTGTCCAATCATTTGTATTGAACATACTGAAGAACAAGTTACTCTCTTACCCGGTAACGTTCTTTCGATGGGATGGTCCGACGACTTATTCCATATCTATGACAGTAATCACCACAGCTGTGCTGCTTTGGAAAATCTTCGGTGTCTGCGTCGATGTCGTCGATACGCCGCCCTCGAGGACCTCCTCCGACGGCCGACGTCATTGGATGTTATAAGTAGGACGCACGACACCCGTAGCCTCAGTTGTAGTTTTTTCCCCAGAACGTGTGCCACCAGTCTTCTGCCAGTCAGACACACAAAGCCTTGCGGAAACGTAAGCTGAAATCGCATAAGAAATTCTGTAGCGGGAAAGGTAGGGAGGGAGCAATATGGAATACGTCGTCGGACCATCCCATCGAAAGAACATTACCAGGTATGAGAGTAACTTGTTCTTTGAGGGGATTGGGTCCTCCGACGTATTCCATATCTATGACAGACTCCCAAAGCAGTACCAATGCAAGGAGGTGGGAAAAGAATTTAGAAACAGAAATTTAGCATGCCCAATCAAATTGCGGAGTAAAGGACCGCCTTGCCAAAGGCCAGATCCTGCCCCCGGATGGAATTGAGGGAATCGTGATGTACAAAAGTATGCACCAAAGCCCAGGTGGCTGCATCACAGATGTTGCGAATAGAACACCCCTCTGCAGGGCAGAAGAGGAAGCCATACCCCTGGTAGAATGGACCTGTAAGCCGACCGGTGGGTCCTTACCCGCCAAGCGGTAACACTCCGAGATAGCCAAAATAATCCAGCGAGACAGTCTGTTTCGTCACAGCCTGTCCCAAACGCTTTCCAGCGTAACCAATAAAGAACTGCTTGTCCACTCTGACCCGGGTCATGCGTGAAATAGAAAAGCTTAACGCTCTCCTAGGATCAAGCCTGTGGAGCCTCTCCTCTTCCTTACCAGGAGGATAAAATGCCGGAAGAACCACCTTCTGGCCTAAATGAAATTCCGAGACCACCTTCGGAAGAAAAGAAGGACGAACACTAAGGACAACCCTGTCCTTATGAAACACAGTGAAGGGTGGCTTAACTGAAAGTGCCTGTAACTCACTCACTCTGCGAGCGGAAGTGACTGCAACTAAAAATACAGTTTTCAGAGTTAACAGTCTCAAAGGGCATGAATGCAAAGGCTCAAACGGAGCACCCATTAGAAACTTGAGAACAAGGTTGAAATCCCAACCGGGCACCTGGAAAGGTGACGGAGGGAACACATTAGTGAGCCCTTTCAGAAACTGAGCAATTAAAGGAATTTTAAAATAGGAACACTCTTCAGACGAGTGCTTAAATATGGACAGCGCCGCCAGGTAACCTTTAATGGTACCCACTTGAAGGCCCCTGTGGGCCAAAGAAAGCAAAAAAGACAGAACCATGGGAATGTCACATGCAAAAGGATCCACATTCTTAACCCTGCACCAGTCGCAGAACTTTCTCCAACGACAACGGTACAGGGACTTTGTTGCGGGCCTTCTGGGGGAAACAACACCTCCATCACGTCTTCAGGGAGGTCCCAATCCTTATACCTCAACCTTTCAGAAACCAAGCGTGAAGGTTGAGGGACATGACCTCTCGATGGAGAACCTGACCCCCCCTCCCGTGAGAGCAAATCGTCTCGGTAGGGAAGACGACGTGGAGGGCAGATGGACAAGTAGAGAAGGTCTGGGTACCACGTCCTCCGGGCCCACGCTGGAGCAATGAGGATCATCCGGGAACCGAACCTCTGTAACCTCCGCAGTACTTGCGGGATGACGGGGACTGGAGAAAACGCATACAGCAGTGGGAATGACCACTCCACCACGAACGCGTCTCCTAAGGCTCCGTTTGGACGAAATTCCCGCGAGCAGAACCTCTCGCACTTCCGGTTGACACTGGAGGCGAAGAGATCCCCCCAAAGGGCGAAGATTTCCAGGAGAATCTCCTGAGCCAACTCCCACTCGTGAGAGATTGCGCTCTGCCTGCTCAGAGCGTCCGCCATCTCGTTTTTGTCTCCTGCCAGATGAACTGCCGAGATCGAAACGTCATGCTGGATTGCCCAGAACCAGAGCTGCATCGCCTCCCTGCACAGAGGAAGTGACCCTGCCCCCCACCCCCACCCTTTTTGTTGAGGTAGTGCATGGCCACCGTGTTGTTCGTCAGGATCAGGACATTCTTTCCTCGCACAGTCGGCAGAAAAGCCTTCAGGGCTAGCCTGACGGCCCTCAGCTCCAACAGATTGATATAGAGTCTGGACTCCGACGGAGACCAACGACCGCTAACTGTCAACTCGTTGGCATGAGCTCCCCATCCCGTGAACGATGCGTCCGTCACAAACGTCACCTCCGGCCAGGGCAGCCAAAATGGAGCCCCCCTCATCAGATTGCCTTCGTCAGCCCACCACAGAAGGTCCTGGGCGACCGAAGACGGCACCTGAACAGGGTCCGACATCCTGCCGGAGGACTGAGACCACTGGAGCTTGAGTGCCCATTGCAAAGATCTCATCCGCAACCTGGCCTCTGGCACCAGAAGAATGCAGGATGCCATGAGGTCGAGGAGTCTCAAGAACTCGAACGCTGGGAGTGTCTGGGCAAGTTGAAACTTGTGCACCATCTGCTGAATGTGATGAGCCCTCACCTGGGGAGGAAAACACTGCCCCAGGGACATGTCGAGCACCGCTCCGATGTACTGGAGCCTCTGAGGCGGAGTCAAATGGAACTTCTTTAAGTTGAGGGAGAAGCCCAGCTTGTGGAGGGAGTGGCAGGTGACTGACAGATGATCCAGGACTTGCTCGGGAGAGCGCGCACTGATCAACCAATTGTCCAGGTAGGGGTAGACGTGAATCCCCCTTTCCTGAGGTGCTCTGCCACCACTACCATGAGCTTGGTGAAGACCCTCGGGGCGGAGGTCAATCCGAATGGCAGGACCCGAAACTGAAAGTGCGAGTCGCCAACCGCAAACCTCAGGTACTTCTTGTGCTTTGGATGGATCGGCACATGAAAATAAGCGTCCTTGAGGTCGAGACACCAACCAGTCCTGAAGTTGAAGGGCCTGGAGGACTTGAGAGAGAGTAACCATCTTGAACTTGTCCTTCCTGAGGAGTTTGTTCAAACCGCGCAAGTCCATGATGGGTCTCAATACCCAGTCTTTCTTGGAAATCAAAAAATAAGGGGAATACCATCCCTTGTTCCTCTCCGCTACAGGCACCAGTTCTATGGCGCCTTTCTCCAGAAGGGATTGAATTTCCTGTGCAAGAAAAGAGAGATTCCCTGGTGGATTGTGAGGCCTCTGCCGAAAAGGAAGACAGTAGCCGTGGGTTATGATCTCTAGAACTCACACATCTGAAGTAATGGCGCGCCACTCTGCAAGATGCTGCGCCAGCCTTCCCCCCAACCGGCGAACCATGGGACATGGCCTCATGACTGAGCTGAAGCGGCTGCGGCGTTGCCTGAGGGCAAAGAGGCAACGGCCCGAGCGGCCTTGGCACCTCGAGTACTTTGTTTTCCACCTCTGGCACTCCTACGGTGGCCCCTTTGACTGGCAGCTCCTCTCGCTTTACCAAAGGATGAGTAATAACGAAACAAACCTCCCCTCCATTGCTGTCCCCTAGGACGAAAAGACGGAGGTTGTTGAACTGCAGCGCCCAACGACTTTGCTGCAGATTTTGAGGTCTGCAGCCTATCAAGGCTCTCGTCAGCCTTGCTGCCAAAAAGATGTTCCCCGTCAAAGGGCATGTTGAGGAGCCGGGCCTGCACATCAGGAGCAAACCCCGACTTCCACAACCACGCAAACCTGCATATCACGGTGCTCGCCGCCATGGACCGGCTGGCGCAATCTGCCATGTCCAAACCCTCACACATAGCATCCATGCCATCCTGAACCATGGCAAGGAAACCATCCGTTCATCCCCTTCGGGAATATGTTCAGCCGCCAAGGAAACACAGTTCCACAGAGTGTGCATGAAACGAGACAAGGCACAAATGGAGTTGGCCGCCTGAAGCGCCATACCCCCTGCAGAAAACACTTTCTTCGTCCAGCCGTCAAAACGCTTGTCGTCCCTATCAGGAGGGATGGTAGGGTACGACGCCCGATTTGCCGGGGCCGTAGCCGTCTGCACCACCAAACTCTCCGGAGTAGGGTGCTTGGACAAGTAGCAGGGGTCACTATTGGCTGGGCGGTATTTCCGCAGCAAAGGCTTGCTCACTGCCGGGAGACTCTCCGGAGCATTCCAAGCCAACGCCACCCTTCTTTGCAGAGCCATATGGAAAGGCAGTACCGGGTCAGTAGCTGGACCAATGTCGAGAATATCCGTAAGGTCATCCTGAACAAACTCCCCTGGGGGAGCAGACCATCCTAAGTACTCGGTGACCCGTGACATAAGGCGCCGGTACGAAGAATCGGCATGAGTGCCAGGCTCAGGCCTACAAAACTCCACCTCCGGAGAGGTGTCCAGCCCACTAGCATCATGTAGGGACTGCCTCAGGTCCTCAAACTGGCTATGGCCCGAGAGAATCTCGTCAGGCACCGTGTCAGGCACCATGCCATCATCAGAGCCCTCATCCACCTCTGAAATTAATTCCAGATGGCGGTAAGAAAGCACAGAACTGGAACCAAAGCCATGCTTGACCTTGGCCAGAGCCTTTCTAGGCGGTTCCCCTGAGCCACGGGGTACTCCTGTCGACACAGCCCCGAAAGGCGTTGAGGGTGTCGAGTGAATCAGCGCCGACGTTGAGAGAATCGGCGTCAACGACAGACGCGGCGCTGACAGCATTGACGGCGTCAACACAGGCCTCGAGGGTGTAGCCCTGAGCGTATCCCTCGACATCCTGGGCACCGACGGCGTCGACGACTTCCTCGGAGGCGGAGCCACGAGAGAGTCCGTCGACGACCTCGGCGCCACAGGCGTCTATGTCTTCCTCGAAGACTTCAAAGGCTCACTCGGTCTCGAGCACGTTGAGGACCGGGACCTGGACCGGGCATGCCGAGAACGATTCCCCTTGTCCGAGCGGGACCTTTCCCGTGAATCGTGACGACCACCCGAGCCCGAAGGCGTGCGAGCGGTGTCTCTCGGCTGATCACGACCGACCCCACTCTGAGGCGCGGACGGACCAGTGCCCTGCGATTCGAGAATCGCCAACATTTTCTTCCCGATGGAAGCCCATTCCTCCGGTGTCGCATGCGTGGTGGGGTAAGCGACCCGCCGACGGGCGGAGTCCTCGGATGAGGACGGGGAAGGCGACCGATGACGGCGCTTCAAGAGTGTCTCGAAGAGGCAGAGGAGTGGCGAGACCGACTCCGGGACCGAGACCCACTGGACTTCCGACGATGACATGGAGTCGCCTCTCGAATCATCCGTCGAAAGCCCCGCAGATCTCGACTTCCGGGGCTTGGACACCTTACCTACCGACAATTTCTTTGTGCGCTCCCGCAAGGCTTTGGACGTGAGCGACTGGCAGTCAACACAGTAATCCGTGTCATGGGCCTCCCCGAGGCACCAGAGGCAGGCATCGTGCGAGTCCGTCACCGACATTTTGGACCCATAGTCCCCGCATTTCTTAAAGCCCGGACGCGGGGTTGAAGACTAGGTAGACATCTTCACGAAGAATAACTTCACAAACGAACAGGTTCGAAGAACCGAGATGAACAACAGAAACTCCAAAGAGCCGAGATTCACAAAGCGAACACGTTCGCGGAAAAAACAGAACTGAGGCTACAGGCGTCGTGCGTCCTACTTTTAACATCCAGTGACGTCGGCCATCGGAGAAGGTCCTCGAGGGTGGCGTATCGACGTCAGACGGAGAAGATTTTCCAAAGCAGCACAGCTGTGGTGATTACTGTCATAGATATGGAATACGTCGGAGGACCCAATCCCCTCGAATTATATATGTAGCTTAGTAAAGGGGGCCAAAGACCATAAGTGATTTTCATAACTGACATCATAATGTCTATAAAAACGGCTGTTTCCTTTTGAGTTGTGGAGAAATATGAGAGAGCTTGGCTGCAATTCTTGCTTTTCCCCCCAGTTTATATTGCATTTGGTATACCGCAATCACCCTGTGTTTCATTTTGGCAAATACCAGCTAGAGGGCTACTTGGCTTTTGACCTCTGGTTTTCATGCGGTAGAGTTGGGTCGGAGTTTGTGGATGTTGGGGTGCGATGCCACCCTCAGTTCTGGACAGCGGATCGGTCTGGAGAGCAGATATTCTTTTTTTGGCTGTGCACAACTTAACAGGAAGGACACCAGTGGTCGGCTTTGGAGTGGAACACTGCCTAGTCTCCCACCGCCTGATGGAAGCAACAGGAAGAGGTGGCAAATTGAGGTTACCCCAGGACCGAAAACCCTCAAAGGTCCACAGAAAAGGGAGTATGCCATGTGCATGGTAACAATTGGGTGGGAAATATATTGAATGATATTTATGAAACTGAAGTTAAGGATAGCCCTAGACAAGGTCTTGGAAGATTGCGCAGTAGGGCTCCTGAGCTCCCAACCTTCTTTTGAGGGTAGAGTTAAAGAGACAGAGATACAGATACCCCGGGGCAAAAGAAAGAAACCGGAAGACAGACGTATTTTATTGTGTTGTATTGCGTTTTAATTGATTACATTGTTGATCGCCCGCATTGTGTTGCGAGACAGGCCCTGTAGATGTGGTTTTTCCTTGTGTGTTGCGAGAGTAGCAGATAGTATTGTTTGATAGAGGTTGATGGGGTAAGTATGAACACTTAGATTGTGAGCGGATATTGTTGTTGTGACCCTGGGGTAGGATTTGGATATTGGGGCGTGGGCCTAGACAATAAAGGCTGCTTTAAAAAGGTGGTGTATATTTGAAGTAGGGAAGAGGTGTAAGGGAAAAGTGTGAGCAAATTGAAAATTGTGTCTGTTCTAATTATTGGTAAGCTGACCACTATTTTGCATTGTTTATTATGTGTGCTCTGCTTAAAACTTGTCACCACGTCAGACACCCCAATAATTCACTTATGCAAAGCATTCCCTAGATATAGTGCCAAAATCATTAAGTATCATGCTGGGTGGGTGAAAGGGACTGCTGGGAAGATGTACCAGTCGTGGCCACAAGAGGACACTCACTGTAGAAATGTACAACACATGTGCACAAGTGTTACACGCCACACAAGGGCAGGAAGCTCAAGAACAGGCCAGGTGTATTAGAACTCTGGAAGGCCTTTGAGGAAGAAATAGAGTGTCCTAAGAAGGATTGGATGCTTACCATGTGTCAGGGGGAGCGCGAGCAGCCCACAGCACTGCCGCCTCCTCCCTCTGAGGAAAGCATTTGCATACAGCCAACAGCACCGCCATCACTAGCTGAGGCCGGCATTCACACACAATTCACAGTACCGCCTACGTATGAGGAGAGCACACCAGCCTCGACCATCCTAGGAATATACCAGATACAAGCAACAGCTGTAGGGTACAGTAATCCCAGGTATGAATCCACTGATGAGGAAAGTGATGATCGGAGAAGGGTGAAATTGGTAAAAGGAACGGCGCCATTAGTGCAAATGGACAATGAAGCATGGCGCAGCTCAGACATAGTTAAGGGATGAATAAAAGTATAGAGGGCTACATAGCTTAGAAAAGCAGCTAAGAGCAGCTAAGGAAGAGCTCCGGAGGGTGAGAGGCATGCATACAGATGGTCACAGGGCAAGGAGCGTACCCATAGGTAATGGAGAGAGTGGAGAGGCTATAATGGAACCAGAAAAATATTTTTGAAACTCGATGGGAAAGGCACAGGAGATAATTATGTGATGGTAGTGATGTATGAAGAAATGAAGAAAGCAGGTAGGGAGGGAGACACAGGAAGAGAGCAAAATGCACAAAAGCAGAAAGAGGGAATGGAGAGAAGCAGCAGAGAATATGCAAAGAGAGGAACAGGAAAGAAGGAAAAGGGAGGTAGGAGAAAGGGACGAATATGTAAAGAGGATAAATGAGAACAACAGAAGAATGGCAACAGAAAAGGAAGACATTGAAAAAATTAGGAAGGAGATGAGCCAAAAGATGAGTGAAATATGATGCCAGAGATGTGGGGAGACGGGAGTGGGTCAATAACCCCACAGACCAGGGGCATAGATGTGTTGCCAGAGATAATGAGTGGAACATTTGTAAGGGAGCCTGTTAAGGGAGTGAGTTTTGATATCCTACTTGAGGATGAGGACAGTGGAGATAGATCGTGACAGAGACAGATTGGGTAGACCGAGGCAGCACAAGCCCCACAAATGGATACCACAGGATCAAGCGTAAGGCGAGATAGCAGATTTACTGGGGCCAAACTTAACCCTATACCCCACCCCTCACATCAGTACTTCCCATAAATGAAGACCATAAATCACCATATTTCTTAAGAAACTTGCCAAAACACTAGCCACACTGTGTAGCTGAGACATTGAAAAGGAGAACTTGCGCAGCGTCACCTTTGCGCAACAAAGGGGTAACAATTCCCACTGCTCCACAAGGGATTAGGGCAGACTGACACAAATAACTTGATGGATAAGCTGCCATCAATGACAGCAGGGGCAGGCCAGTGGATCTACAAGCTAGAGCGAGACACAGCTGGGATATCATTAGCTATAGGTGAAGGACGTGTGGAAGCAAGCAGGATATTTTGTAGTGACAGAACATAACTGCACTAAATATGATGGGTAACCATTTAATAATTGTAGAGCTAATGTAAGAAAGGCACTGAGGGTGCTATTTCCAGATCAATCTGACATGAACGCCATAATGACTAGGAAGATGGGGCCTACTGAGGACCCAGCTGCCTATATTCAATAAAGAACTTTGGCGTTTGGAAACTAAAAATCATTGGGATAAACATACCAGTGTTTTATCATTTTCTATGTCAGGGCCTACCTGAAGAAGTACAAACACTTAGAAAATGTGGGGATTGAAATGAGACCATGGCCAGAGATACAATTAACTATCGTACATCACTGTAGGTTTTAGCAGCAGAAGGATCAAAAGAAACTAGAGGAAAGGCAAAAAAGAAGAGGCAAAATTGGTGCAGAAGAAATTATCCAAAATGGCAGTAGAAGGAGCGGTATTGATGAATGCAGGAGGCAGGAATAATGGACAGGGAGCGGTCATGCCACAGCAGATCATGAGTGATTATTTTGCAGGAAGAGGGAAGAGTAGTTTTTACCCCAGAGGAGGAAGAGGATTTTTTCACAGAGGGAGAGGATTTGGGTTTGGTGGGAGGGCGGGGGGACAGTCTCGCTTCAGAGGATCTGGGGCACTGGAGCATTATGTTGGACATGTGGGAAAGTGGACACATTTCACGTGTGTGTAGAAGTAGAGGAGCAATGCAGTATGGGCCAAGACGGGGGGGGGGGCATATCCAGCACCATATGGTGCACCAGAGTGAAACAGAGTACTATGACTACACAGTATTCACCAGATCAGACAAGCACAGCAGGTGCAGCAACCCCAAGGGCCACAGATAGCACCACAACAACCAAAGCAGACTTGACACAGCAACCACAGAGTGCAGTGCAATAACAACAAGCAGTGACACAGTGGGATACCAATATTCTGCTACAAACACCACAGATAGGAGTGACAGCGGTTGGGATTGGGTGGGCGGGACCCTTTTACAGGGACCGGGCTAAACATGTATCCCCAACAGGACAGCCACAGAATAGCTTGATGTGCCCTATCCTTTTCGGTAATTACAGACCCTGAACAGGAACAGAGGGTGGAGGTATCTATAGGCGACCAGACTCTTAGTTGATACTGGGACGGCAACATCCTGTGACAGTAGGAGATCAGACGGTAGCTATCCCATTCCTGTATTCCAGGAAGACACCCGTTAACATATTGGGAAGAGATCTTATGGCCAAACTCAATATGTCAATACCATTAACAGAGGACAGCATAATATGCTCTACACCAGACATAAATTTCCAGACAGCAAAGGAATACATACAAGTCTTTCATGGGCAGACACTACAGAGGGGGTACCAGTGGATCCTGAAGTATTTTTCTATTTAGTACAAGTGATGTTAGCATGGCTTCCCCGCATTGAGGGACAGTTATTGAGACTACCCACAGACTTTATTCAGAAAACATACCTACAGGTGTAACTGAAGGGGAACAGGTTACAATTGAGCTGGGGATGGCTGTACTGACGGAGGAAAGAGTGATTTTACATGGCACTGATAAGGGGTGAGGTGGCGCACAGTAATGGCACTTGACACATCACACAGACTGACCCAGTTGACAGATGAGTTGTTTGACTACAGTCCCCTGGTGACCTCCTACGCCCCCAATTGGTTTCAGTGTCCAATTTGAGGTCATCGGGAGGAGGGGGGGGGAAGGCAGGGGGTTTGAGGGGGAGAGAGGTAGGGAAGGAGAGTCAGGGGGGTGAAGAAGAAGGGCTTTCAGAGAGGAGCGGAAGGATGAGTAGGTAGGGGTGGAGCGGTGGGGTTGTTAAAAGGGATTGAAGCACTCAGGAGCCCCGGGTCCGGAGGCCTGGGAGTCCCTGAGGTCGAAAGGTACTGCCTAGCCGCCCAGCTCTCGGCGGCATTTACGTGGCAACCTGGCATCAACAAGCCCCGCTGGTTAAAGCTGGAGGAGGACTGGAGCCAATACCCACTGGGATCACTCCCACACATCACATGGCCCAAAAATCCCCCTAACACCGGACCCCTCTCGACCACCAGGAACACGGTAAGCAGCTGGAAACAGGCGGCAAGGAGGTGGAACTGGAGGAGCACGGTGGGCCCACTCGCTCCGATCTGGGAGAACCCAGACTTTACCCCAGGCCAAGGGCAAAACATTTTCTCTAAGTGGAAGGTGGGCGGCCTGCAGCGCGTAGCGGACTTCTACTAAGCAGACTCTCTACTCACCTTCGAGGATTACAAGAGAAAATTCCAGGTACCGGAAAGTGAGAGGTTTCGCTACACCCAGCTCCGACATTGGTTGTCACATGACTCAATGAGGATACATGGGCACAGAGAACTGACAGCACTGGAGCACACACTAATGACAACCCCACCCAGGAGGAAAATCTCGACCCTGTATGGGCTGCTGGACAGGGCAGACCCCGATTCCAAGGAGCCCTACATGACACGGCGGGAGAGAGACCTATGCCGAGAACTAGACAGGACCAGCTGGGAGCGCATCTGGACAAGAACCCACAAGACCTCTAAATGTTTAACGAACAAAGAGGGAGCCATTAAGGTCTGTTATAAGTGGTACATGACACCAGAAATCCTTCACAAATGCAACCCCGCTATCCCGTCACATTGTTGGAGGGGCTGCAAGGACACAGGAACGCTGTTCCACCTCCTCTGGTCGTGCCCAAAGGCAGAGAAGTTCTGGAGGGAGTTCTGGAGCAAATGCGACAGATCACAGTCCTATGAATACCATGGGACCCCGGGATTGTCCTACTGGGAGACACGGGAGAAGGACAGTTCCCGATGACCGGCAATCTGGCGGACCTCTGCACACACCTATTGACCGCAGCCAAGATCTCAATCACCAAGCTGTGGAAACTTCAGGAGGACCCAGCAATCCCCGTGTGGTGGGTCAAATGCTGGGACATCGCTGCAGCGGAGACAATTACCGCCATTCGCCTCGGCAACCAAAACAGCACCTGGGGCCCATTCCTGGACTTTGTGGAAAGATTTCCGGGAGTGGCCAGACAGCCTCCAGTGCTCCGCTGGATGACTTAAATGGACTGACATCCTAGCGGCCCCCTGGACCGGCGCATATGGCTGTCTAGCCCATCGCAACCACAGCACCTGCACCCTGTAACTTCGATCTGAGACTGCCGCGACACCTCCCCCGGACCACCCCGGAACTAACCCCCCATTCTTCTCTCCTCCTTCTCTTTGTCTTCTTGTTCTTTTTACCTCAGTAGAGGCACGTTTCTTCTTCTTGTTTACTATATTGAACTCAAAAGCATGTCACAAAGAATAATGAAGCTTCCATTTATAAATGCAAATAAAATGTTACACTGAAAAAAAAGGGGATTGAAGCAGTAAATTAAATTAAGGGTCAATTTTACCTCAATTGAAACAGTACCCAATGTCCAAAGGAACAGATGAGGGTAGTTATGAAAATACATTTGCTCATTAAGCAGGGAGTGATAGTACCTTCAGAATCTTCTTGCAACACTGCTGTATACATAGTGAAAAAATCTCAGGGAGGGTCGTGGAGATTTATTTATATTTTACATTTATAAAGTGCACAATACTCTCAGGTATCACGGGTTTGCAAGTTTAGCAAGACTGCATGACACACTGCATAAGGAATGGATGTATTGCCTTCCACTGGCTCTTTTTGCCCTGCGTAATCAGTAAGGCTTCAACGATCACCCGACTCTAGGTCCCAGGATGCATGTGCCCATTATTCTGCCCATGCACGCGCAGACAAATGCCCAAAGCACTGCGACTGTTTGTAAATAAGTTACATGACTATTTGATCTCCATGACTAAATAGCTCTCTTTGATTTCTCGACAGCTATAGGAAAATCGGGGAGGTATTGCAAAAGGCACAGAAGATGAGGAGACAGAATTGCCACAGTTATTCCACCTCTCAAACTGTTCCCTGGATACCTCACATGCTGTGCTTCAACCATATGCGAAAGTGGCACGACCCAAGGTTCACAGGCCCCCATATTGTGACTTACTGTACCCCTACATCAGTAGAATTGCAGGACAAGGTAGCGTGGGTCCACCTTACCAATGTACAGCCATACAAGAGTGTCGCCTCCCTGCACATCTATGAGGATCCCGAGGGAGAAGAGAACAAAAAAAAAAGACCCAGGCAGGACAAGTGCTCAAGTGCATGCTGAGAAAGAAGATCAAAGGAATAAGGAACTTGAGAATAAAGAAGAAATAAATCTCATTGTACCACTTGTGGAACACTATCACTGGAGCAGTAAGAAAGGAGTTGATGCGGAGGACTTTTTGAATACTTCACCAGCACAGTATTTCTGTTGATGCAGAGGATTATTTTTCACAGGAACATACATCTATAACAGACCATTTTTTCTACTTTTCTATCGTTACATTTTATTGGCACTATTTCTAAATTTTTATATTTTTGTGTTTATCAGCACTATTTTTATATTTCTCAATTAACCACATAATGGTGTAAGTGGTTTGAAAATCAATCAAATCTTTTATTAGTGTCATTATAGGAGGTTGTAAAATGTTTTGAAAAAAAAGGTATATACAACTCGCCTCGCTCGCCATGGAAAAATAACTATTGCCCAGTACTATTGCCCAGTACTAAGTAAACTGTACAAATGCTTTCATATCCTTATGTTCGTGATCTCTTCAATATACCCCCGATCAATACACTGTAGGACACATCTACAGACGACAGACATTATGGCTATTGCCGTCCTTCCATTTTCCTTTCCCTTTTGTTGTTTTTATTTCTTATTTTATCTCACACTGCATTTAACCGATTATGATCAGATAAATGTGTCCCTATTCCATAATGTTAGTAAAGAAGTTAAAAAAACAAGTAGATTTCCAGTAAGAGCAGGAAATGGTATTCCGCCCAGTTGTGGAGACAGTAAGGGCTAGGAGAAGTATTGCAGATGATTACTATTACATGAGAAGGTATTTTGATAATTCCATAAATATTGAACCAAACTCACGGTGTAGGTCAATGGAGAAGGTGGGAAGATAGATCAAGGGAAAGCTGCTTGGTTTGCTCACTTATCCCCTATGCCATGACAGCCTTTCGAGTATTGATACCTCAACAAGTACCCGAGTACAGAGCACAGTGCTTGGTAACATATCACAGTATGCCAGACCAGAGGACAATTTCAGGGACAATTGGCCATGATGAAGTATCTCACAGGATCAGGATTCCCATACGTAGACAACTATGTAAAAGAGGCACACATGATGGAGAATATAAGAATGAAAAGTAAGGTTCTCAAGTACATACCATCAGGTCCACAAAGAGGGGATGAACTAGTGGATCACCAAATATTAAGGTGTACAGATGCCCAGTTTAATTTGATACCTCAATTGTAAATAAAAGGGAAAGTATATTCCTCATGAGGATGGGTTGATGGAATAATGGGATGCAAAGCGGAGGCAATATGGACTGCACCAATAGAAGTGATAAAAATGCAGACAGTGCGCCGTGAAGAATGAAATGAAACTGCAACATTTTTAACATGGGTGGAAGATGAAACGGGAACACTACCCATAACCAAACTACAAGCACCAACATTATGCTTTAGAAATAATGGTTCAGTAAAGCTTGGTGCCAATGAAGGGTGCAAACGCATTATGGATTTACCAGGTATGAAAGTTGGCACAGCTGTACTAATGGGCCATTACTGGGTCTGTGGTACAATAGCTTATATGCAGCTTCCACCCAACTGGAGTGGCATTTGTACAATAGTGCTACTAAATGCACCAGCATTAGTAATACCACAAAGTGACATTGGGACTTTTCCTTCAATGGCACACAACAGGAAGCAAAGATGCCTAGGCTTAAAACATACAAAGAACCAACTATTTTTCCAAAGAAGCCAATGCTGAGTCAGTCATTGGTTGTTTGGTAAAACAACAACGTTCTACACATTCTTTCTAATACCTGGCCTGCAAGCAGCAGCAAATGCACATTGGAGCCAGGTATGTTCTGGACCTCCTCAGAGCCATGGAGGGAAGAGTGTGTTCAAAGATAGGGCCAAGTTACTGTACATATGTTCAGCACATGAGGAGAATGGGACCTTGACAGATGACATACTCCCTAAAAAGAGCGGCAGGATAAAATGGAGGAGGAAGTGGATGATATTGAGGATGATAGCTAGTTCAGTTATCTATTCTCCTGGCTGCCTACCTGGCTGACAGATGCATCCAAATTCCTGTTGGCAATTTGCAATTTTGGTATTAGTCCGAATTGATTTTTGCATCTTGAGAACTGCAATAAGCCAACGTAAAAAGACTGGCAAGAAGGCACTCCAAATGACAGTAATGGTTAATGTGGCTGACATCGTACACCAGTGCACTCAAACATATGAAGTTTACCATTGGGTCAGCCAGCTAGACAACCTGGAGCATTGTTTACATGCCCAAAAGATACCCATAACTACAATGAGCACTGGATGAAATGTGACGACAATGGTGAGTGTTGGTTTATGACATACAGTCCAGCAGAATACGTAGCACAAGGAGGTAACGTGAGGGCGGGTCACCAGAGTGTGGCTGCCCAAGGATGGCTATAAGATAATGAGACAAAATGAAGCAGAGGTCGATGACTTGACCAGAGGGGCGAGTGCAGTGGGGCAATTATTAACTAGAGCATGATCCCTCAGAAGAAACCAAATTATGAGTTAAGAAAGGACACATTTGAAACTGCCTTTTAAATTCTCCTGGAAATGCAGCTGGCACAAAGAATGGCTAGTTTCGCTACACAAGTAGGGGACAGATAAGGCATTAGGTTGCACAATTAGTATGTTTTAAAATGGAATAGGTTAGGTGACAGGAAGGCATGTACCAAAGATAGGGACTCACTATACAAGTGGGGCAGAATGCCTGTAGGCAGATTAGGTTGCTGCTACCCATGGGTAGAGATATCATGTGCCATGCATGCACCAGGTACTCCATAGATAGCAAGCAAACGTGTCCTGCAGAGGAAAATAATGTGACAAGCAGCTGCCATTTTAAATGGCACCAGCACAGAAGAGAATTAATCTCTGCAGCTTTAAGAAAAGGCCCCAGTGACAATATTTTGAAGGGAACCTGCTAAACTCTTTGCACTTTAGTCAGGCATTTCCAATATTTACTTTTATTATGATGCATTTGCCATCAGCACTTTAAAATAGATGTATAATGTAATTGTATATACAAGGCAGTTTTGTCACATGCTTGTATGTGTTCTTGTTTTTATGGGGAGCTCTATGTGTTAGGTATGTGGTTAGTGTTTTAGAATAAGTAATTGTGAGCAGGGCAAAATTAGTGGTATGTCTTTCTACATTACCTTGAACCTGCATATATTTTGCTGCCATTACTTGTATTGTATGTATTACGCTTTTATGCATTTATTTTAGCACACAAGCAATACACTTACGCTCCACACGGTCTGAAGTAATGAGGAAAATTACTCAAAGTATATCAATTTATTGGTAGAAACATTTATTTCCGATTGCAAAAAAGCTAGCAATGTTTAGTCAATTAATGAGAATATACCCACAAAGTTCTTTGCGTATTGAGCGTTGCTGCTACACAGCAGACACTGAGAATTTGCAGAAATTGGTAGTGCTATTTCATCATTGATGTTTAAGGCAGATGCCACTGTGAGGGGTAAAAAATGTGAGGTGGACAGCTTTGTGGAGATTTTTCAGAAGATGCTATTTTATGAAATTTAAAGGTTGGATAAATGCCTCACTATCCCTACACTGATTAGGATTTCCCTGCATAAAATAAACAAAAAGATATCTGTCCCCCACACTTATACATAAAAATAGATCAATAGGATAATGCATGGCAGTTCCAAAGCAACAACATGTAACAATTGAATTTGTACTATAACAGTCTCTCCTTATAATCTGGGTGAGTGCTCCTTCCCCAGATTCAAGCAGGGTACTGCTCCACAGTACCAAAAATAAAAAACGAAATCCTGGTTTCCAATCTAGTTCTTTGTGACTCCAACTTGACAATAGAAAGTTGCAAATCTCCAGTGATTTATCAAATAAAATAGGTTATTTCTTTTCCTTAAGTACGAGAAATATTCAGAATTATCTTGCCACAAATAATATTTTCTGTGTTCGTCAATAGCAACAATAATAGTCTTTGTCCTCGGCAGCCGTTTAATACATTTCTTTCCAAGGGGCGTGGCCAACGCTGATGGCGTAAAGACGTGACTGTGTGGAGCTCCCGTCCCGATCCTGGCCTAGATCCTTTATTCGACCCTTATTCCTGGCCCGATTGTGTGCCAAAACTTATACCCAAGTGGGGGAAGTGATTCTGACCCCGTTCGGCGCTGGAACGAGAAGAATCGGAACCAGCGTCCCCGAAAACGCAACCTCGGAACTGACGCCCCCGAGCGAAACAAGATGGCGGACGACAGCGAGGCCTGACGGAGGGGCGGACCGAGCGGGCTGCGAGGCGAAGGGAAGAGGTTCCATCGGGCTTCGCCTCCCCTGTCCCTACGCAAGTGGCGGAAAGTCCCCAGCAAAGTCATCGTCCGAAAGACCGGACACCCTCGCTTTTCCCTGCTCCTCGGGACTCGTCCTGCCGCTGGATGCCACCGAGCACATGAGGAGACCACCACACTGCCAAGGGGAGCGGACGGAGTCACATCCATCGCCCCGGGACCACTGCGGAGGGGACACGAGATGTGCATAGCCCACTGACGCGATCTGCTGACCGCGAGGAGCTCTGTGCGAAGGAGCGGCGGAGACCTAAACAGGGGCCCTCCTCCTCTCCCCCCGAACGGACGGCCCGAGGACTGAGGAGTGAACAGTTTACCCACCAACGCACCGGTAAGCCTGCAGACCCTATCCTAGCGCTTGGGAGCCGGAACTCGCCTGTACCATAGACGACGGGGCCCAGCGAGGCCACGGCCCGGAGTGTCGGGAAATCGCTGAGTGCCCTGTCGCACTACCGGGGGAACACCCTGCATCGTGTCGCCAAGGAACACCGCTGCTCTTCACTGAAATACGCCGTCCTGTGGGGCCGACGGAGGGCTCATCCCTGTTACCACACTACCAGGTGGGACAAATGTCTACTTCGCGCAACAAGAACAGGGGTGCCACAATCATGGACTCATTCTCAGGGGCTAAACCCAAACAGCCCAACCAACATGAGATCCCCACGCAGACTGAAACCCCAACAACTGCTACCGACCCCAGCAACGCCCAAGTGCTCCAAGCTATCGCAGCACTCCAAACGTGCATGGAGACCAGGATAGACGAACTCAAGGTGGACATGCAGCTAATCCGCCAAGACGCCCGCAACATGGCAGAAAGAATAAACAAAGTGGAAATAAACCTCCGGGACACCACGGACACTGCCAAGGACTTAAAGCAGAAAGTCATCACACTTGAGAGGCAAGTGGCTCATCTTGAAGCGAGATCCGAAGAAGCAGAGGGTAGAGCCCGCCGCAATAACATCAGAGTCCTGGGCGTTCCGGAGGGGATGGAAGGCGCTGACCCCACAGAATTCATCGAGTCCCTACTAATGCAGGAAGTCGGAGCTGGCAAACTCACACAGGGCTTCTCCATCGAGAGAGCCCACCGCGCCCTACAAAAGCGGCCCCCTCCGGGATCACACCCTCGCCCAATGATTGCCAAGGTCTTGAACTTTCGTGACAGGGAAACAATCCTCAAATTCTCGAGGGATGGAGGTGACATCAGACGCGATGGCTCCAAGATTGTAATCTATCCCGATTATACCCCGCAAGTCCAGCGAGCCAGGAACTCGTTCATACCTATCAAAGCCCAACTGCGGAAGTTCGACCTTAAATACATGCTACTGTACCCCTCGCGCCTCAAGATTCTACACAAAGGTAAAGCCGTCTACATGGAGACCCCGGCGGCAGCCACTATGTGGATGGAACATAATAACCTGGCCGAGGGAGAGGACCACGTTTCGACACCCAACGGCTAAACCCAAACAGATCCGATACAACAATGATTGATTAGTTCTCTCAAGGACGGGAGTTCCGCGGACCACCCCACAGACATCGGCGCAACCCACCCCACCCCAAGCATGGCTGGCCCAAGGCCAACACCACAACCGCACCACATGACCTGGACAGGCCGATGGGTAGCGGATGCCCCCGAGCGTTGTCCTCCCAGAACAGCTGCTGGGAGCAACACACAGTTAACTTTTTTGTTCAATCCACCTGTTCGAGTGGAAGTTAAATTCGTTTATAAGTCTCCGATTAACACGTCAACGCAACAATCAAGGCCAACAGGAAGAAAGCAGAGCATAGACCCTGGGGGCGACCACTCGGCACACAGAGCTGGCTCAAGGAGGGTGGAGCCAGCGCCCTGGCCACATTGCCATCATCATGCCCACACGCCTTAAAATCGCCACCTGGAATGTGAGGGGCTTAGGTACCTACTTACGCCGGAACAGAATAAAATCCTATCTACACAGAAAGAAGATAGGGTTGGTCCTATTACAAGAAACACATCTAACCAAGGAAGCCATGGCAGCACTCCAATCATACTGGGGTGGACAAGGGTTTGGGTCCACATACTCCAAATTCGCCAGAGGGGTGTTCACCTGGATCAGCCCTCACATCCCCTTCCAGCTCACCAAAATCGAACAGGATCCCGATGGAAGGTATGTCATAATTCTGGGCCACATTGAACAAACAGAGATCTGCATAGTCAACTCATACCTCCCCAACAACAACATCCCTGCGCACCTCACCAAGTTAAGCACAAAGATTGCGCCCTATAGAGATGCATTCCTTATCTGGGGAGGCGACTTTAACTGCATCAGTGACCCTGCACTCGACAGGTCGACCCCCCCCTTGGCTGGCCCATCAACTGCCACCACCGCCCTGAACACCATGCTGAACCGCCTAGACCTGGTCGACATCTGGCGGGAACAGCACCCCAAGGATCGTGGCTATTCCTTCCACTCCTCACCGCATAATCTTTACACCAGAATCGACTACCTCTTCATTGGCAGAGAGAGCTTCCCCCAGATCGACTCTTCCAACTACCTGGGCCGCACCATCTCTGACCACTCTCCCCTTGTAATTGAATGGAACATCACTGGACCCAGATCCCCCATACCCACATGGAGGATGCCCACTGAGGCACTTAAAGACCCCGAGTTCAGGGAAAGCCTTAGAGAAACCATAGAGAACTACATCAATGAGAATAAAGGCAGTGTAGCCCACCTAAGCACGGTCTGGGATGCTCTCAAAGTGGTTGTAAGGGGAGAGGTCATAGCAAAGGCCGGAGGCATGAGGAAACGCCTAAGAACTGAACTCGAATCACTAGAAGCTGAAATAGAACAGCTAGAATCCAACACCCTGGACCTCCAACCACAGGAAGTCAAGCTGGCCAGCTCTAGGGCCGCCTGCAAGGAAGCCTGGGACAGATTGGCCAAATTTGATTATATCACCAGAACCAACAGAACGCACGCCCATGCCGACAAACCTGGCAGACTACTCGCCTGGCTGTGTAAGAAAGAACACCCTAAGTTCCCGACCACTGCCCTAAGAGATGCCGATGGCACGCTACAAAGGTCCCAACAGGGAATTAACGACACCCTTAGGCTGTTCTACACCCAGCTGTACTCCCACGCTGAAGAGGTACCCCCCGAGGACATCTCAAACACCCTGGACGAAATTGGCTTGCCCCTTCTCCCCCTGCCACACAGGGAGGCTCTAGATGCTGACATCGATATAGAGGACATAAAAGACGCCATTAAGTCACTGGCCACCTGCAGGGCACCGGGCAGTGACGGGCTGCCCGCTGAATTTTACAAAGCCTATGAGCCGGAACTGTCCACGCTGCTACACGAGGTATTCCAAGAAGCCTACGAGTCGGGCACCCTGCCCGAGAGCATGCGAGAGACTTTATTGGTTCCGCTCCTCAAGCCTGGTAAGCCTGCGGATGACTGTGACTCCTATCGCCCTCTCGCTATGCTCAATTACGATGTTAAAATTCTCACAACCATATTGGCCAAGCGGCTGTCCAGGGTGATCGGAGAAGTGGTGCACCCCGACCAGAGTGGCTTTGTGCCGGGCCGCAACACCACTGCCAACCTACGCAGATTACAACACATATTGTCACATCCCTCTCACACTGGGCAAGCCCACACATTACTTTCTTTAGACGCCATCAAGGCATTCGATTCAATTTTCTGGGAATGGCTGATTGCGGTACTCAGGGAGTTTGGCTTCGGAGAACGATTCATTCGCTGGATCATAATTCTCTACACCAAGCCGCGAGCACGGGTGAAGACTGGTCGACTCATATCCACGGCATGGGATATACAAAGGGGCACACGGCAGGGCTGTCCGCTCTCCCCCATGCTATACATAATAGGGCTTGAACCCATTGCCATTTTTTTCAGGAAACAATTCTTTGATGCTGGTATCAGGATTGATGGGGTGGACCATATAATTTCCCTGTACGCGGATGATGTTCTCCTCTACGTGAGGGATCCGCAGCTGAATGTCCCAACTATGCTGGAGGTCCTTGACAACTTTGCCAAGGTGTCAGGCATACACTTTAGCAAACGCAAGTCCTGTCTGTTTCCGCTGGGCGCCCTCAGGGACACACATGTTGATGACCTCCCCTCACTGGGTATAGGATGGTGCCCCACTACGTTCCGCTATCTAGGCATTAATATTTACCACACGCCTGAACTCATGCACGCCAACAACACGGTAGCGGCACTTCCCCCCTTGCGCAAGTCAATCGGGTTTTGGGCTCGCCTCCCCCTATCCATGATGGGCAGGGCTTCCATCATTAAGATGATCGTCCTCCCCAGATTTCTCTATGGCTTCCAAAACATTTCGTATTACATTAGGGCTCCCTTCTTCCGTCTCTTAGGGAAGATACTTACAGACTTCCTGTGGGGAACTAGTAGGCACAAATTTGCATTATCCACCCTGACCCTCCCTTACGAGCAGGGAGGCATCCGGCTCCCTGATCTGGAGCGTTACTATCTGGCTGCTCAACTAAGCTTTGTGGCTAAATGGCTAGCCGATGATGTTACCCCTGAAACACTGCTCTTACAGCACTCGACGGCCCCAATCCGATTAAATGAACTCATTTGGGCCCCTCAACGTCTTGTGGGGGGGATACCCTTCTTAGCTACCCTGGGTCGTCAGGTATGGCAAAGGGTTAAAAGTCTTCTCCGCCTACAGCACAGTTACAATCCAGACACACCGCTCTTAGCTGACCTATGCCAGAACTCAGTAGACCTTGCCTCTATTCGACACTGGGAAAGGCTGGGAGTATACACGTGGGGGGACCTATACAGTGAGGGCACTTTCCGGGACTTCTCCTCCTTGCAGCTCGATGATGGCGTCCCAGCCGGTCAATTCCTTTGGTACGCAAGGATCCGCAATTTGGCTAGAACTAAATGGGACACGTGGCCTGAGGAGCCCGAATCCGACACCTTCATAACGCACCTATACAGCCTGGGAGACGGGTGGAGGCCTGTGTCCCGCATATATAGCCACCTAATTGACAGGCCTAACCCCCGCAGCAAGGACCTCAAAACCAGGTGGGAGAGTGATTTGGGCCACGAACTGTCCGAAGCTGAATGGAATAGAGCATTAGCGTTCCCCAATGCGGTATCCAGAAACTCTAGATTTAAATTAATTCAACTCAACATGCTATATCGATCATACTTGACACCGCTTAGAATAGCCAAAATATATAACCTACCCCAGCATAACTGCCCATGGTGTGGTAGAGATGAAGCCAATCTATTACACATGTTCTGGGGATGTGTCCAGGTCCGGAGACTCTGGGCGAGAGTTGAACTCCTCTGCAGCGAGGCAGGCATGACCAGATATGAATGGACTCCGTCAGAGTGCCTCCTCGGAACGTACCCCAGACTGGCCAAGTTCAAACACTCAGTCAGACTAATGGATCTGGTATGCATTCTGGTCAAAAGGACCATTGCCATGGCTTGGAAGCGACCCAGAGGCCCACAATACCAGGCATGGCACAACGAACTTGAGCGCTGGATAGGGGCGGAAACTTCAGCTTGGGAGAATGGTCTTACCACTTCCCCCGAAGACACGAGCTTGGGACTTGCTGCCTGGAAAACACTCACCTGGGCCTTACTTAACCCCCCCAATGACGATAAACCCCCCTGAACAATCAGCCCCCTGTTGACTCACAATACCTGAAACGGAACACTGGCACAGTATCCAACCTGTGCTCTCCTGCGGCCAGACCCCCCCCTTTTTGTTGCTTACATCATTGACATTATGGAGACTCGTTAATGTTGTTATTGTTTTGTTATTTCTGTTTAATTGTTTCTTCACAAAAGATCTATTTTGATGTATTCCAAATTACTACCACTGTGATTGTTTGGATCAGTGACGCAACTGTTTTATAACATAAACCCCAATAAAGAAACTCGAAAATAAAAATTAATACATTTCTTTCCTCAGCATCCAAAAGCAACGCAACAAAGTGCCTTTGTCAGGATGTTTTGCCACAAATTAGTATTTCTGATGACATAATTCCTCTAAAGCAGTTATGCAATTCTTTCTTCAGCACCACAAGCAACATAAATTGTCTTTGCAACACCACTGTATAGGAACAATGCTCTTTTTCTCACAAAGGAATGTACAATAGATAAGTAATCAGATTTCACAGGAATCCGTGAGCTTCTTGCAACATGGTGAGTTTGAGTGACATTCTGACCAGGTTGTGGAGGGGACTAAATAGAACAGTCACCGGGGAGAATACATACATGGATTAAGGACAGCCAACATTGGACATTTCTAAGTGCAAGTAGGCGGTACAGCAGTTATGCTCGGGACATAGCCATGATGAGTGAAGTGCTAGAATGGAGGCCGAGGAAGTGAGACGAAGGCAGGTTAGAGGCGAGGGAAGCATGTTAACTAGCAGGCAGATGAGATGTATGTTAAGAGGTTAAATCAGAGGCAAGGAGGTAGGATGCAAGTTTTTTTTAAACAAATGTGTGGACTGTTTCTCGGATGTCCAGGGGAAGAGAATTCCATGCAGCAAGAAGAGAGAGTGGAAGTGAGAGGAAGCACAGGAAGGGCAAGAGGCCACAAGGATAGTCGAGGAGGCAGAGCAGAGATTACAGAAAAACAGATTATTGTGGGGTTGGATAGAGGAGGGTAGATACAGTGGTGCCTTACCGTGGATAGATTTGTGAACCAGAAGACATTTTAATCTGGCCTTGTTTTGCATCAACCACCATCCAGCCTGGTGACGGTACGAGGAAGTAGGTGAGAAGTGAGGGAGTTCAAAGAGTCCTGGTTGCAAAGTTAATGATCTTGCAGAGAGGTCAGAAAGCATAGTTGGGGAGACCAAAGAGTACTGAAGAGTAGACACATCCCCCTCCCTCTGGCGATGGACAGGTTAACATGTCACGCAGGGTCTATGAAGCATTTTCCATTGAGGCAGCCATGCCAGCCTTATCCCAAGCAGGTACATTAAGAAATAGGTACACAGCAAATTGAAGGTGGTAGGGAATAGGTGAAAGGAGTACATATGTACATGTTTAAGAACTATGGAAAATATCTCATTGCACGCATTCATTTAGGAAGATGCAAACAAAGAAATGCATACATTGAGTGCAACATAAAGAACACAGAATACAGCTCCCTGACATAAGAAATGCTATAGCAAAAAGGAGCTATCTTTCTCAAAATGGACACCACAGCATGCATTAATCGGAATGCAGGCCTTAAGCCTCAGGTTAGTTCAAATTGCTGAAAACCCAGAAATATAAAGAAACACAAGCCAAGGTTATTAGGAACAGGGGGAGGCCTGGGAATAGCCAGGTGCAGGGACTTCACAGTATTTAATAGTAGAATATACAGTTTTCAGTGGTGGTGCTCAGGGTTTTTTTTATAAATGAAACTTGGCAGTAAGTCAGAAGCAGACAAGATAAGCAAATGGACCAATAGGGACGCAACAGCGAAGGTCAGATGCTTGGCAGGCTAACAGAGGCTAATGTTATCTCATAACTGCTTTGTTCCAGTTTTTAAAGCTGCAAAATATGTCCTGTGATGCAGCGAAAAGAGAAAGTTTTATGCGGATGAGAGGGAATGAGTGAGTAGAATGAGTAAATCATGTGTTTCAGGAAGCATTTATGTCCAATGAAAAAAGGTAATGCACTTTGCTCATAGAAACATGACCATATGAGAACAGAACTAATGAGTGACGCTAGTCTTTCTATAAATATATGTTGTATGTGGAAACACAGACTTTCTTATAACAGTTCATTAAACAGAGCTCCCAGCTAGTCGTGGGGAAGATTGTTTCTCTTTCTTGCACGGTGTGTGGCATTATCCAGAGATGGCTGCAGTGGCTATGTCTGAGGAATGACTCCACCCAATACAAAATACTGGCACAGTAGTCCAGTTTAGAGAAGACAAGAGTGGTTAAGAGATGCTTGGCGGTTTTGAAAGGAAGAGGTGCCTGATTTTCCTAATATTTAGGAAGTTGAGGCAAGCTGCTGTTCCAGTTTTGGAGATTAAAGTAGTGACGGTGTGACAAGAGTCATAGATGACGCAGAGGTTTCTATCTGAAGATGAGCGAGAGCTTTTGGCAGGGAAGAGGAGAACCTCCGGTTTGGCAGTTGAACATCCAAGAGTGCGAAGCCATCCAATATTTACTGGCAGAGAGACAGGTGGACATTTTGATAG
Organism: Ambystoma mexicanum; assembly: GCF_040938575.1. NCBI lineage: Eukaryota > Metazoa > Chordata > Amphibia > Caudata > Ambystomatidae > Ambystoma > Ambystoma mexicanum. The sequence goes on along the minus strand of NC_090923.1, from coordinate 353,506,253 downwards.
GGAGATCTAAGGAGAGTTCAGGAAAAGAGAAGATGATTTGGGTGTTGTCCGCGAAGAGTTGGTACAAGCACCCAAAGGAGGAGATTAGTGCCCCAAGAGCAGGAGTGTAGATTGTAGAGGGGAGCGGGCCCATGACAGTGCATTGAGTAACACCAACAGTTAGAGGAGTGAGTTGAGAGGCGTTGTTGCTCCAGGAGACAAAGAATTGGCGAGGTGCAAGGTAGGAATCAATCCAGGCATGGGCATGATCATGAATGCCAAAAAGAGTATTAAGGAGATCAGAGTGATCGACAGTGTCAAAGGCAGCAGACAGGTCAAGGAGAATTAGGATAGGTTTGAGGGTTTATCAGAGCCAATGAAGTTGACACATTATGACAGCAGTTTCCGTGTAGTGACTGGAGCAAAAACCTGCTTGTAGGGGGTCTCGATGGTCGTGGATGTCTAAGAAATTGGTAAGACATTTTAACACAACACTTTCGAGCACTTTAGAGTAGTGCGGAAGGAGGGACATAGGGAGAAAATTAGCAAGCAGGGTTGGGTCAGTCCCTTGCTTTTTTTTTTTTTTGTTTTGTTTTTTGGAGAGGGTTGACCGTGGTTGTTTTGAAAACAGAGGGAAATCAAGCAGAGTCGTAGGACCGGTTGAAGAGTTCAACGAAGTGAGAGGCCACTATAGGGGCAATAGGCTTGACTAGCTGAAGAGAAAGCGGTTCTGATGGGGCATACGAGGTGTTACCCTTCATCAATAAGCACTTTCTCAGCATTAGTGTGACTAATGTGGAAGATGGCTGCAGAGGATGATGGTAGAGTTGGTGGGGTGTAAAATGTAGGATGAGGAAGTGTGAGGAAGGTCAGGAGAGAGACTCTAATTTTGGTAGTTTTCCAGCAAAGTATTCAGCTGGGTCATTAGCTGTGAGAGTGGAGTTGATAGTCATAGACTTGGGAGGAGTGAGTATGGGGTGCCCCGTAGCAAGCGAGTATGATTGGAGTGAGAGGCAATGAGGGTTAGGTAGAATTCTCTTTCAGCTCTATCAAGAGTGGACTTGAGCGAGTTCAGGCCAAAGAGGTAGAGTAGCAGGTCCTCTTGTGAGTGGGTACTCCTACATTTGTACAGCAGCCGACGCATGTCTGAGGTGAGAGCGTATGAATGGGGTGACCCATGGACGAGGATGCTGAGACTTCGGGCTGAAAGTAAGCAGTGGGAAGTGTGAGGAGAATAAGCCAAAGCAGGGATTGGAAACTGGAGAAGGCAGTGTTGGTGGAAGAGGTATCGGGTGTGAAGGAGTAGAGAGAACTGTAGGTTGACGAGAAAGGGGGGAAAAGCAGGTGGTTTCCATTTACTTTTAGTAATAGGTTAACCAAGTGGTGGTGAAATGTCAACAGGTGGAAAGGAGATAGTGGTGGAAACAATTAAGTGATGAGATATGGATGATGTGACAGTAGTATTAGTGACAGAATGGTGGCGATGAATACGAGATCCAAAGAGTTACCCCATGTGTGGGTTGGTAGGTTATGTATAGAGTGGAGAGTGCGGTCACTAAGAAAAGACTGAAGTTCAGATTTCTGAGAAGTGGTTGGAGGGGGAAGGTTAAAGTCACCTACGAGAATGAGGCGATGTTTAGTGGAAAGAGAATCGCCCAAGGTCAAATAATGGTCCTGTGGGACCAGGGTTGGGGGGGGAGCGATAGATGGAGTAGTGGACCGAGTGAGGCTGCACAATAGTAGAGATGATGAATTCAAAAGGGGTACGGGAGGATGTGGCATTAGGGATTTGGGAGTCATTGGAGCTACTTCAAAGGTTTCCCATTCGGGTAGTGATTTATAAACAAGTTCTTTTGTGGTCAAGATCAGCTTATAAGAGTTTTATAACAGCTTCACAACGTTCTTTATTTTGCATCATCATACCTTTAGCAATTCTTCAGGGAAAGCAAGATTCACAGCAAGTTATGCTCCTCTGCTACTGAATAACCTTTTCCAGAAAGGCAGCCTTCTGGCACTCATTTTCTCACTGCATAAGTAACCACATACTGACAAGGATCAGGTCTTATGCAGCTTCTTTCTTGGCTTCAGTGCTGCAGATAGGATTTTGGAGTGAGTATTTTACTCCCAATTCTTCGAATTAGAGAGTAAATCCAATTTCAAGAGGAAAAAAAAATATTTTCCTCCTTCACAAGAGTAAAAAGTGTCCGACAACTATCCAATTAGTGCGTAAAATAAATGTTTGAAAAACAGTGACAAAACTGCTGTATTTCAAAGTGGTTCTAAATTAATTGCACCTGTGGAAGACATTTACCCCCACACAAGAACCTTGTAGATGCATACTACCCAGCTTCCTCTTCATGAGACGTGGGCACAAACTCTGTTAAGAGTTACTACAGAAGCCAGCTAGTTACATCGGGTGATACATAAATCAAGTCCCTCACTCTACCAACATCACGTCTCTGTCTCTCGGGCCTACTGTTGCTACCTGGCACTACCTGCTTGACAGCCACTCTGTTTCTGCTCCATCTCACCTTCCCTTTGCTACTTTGTTTCTCCAGTCTCTCACTTTGAGGCTCTGCCTCTCACCCTTAAGTGTTGCAATGCAACATTTTGCTGTCTGTTTTTCTGTCACTCTGCATCTCCCATCCCTGCATTATATTGGTGCTTTTTCGATCCCATACCGGATATAGCCAGAGTAAGGACATGAGAGAGGAAGAGGGGTTAGATCTGTTTTGTTATTTTCTCGGTTGTGGTTGCTATTCCTTTTGATTATCTTTCCTGCACCATCTCTTATGTTGTTGGCTTTCCCTTCTCTAGTCTTGCTTTTCTATTTCCATCTCTCCCCACCTGCGTTTTATTTTACTGTCTCCAAATGTATTTTGCTCTGCTTCTATCCCTCACTCTTATTGTTCGTTTGTCCTATTTCAACTAGGTTTCCCTTCTCACTTTCTTTGTTGCTGTATCATGTAGCTCATTGCTCTCTCTTCCTGTTTTGGATTGTCTAGTATGTTCTCTGTCCCTTCACCCCTTCCTCCCCCGTCAAACATGTGTTCTTCTGTATTGCTTAGGTTCAGAGTTGCTGTTCCTCTCCTTTGTTTCGGTTTGTCTTTTAACATAGCACCAACAAATATCCAAAAAGCTGAAAATGTCTTTTCTATTTAAAAATCTAGTGCAGCTTTACCATTGGGTGCTCCTTTTTAGATGTGTGCAAACATTTTGACAATTAGGCTGGGAATTATAGAGTCTGCGGTTTGTCTGACCAGATGCAGCACTTGCTTGAATGCAGATGCTTTACCAACACAGTATGCCATTAAAAGTACAAGAGCTCATATGAGATGCGTGTTCTGTGCCATTACAAGCACAGCGGCCCTGAAGAGTTGCGTTCTGAACAATCACAGGTATAGCAGCCCTGAGGAGTGTTCTGAGCCATTAAAAGTATAGCAGTACTCATGGGATGTGCTTCTTTTGGGCCATTACAAATATAGCAGCCCAAATGAGATGCATCTGTTCTGAGCCATCACAGGTATAGCAGCCATGATGATTTTTGTGTTCTGATCCATTACAAGCAAAGCGGCCCTGAAGAGTTGTGTTCTGAGCAATCACTGATATAGCAGCCATGATGATTTTTGTGTTCTGATCCATTACAGGCATAGCAGCCCTGGTGAGTTGTGCGTTATGAGCCATTACAAGTAGAGCATCCTGGATGAAATGTATGTGTTCTGAATCACTGAACATTTAGTAGTCCTTAGTCAACTGTGTTACAATTGAATGTCACCTGCATCTTAAATGCATATCTTGCATGAAGACTCATTAACTCACCTATTAACAGAATGTCAACTAACAGGATACACAATGATTTCTGCAGCAGGATTTTTGACCCCACTGAGCTGCCTTTCCCAACAGGCTGTTGACACTGAAAGGCACAGAGTTAGGGCCCTGGCAGTTCATATGAGGCTTGCCCAACAAATGGCTTGTCAAAAGCTCTAAGCCTGTTTGGTCTATGCTACATTAGTCAGGAGATTCATAATGAGGCTTTGAAAGGAGTTCGAATTTTGGCAGTGGGACTCAGTAATCGGAGATGGGAGCAGCAGAAGTTTTGAAAAGCGCAAGACAGAGTAGAAGGGATTGAAGTATATGACAGCAATGGCATCTTCTAACACTGTCTGAGTTTTGTTGGAAGTGCTCAGACATTTGTTCTTGCTCTGTACTTTAGCTCGCTGCAGAAAACACAGGTTTGTGCTTTCTTAACAGCAGCTCTGTTAAAAAATTCAGGTACTGGCCTAAAACATTGCATCATGCCCACATTTCTTAGCAGAACCTGCTGAATATTTGGCATTGTGCCATGACATGTCTACGGTATAGCATCTCTGTTGATAAATTAATTGTTTAAGACAATTTTCGTTTTACACAAATACTACCCGTGTCCTAAAGCAAATTGAAAAGCATATTCATGATTCAAGATGCTTTAATAACACTGTTCAACCGCCTGCTTTTTGTGGGTTACAAAGTGAACAAAACACAGATTACCTTTTACATCACTCAGAAAGTATTATCTTGATAGAATCATTAACAGAGGAGAGTGTTAAAAAGATTAAACAGACGGACTCTTCCCAGATGCATCTTTCAAGGAACTGTGTTGATTACTAAAGTAAAGAGTGAATTTGCAAGCTGCTGCTAGCCAGGCTGTCACCAGTCCGCTCCATGATTTATGGGGGAGCTGCCATAAATAGCCTGTGTAAGCGGTATGCAAGGAAGAATTAAAAGGGCCATATTGACAAGATTTCTGTGCGTAAAAAGGCCTGGATCGCACCTCATCTGGAGAGCTGCTTGGCTTTGGCAATGTGGGTTTATACCATCTTTTGTTACATGCTTCTTAAAATATGGACAAGTTTCACAATCTTTGGACTTTAATTAGTCCCAGTCTACCTTTGGCAATATCCGTTGGATTTGAATTGCCTTGCTTTTGGTTTCTCTTGGCTTGGGCAATGGTTGTGTGCATTAGCTTCCAAAACTATTGCCCCCTCGGGTTGCTGGGTTCTGAAAAAAACTCATGCTTAAAGTCAGTCATTTGGCTTTGACAAATACTGTTTTTCGCTGTTTTCCGATAGTTCGGTATTCAAATTTACTTTTAGTATTACTTCCACTCTTACTCGAGTGTTCGCTACTTGGCAAACGCCTACCTTGAGCACGCAGTCTCAGAGTGCTCCAGGTCACAATCAGCTTGTGAACTCACCTGGTAAGGCATGCACGTCAGATCCCCTCACTGCTCCCCCTCACTGCTCACAGGAGCTCTGCTTCCGTGGCTCCTTGCGACCCAGCAAACTGCTTCTCCTGGTCCGCCGTCACCTGGCCACATTTCAAAAAGGAGCTTACTTTTTTTCAGGTGGCTCGCTAGTGCTCACCGACCACCGGAGACAGCCTCCTGGGAAGGAAAGCTTCCCTCACTTCTGCTTCCCGCTGTGCGACCTCTGCACTTAGATTCTGGAGGAACAGACCCTCTCAGTACTGACTACTGTCTTCTGCTGAACATGGGGCCAGCATCTTCTCCCTTCTCCAGTTTCTGCATCAGCTACATACACTGTTCATACCGATCTTCTGGCTCAACAATGGCCTGCACCCGAGGGGGCCTTTTAAGCCTCACAGTAATTTCTATTAAAACTCTCACCACTCCTGCAGCATTGTTCCTCTTTAGCCCTCTTCTTTGACCCAGTACTTCAGGAATTATGGGACTTGAAGTCCATAATGGTTTTTTCTAGCTTAATTCTTTCTTAAGCTCATTTCTGTTCCTCACAATATTCTTTAAATAGAAGGATCATTCACCAGACTTAATTGTAAAGAGGAATACAGTTCTTTAGAGTTTAAATTATTATTCACAGACTTCCCTTCACTGTACCTTTGGGAGTTTGTTTTTCTTTTTGCTTTCTAAGGTTTTGGAAGGGTTTTGTTTCTCCCAATGTCTAGGGATTTGGCATTGTTTTTATCCAAATTTAGATGTTTAACTTGTGGCACACAAAGACGGTTATGACAACAAGCCATTACAAACATTGGTATAGAGAGAGGTCTTCCTTAGAGGATAATACCGCGTCTCACCCCACAAAGTTCTCTCATTCCACTGTGCCCTATCTCCTCCCAGGCGATCCTCCTGCAGAACACCACTTCCAAGGTCAGTAAAGGGAAGTCTGCCTTTCCGTGGCAACCTGGGAGGAGACTTTAGGCAGGGGTTTAGTGAGGGATTCATCACCACCTTTGGTCATAAATTGGGGTGCGTTATGAGAACCGCCTTTTCCCTGTACAAGATAATAGAAGGTGGTTCTGCACAAAGCACATGAAGCTCACTTATCCGGCAGGCCTGGGTGACAGCAACCAAAAAGACCACCTTCAATAACCATTGACAATTTGTGTTGAAACAGTTTTCACATGAGCGTCAACAGAACCACATTGATGTCCCAGTGGTTGTGCGTTATTCTCCTTGGTAGGTATTCTCTGTAGACTGTTAAAATGTCTTCAAATTATTTGATTTGATAATGACAGTGTCCGCAGTTAGTTCTAATATGCCCCTATTTCTGCCTAATAGGTTATACACGAGACCACAGACACACCACCTTCCACTAATTGTGATCTTATCTAGGCTTGCCTGCAGTGGGTTTTTGTCATTACCTAAACACCGGTGGCAAAAACACCTCAATTTACTGGAGTACTGTGACCTGGTGGAATCTTTCCTAGTGGCCCTAATGCTCCCAATGGTCTTTTGAGAGGGTCCCAGGTGACTGTAACCTACGTCCTGTAATGATCCTTCAGATGGCGCCACTTCTTCCCAGGGGAGAGGGGGAGACTCTTTCCAGAAGGCTAGGGAGGTAAGGCTGCTAACCAATAGTTCCCCTAGGGGTTGTCAAATGAGGGAGGACCTCATAAGGAGGAACTCCCCGTCGGGGATAAGGATGAGCGTTTGGGATACGGCACCTTTAACTCCAAACCACAAGGGATAATAATACCCAACTCTTCCTTGCACATGAAACAAATCAGAGACAAGGTGTTACTGTAATGTGTCACACAGTCTCCCTGCGATAAGGACTGGGACGAAGCAGAAACCAAGAATGCTACAGTCAAGCAGGAAGCGTATTCAACAAGCTGCTCTCAATCGGACTGATGTTATGCTAGGGAATTCCCTGCCACTTATGACAAACAGTAAAGACGGAGAACCACCTCTGCAGAGAGCTACCGCCAGGAGGAGAGTCCACAAGCAAGCACACCACAAAAAGCCTGTGAGTTGGAAACCGTGGTGGTGTGACCTGTAGTGGATGGATCGTGCGATCCAAGAACACCACCCTGACCATTGTTATTAGCCTTTGGCGGAGCCGCATTGGCGATTGCATGGATGTATGAAAAACTTTGGTAGTGGCGAGACCTGTAATGGGTGGACAGTTTAGTCCGAAACCTGCGCCCTAAGTGCAAATCATAATGGACCACAAAGTCAAGCGTGCCGAACAAGAGTAGAAGAGAATGACGGACCGCAAAGTCGAGTGGACTGAAGAAGAGAGTGACAGGCCGCAAAGTTTAGCCGGCCGAAGGAGAGTGGAAGAAGAAAGAAGATCACACCTGTGACCCCTAGCAAAACCGGTGAAGAATTCCCTGAAAGAAGGTAAAGGGAACAGTGCTAAGTCTGGGAGGGGGCCGGGAGAAATTATTAATTGGAAACAGACAGAAGAACTAAGCCATTTTGTGCAGCAATTCCCTGCTCAGTTCCACAAGACTGTGATATGGAGTAGTTGCGACAGACTCGGGGAGCCTCTGCTGCGTCACAGTGGGGCCAAGTTGAAGGACAGTGTTCAAGTAATGAGAACATCAAACCCTTAGAGGGAATTAAACACGTCGATGAAGGATTTAAAACTGAAGTATACGTAAGAGGAATCTGTGTAAGCTGGACATTAGCTTGAAGGGAGCCATTCTCCTACTTTTGTTACAAGAGTGGAACTCAGAACATTACAAGACTTTTACTATCCTGGGTTGTGATAACTCTTTGTTAGCTTAGTTGTTTGTGTTGTAGTGACAGGAATAGTTTCGGAGTTTTGCTAGGATGGAATGTGTCAATGGACGCAACAGATTTCTAGGCCCGAGTTTTAGTTTTGTTGAGGTAGGGAAATCACCTGGGTTAAGATAGCTTTTGCATAACTTTTATCCATAAATTGTTTATGACCAAAACCATGCCTGCGTTTGGGCAGACTCCTCGTTTCAGGTCACCACAGTCCTCCAGGAGCAGGCCATCGAGGAATGATTTGTGCTTGGGTACAAGACCATCCCCCATACTCCGTGAGAAGATCCAACCTCAACAAAGTAAGCACCACAGGGCTTCCAAACTCAGTGCCTTCTGATTGGAGTAGAACCACCTCTTGGGCCAGTTCGTTGAAATCCACATTAGATGGCTTTTGCTGGCGCGCTTCAATTTGTGAAGAGAACTAGAGGGACTGGTGGAAAGAGCCAGCCATCTCAAGGGAGGAGAAAGACATCTACTGACAACATTGTTTTACCACCACTGTTTAAATGTTAATACTACAGCTCAGTACTTTGAATTGTTAAACAGGCTTCAGCAGGATACACTTCGACCTCTTCAGGCAGGCAAGGCACTCTTCCAGCCTCTTTGCCTCTACTGTCTTCTGCCAGTTTACTTAAGAATATTCCTCACAAGCACTTGGTTCCCCTTCCACAGCTTTGTTTAGACCTTTTCCGCCCATATTCAGCCTGAGAAATGACCCACAAGCTGTAGGGTCACTCTTTCATCTTCAGATATTAAAGCGACACTTGTATCTTACACCGCTTGACTGTTGTCAACTTCACAGTGGAGTTAGATGGTTCTTTAACTCTTGGCAAGGCGAACTTCACTATACAAAAGGGGGTGCCTCTTGGCTTGGGCAATGCTTGTTCTTCTCTCGACTAGACTCTACTTCTTCAAAATGGCATGAATGACACTTCTGTATATAGTATAGGATTCAGTCTTTCAAATGAAAACACAATTGGGCGCAAGCAATCTTTCTTTAATGTAGATTTTTAAGTTTAAAGTTGAAGAAAGAATATTATTTCATTGTAACATTAAAGGATGAACTCTGAATTTCCTTTGGGAAACAATTGGGCATGCATGACCTTCCCCAATGTAGTTTTCACTCTTTGTTACTTGTATATTGTCAGTATTCGGGAATGGTATAGACAACATCCCATTCTTAATTGAGGACACATGACCACTTTGTTAGTCAGCAACAGTGTTTAAAGAGTTCAACAATGGAGTTTAAAGACTTCACGAGAGTATCGGTTCTTTCACAATATACGCAAGTGCTACAATTCCATTGTGAATAAGACTCAAGTATACCCAACAGCTTTCACTCGCTTTAAACAATATGTGAGTTACTTAGGAGCTGGCTACAGTTACCGGCTAGGCTTGCGCTGTATATTTGCATGCCGTGCTTCATTTACTGGCTCCAGGGACATTACTTTTGCGGGTTGCGCTGCACAGCCTCTGCACTTCAGGATTTGGGAGAACCGGACTCTCAGAACATCTGTGCTCCCCCTCCTAGTCAATTGCCTGCCTAGTGTTCCTCCTATACTACTACCACAGCAAGCCTTCCAGCTCCTTCTAGTTCTACTTTCCTGCTGGGGAGTTTTATGCCTCACAGTTTAATGATCATCTTCAGGTGTGGGCTATTAACCTCAATTGCCCGACTACTGCAATGGCTACTAGGCTTAATACTACCTCTGCATGACTCTTCCTCATCTCAGTACCTTAAGGATTCTGGGACATCTAGTTCTTTCCACCAAATTAGATTTGGCCACTTCTACAATTTGACAAATAGCCATCAAAAATGTGTGATTAAGGGGAAAGTTAAATAAGGGGTTAACCCAGTCCTCCTGGTCTGGTCCCCTCGCCCTCCATGTGATCCTCCCGCAGTACACCACCCCCAGGATTGCGATCAGGAAGGGTCTGCCTTTCCCTGGCCACATGAGGAAGGTCCCAACCAGGTTTCTGGGGGGAATCACACTTGACAAGAGAGATCTAAACAGAATCTGTGGGTAATGTGTTAAGAGTAACACAGGAAGCCGTGAGAGCATAAGCGCTTGGTAAGAGGCTGCATGTACATGTTAAACAAAACCGTGAAAATAGGGGAACCCCGAGGGACTCCACATGTCAAGGCTTTGGGTATAGGGCGTAAAGGAGGGAGGGAAAGACTGTTTGATCAGTGAGAAATGAAGAAAACCAGGAAAGAACGGCAAGGCAGTCAAGCAAGACAGCATGGTCGATGGTGTCAAAGGTGGCAGATAAATCAAGTAGCAAAGCACTGATGCCTCCCGAGTAATGCAGCCAAGGCAGATCGTCAACGACAGACCAGCCCCCCCTCAGTGCCACGTTCTGGACAAAAACGGATTGTGAAGCGTGGAAGAAGCAAAATTCCTCAAGAAAGGAACTCGGAAGAGGGCAGACTAAGGCTTCAAGAAGCTTAATAAGAATTTGAAGAAGAAAATGGGACAATTAGCCAGGTTAAGAAAATCTAAAGAAAGCTTTTCCAAAAGTGGAACAACCAATGTGTTTTTCTGAGAAGCTGGGATCTGACCAGTGAGAAAATTATTAACAGCATGTGTGATTAGAGGACCAATCAGGGGAAGACAGCCCTTGAAGATAGAGGAATAGGATCTAAAGGGGATGCTGATTTCAATGTATGCATAGCCACTGGGATTTCCTCGGAAGTATACAGACCAGCAAGGACCAGAAGGAGGGATAATGACCACCACCTGAGGGGCCATAAAACTGAGCCCTGAGAAACCGATGTTTCTTGAATCATCTTCTCAGTGAAATACGAGGAAAGTCAGACTGGGACGAGCGAAAAGGCTCTGATGGAACCGTAGATGGAGAACAAACCATTTTTAAAAGGTCTTTGGGTTAGTTAATAGAGATTTCCAAACAATAGGACAAATGGGCACGCTTAGTCTCAAAAATAGCTTTAAGAAACCTGGATATTTGTTGCAAAACTAATTTAGCAGCAGGATCATAATTCGAGCGCAATTTGACTTGCCTGCCTGCAGGGCAAAGCGCACAAATGTGATCAGTAAACAAGGGCTCCGAAACCCAAGTTTTAGGTTTAAGTGTTTTGAAAGGGGCAAGAAGGAGCGCAGTTACAGTCAGTGCTAGAGAAATGGTATTCAAATCAGGAGTCACAGACCAACAAGCTTCCTGGGGAGTAGAAATATCATCACAGGACAGAAAATGCTAATTCCAGCAAGGAGTAAGGCTTGGATACAGACTTACAAGGGACCAGTTTCCAGGAAAATGGGATAATGGAGTGGCACGACCCGGGCATTGGGAGTGAAGAGTAAACATTGACATCAGATTTAGAAGCAAATGAAAGATTCAGTGTGTTACCTAAACTGAGAGTAGGGCCGCTAACCAGCTGTGAAAGGACGAGTTCATTCATGGCAGAAATAAATGAGACTTAATATCAGCAGGATACTGTGATCCAGATAAGATTTGTAAGTGGGAGTATTTTACTCCCTACTTTTTAAAGTTAGGCGTAAAGTGATTTTTAGAGAGTAAAAATGTAAATTCCCAATGGCAGCATTTTATAAGCAAGTAGAAATATGTTTTAACTGCAAAACGGTTTTTGTAATCATTATTTCTTTGCACCTAGGTATCGATACACATTAAAAGATACAGGATTACTTCTTCCATTCGGGCAGTTATAACAGTTTCTTCCTGTGGTACTACGTGCACTAATGGTCCAAACAGATCTGTGTGAAAGCAAGAGCAAAAAGGACCTACGTGTCGGTTTCCTATTTTTTGTTGGGAGTATTTGCACCCCATTTTTATTTTTGGGGAGTGTTTAGCCATTTTTACGAGTAAAGGTAGCTGATACACCCCGTATCTCTAGCGCTGCCAGAATCATCAACTTTAAGATTAAAAAATCACCAGCAAACAAGAGTTGTAAATCGGCTGCTAATTCTAGAAAAGAGACAAATTGGAGTCTAACCCTGAAAGACAATTAAAAAATGAATGGACAGGGTTGAGGAAATATTAAAGCGGGCAAACAATGCCTTCATTTAAATATTATGATTAGGAGTCTAAGTCCCAGTAAAATGAGAATTAAAAATAAAAGAAGCCACTCCGCTAGAAGGGCGGGGTTGGGGGGTGTACGGTCCACATGGAGAATGCCAACGTTGGTGGGCAAGAGCTGAACAAGCCTCACAGAACCAAGTTTCAGTGACGCCCAAAATATCAGGACGATGGTCAAGTAGTATATCATGGCAATGGTTGGCATGTACAACGAGTGAGCTGGAATTGAGGTGAAAACATTTAAAAAAATCCAAGGGAGGAGGAAGAAAAGAGACATCCTCACTAGTGGAAGAGAAACCCATAGGTAAATTAGTGGAAGATGGGGCGAGCTGCGAAAACTGGTTACACGAATAAACAGGAGTACGAATATTCCTTGACAAGACCGGAGGCAAGCATTATGCTTCTTCTACTTTGATCTGCTTAACAGCTTTTTAAATTTTCATCTTTTAATATAATATATGTATTTTTTTTTAAAGTGCCCAACTGGCATAAAAACAAAGAAACAATAAATAAACATGAATAGAAAAAGAAGTGGATCAACTACGTTTCCCATGATTCCCTGACAGGCCAGTAGTCGAAGCCTCAATCCTGTCCACCAATGAGGGCTCCTGCTCTAGTATAAGTCTATCTGTCTAGGTGCCTTCCTCTTCTTTTTTGCTGCTTTCGACAGCTAAGTACCCAATTGTTTGACATTATTGTAATATTGGTTTTGAGCATGATAAATTATTCCTAACGCGCAGCGTACTTGTCGCGGCGCGCACAGACGAATCTATTATAACTAAACTACATTTAAATCATATTTAGATTATATGCTATATTTAAATTATATTTAAATAATTTCACCGAACGCCGTCCAAACGCGGTCAGAGTTTCGGGTTTGTTCTAGCATTCCTAAATGCGGCCCACAAGCGATCTCGCTTACTCTAGGGCCGGATAATTCATTGCGTAGGCTCAAACGTTCCTGCGGCCCGAGAGAGTTTATTTGGCCTGACAGGAACGTTACGCGTTTTCCGGAAGCCTGCGCATGAGGCTCTGATTGCCTAACGTTCCACTCGAGAACGAAGCAACATATCACGCCGCTCCGGAGAGCATTTTACAGCATATCACGGCATTCTACAGCATTCTCCTCCAATTTTCATAGCGTTTCCAAAGGCAAGCAGAGGCTGAATTAGATTAGAGTTTAAGGCAAAAAGATTTTTTTTTTTTTCTTCCACACACAAGAGACACTGGGAATCGCTCGACCTAGCGCTGCTGTGCAAGCAGGTCGAATCAGCAGAGCCCCAAGGGCTGCAGCTGCACCTCCCGGTTATACTTACATAGCTATGGCCTCTGACAGACCAGTGGAGTACTGGTATGAATATAGTGACCCGGAGCCCGGGTTTCTAGAGGAGATGATCGACCTCTCCCAAAGCTTTAAGAGAGTTCTGGGAGATTCTGTGGTAAAAGCAGTAGCCCAGGGAGTACAGCCTATAAAGGACAGGTTACAGGTCCTGGAGGAGATATTAGGCACCAGAGCTGGCTTGCAAGTTGACCCAGGTGAGGGGACCTCCACTATACAGCCTCTAGACAATACCTCAAGGGGGAGTAAAGTCGCCCGGAAGAGAAAGAAGCACTCTTCTACCCCCCCCCAGGCTCAGATACGGGCAAGAATGAAAGGCCCCAGGAGGCTGTTGATGCGTTCAATAGACTTAAGAGTGCTTTCTTATCAAAAACATCAGCTGTGCCCAGCCTTGTACCACCTACCCCAAGGGCAGATAATATAGGGGGATGCTCTTTCATCCTCGGAGGAATTTGGCCAAGAGGAAGGACAGGAGGAGGAGGTCAACAGCCTCAATAAAGAGGAGATTAGAGCCAGTCATCAAAGCCAGCTTAGTGGAGAGTACCCCAGATGAGGACACAGACATGTTCGAACCGGATGACATCAGGCATCCCGGGTCCACAGAGTGGACCCCATCTCCAAGAGTGGCAGTTTACATGTCCCAGAAGATTAGAAAACCATTGGAGAAGGAGACCAGATTCCACCTCAGAGTGGAATGCCCCAGGCCAGAACTCTCAGGCAAGGTGGCCGATACTCCGGAACTGGACCCTAAGATGCTCACCTTTGTTACAAAAGCTAATAAGGATGCACGGAGGGGCATGGATAGAGCATGGAAGGGCCTTTGCTAAGATCATGGCCTGGCGGAAAGGTCTAAAGACACAGGAGAGCCGGTGGAAGTTTTTGTTTACTACAGCTGGCTGGCTTTTCCTTCATTACTGCCGCAAAAGCAAAAGCGAGCACAGGTGGGCATCTATTTCACAAAACGGATGCTCCCATGTGCTTGCTTATGTAAATTTTGAGCTTCAATTGCTCAAAATTTTACATAGGGACTTAAGAAAAAGAAGTGCTAATATTTTTTTTTATTATTGCCCATCTTTTTGGCCAATAACATTTTTTGGGCGAACCATTCCTTTAAGGGGTAAAAGTGAGCAAGCCCACAATGACGAAATACTCGTCCCTCTGGGACGTTAATAAGATACTCTATTTATTTGAACAATGGCCAAGAAACTACCCCTTATCAAAAAGACAGCTGTCGGGAAAATTAGCTACATTGCTATGCCTAGTATCTTGTAGAAGAGTGTCAGATGTCAGAGCGCTGGAGATCGATAGGAAGATCTTTTATCCAGAGGTAGTGGCGTTTAATTTAGCGCAGCGTACTAAGACCAGTTCCACAATTATTACTTATCCTTACTTCCCTGACAATAGCAAGCTCTGCGTAGCACAGTGCATAAAAGCATATGAGGCGGCGACAGCGGAAATGAAACCTATAAATGTAACTCAGCTTCTGATAGCGCGCAGAAAACCATATAAGGCAGTTGCCCCAGCTACTATCGCAAGATGGGTGAGAGAAGTGATGACATGGCAGGAATAGATATTTCTGTGTTCGGAGCTCACTCGGCCAGAGGAGCGATGGCTTCGAGCTTTTGCAGCCGGAGTTCTGCTGTAGGGGATCATGAAAGCAGCAGACTGGTCCAGTGATTCGGTTTTCAGAGCCTTCTATTTTAAGCCAGTCCCGAATATTGCAGCAGCAGTAGTACAAACCTTTGAACAAGCATAATGCTCGCCTCCGTTCTCGTCATAGAATGAAGATTGCCCAAGCGCATAGCGCAGGAAGTCTTGATTCGATTAAAGACACAGAGGTGAGCATTATCCCTCCCTATGGGAATTCGGATGTATGCAACAATCTATGTTGTTATAACAGAAATGATCTGTGCAGAATTTTTAAATATTTTAGGTTGTCATAACAGGAATCATCTGTGCAAAGTTTTAAACTATTTTATGGACTGCACCGAATTTGACTCCCTTACACAATTTTTTTGGGTTTTTGTGCATGTATACAAAACAAACAATATCCAATCAAGACAAAGAAAATAAAGAACAAAATTGAACACAACACTAAAACATAAATTGCATACATTTGGAAAAAGGGGGGGTAATGCGCATGAAAACTGAGATTCGTCCGGGCGCACACGCACATCCACTGCGGGTAGACACATTTACAAAACCAGTTGTATTATTGTCCGGCTTCACAACTGGTTGATGGTGAGGCAGTTCTTTGTGTTAAAGTCCTGGCTTGATGGCAAGGCTACGTAACGCAGTTCATTCGCCCAAGCACCGCTTGCTCATAGTGATTGTTCGCATTTTCCCTATATTTTATCGCCTTGCCAGGGCAGCCCCTCGCTTGGTATACTCGACGTTCCTTCAGACTGACCGCATCCACGTCCGTGGACCATTGTCCATAGCTTGGGCAGATTTCAGACCCCCACAATTGTGCAATATTACGTTTGGCAATCCCTGCGGATGTTGACAGCAACAGTCTTTCGAAGCGGGATAGTTCTCCTTCCTCTTCAATACCCAAGAGGAATAGTTTGGGGTCATTAGGTATCGGGCGTCCTATGACCCTCGATAGTCTTTCAGCACATTTCCCCCAAAAGTATTGTATGTGCGTACACTGCCACAGGATGTGGTAGAAGGTGCCCTCTTCCTGTTTACAGCGCAGACATTTGGGATCGGTTGCTTTCCCCCAGTTATACAATGTTAGGCGCGGGTAGTATATTCTGTGGAGGATCTTTAGTTGAAGAAGTCTGATACTGGCCGAGATTGCTATATCCCTGGGGTGCATCAGGGCCGAAATCCAGTCCTCAGGAAGTATTGGGCCGACATCTCCTTCCCATTTCAGCTTTAGGTTCGATAGCTCTGTCATGGCAAAAGCGGAAATGGCTATGTACATTGTGGAAGTGACTTTGTTTTCTACCCTGTCTGCAACTATGTTTCGCTCTATAGGTGTTCATACCGGCATGTCTGTCAATTGATCCCTTTGGGTTTAGAGGGCATGGTGTAACTGTTCATAATGGTAGTGTTCGGTAACTGGGAGGATATATTGGGTAGAGAACTCGACAAATGGAATGAACTGATTATTCACAAATATTTGTTGTAGAGTGTGTATATCGGCTGAGGCCCAACTGGGCCATTTCGGGACTCTACTGAGACCTGTGAGATGGGCGTTGTTCCAAATAGGCTGGACTGGGGTGATTTTCTTATCCCAGCCAATATATTTGTGAGAGTCTTTCTATATTTGTGCTGTCTGTGCTACTATCGAGCGCTCGGGAGGGCGACATTGTTTCCCATAGAGACTTTCGAGTGGGGACACATCCTGCCTGGCGTTTATTTCCGCTCGTATATGCGGGAGTCTGGGGTTGCCATGTAGAATGTCATTGACTGTCGCCATTTGGGCCACCCAATAATAAACTTGGATGTTGGGGAGACCTATCCTCCCCTTCCCAGACTGAGCGTTGCAGGGTTTTGAGGGCTATCCTCGGGTGTTTCCCTCCTCACAGCAGCCTGTGTGTTGTTCCATCTATTTTGCGGAATTCTTCCGCAGGGATATGAAGGGGGGCATTTTGAAGGATGTATAGGAATCGGGGTAGGGTTAACATCTTGAAGAGCGCTGCTCTGCCTAGTAATGTCCGTGGTAATGCCTCCCAGTGAACCACATCTTGTTCGAATTTCCTCATTATTGGGTATAGGTTTTGGGGTATATAAGTGTTGAGGGCGTTGGTGATGATGATGCCTAAATATCTTAATTGTGTAAGATCAATCTGGTAGGGGGAGCCTTGTAGTGGTACACAGTCCACACCCTTCACAGGGAAGAGCACCGATTTGAGCCAGTTCACCCTGAGGCCGTAAAAGGTTCCGTAGTTTCTTAGGATAGCAGTGACTATGGGGCCTGAGATCGCCAGGTCACCTATGTATATCAGGAGGTCATCTGCATAGAGGCATATCTTGTCCTCCCACTCCAAGTTCCATAGAAAGCCTGATCATGTGTCTGTGTCTCGCAGGATGACTGCCAGTGGCTCGATTATTAGGGCAAACAGCATTGCCGAGAGGGGACATCCTTGCCTAGTGCCCTTCCCCAATCGGAAGACATGCGAGAGCCAACCATTCACCTCCGCCAGGGGATCCTTATATAGAAGCTGGACCCATTTTATAAATGGTTCACCAAAGTTCATTTTCTTCATAATTGCCCACAATGCCTCCCAGTATACCGAATCAAAGGCCTTTTCGAAGTCTATGGCCAGCAGTGCCGCTGAGTGTTGGAGGGTAGGCGCTCTTTCCAAGGCCAGATGCAGCCTTCGGTTATTCATTCTGGTTGACCTGTTGGGCATAAAGCCGCATTGGTCCGGGTGGATCAGCTCTGTGATGGCCGTTTGGAGTCTGTTCGCCAGTACCTGGGCCAGTATTTTCGCTTCCGTATTGATTAGTGATATGGGCCTGTAGGAGCCGCATTCCTCCGGATGGTTGTTTTCTTTTGGGATCACGATTATCGTGGCTTTTCAGAGGTCTGGCGGGAGCACGCCTTTCATTAAGGAGTCTTCAAACAGATCGAGTAGGTGCATAGGTAATTCTAAATGGCTCAGACGTTTCCAAATATCCACCGGGAAGCCATTGGGGCCTGGGGTTTTGCCGGCCTGGAGTTGTGTTATGGCTGTCAAGATCTCCTCTTCCATCATTCTACCGTCCAGCAACTCAGCTTGTTCCACAGTGAGGAAGGGTAGATCGATATCGTCTAGTATGGAGCTATTCGGGTATTGGTGGGTGGCGCATAGAGTCCTTCATAGAAGTCTGCAAAGCATTCCGCTATTTCCGCGTCAGTGGAGACTATTCTGGCTTCTCTCGTTTTGATGCTTTTTACTATACGTTGGCCGTCCTCTCGTTTTTCCAACCATGCAAGCATTCTGCCTGCTTTTTCCCCTGTTTCATATAGACGTGCTTTCATGGCACTATGTGCTTTATGGGCACAATCCAGCGATAGATTATGTAGCTTCTTCTGCGCCAACATTAGGGCTCTATGTGTCTAGGGTTGTCTTTGGAGGCATGTTCTGTTTCCCTGGTCATAACTTTCTTTTCAGCTTTGATGATCGATTTGTGTTGCATCTTCTTCTTGGCGGAGGTCAATGATATGATCTCACCTCGCAGGACTGGTTTGTACGCTTCCCACAGGATGGAGGGGTCATCTGTCGAGCTTGCATTCAGCTCGAAGTATTCGGAGGTGGCGGTTTCCATTTTTTCTTGTAGTTCTGGGAACCCCAGGTAATAGGAGTTGAGACGCCAGGTGGGCGGCGGACACGGTCTCTCAGTCTCCAGCTCCACTAGCAGTGGAGAGTGATCGGATATGCCTCTTGGAAAGAAGGAAGCATTACAGGCCTTATGAATGTTCTGGGATGGAAGAAAGATATAGTCTATCCTGGACATTGAGGCATGCGCTCCTGAGTGGAAGGAGTATTCACGTTCTTCTCCATGCAATTCGCGCCACGTATCTCGGAGCCCCAGTGCGGATGCAAAGGCAGCAAGTCTGGTGATCGTGTTGGGGTTTCTGGTCCGAAGGCGTGTACGGCCAAAGGCATTGTTCATTACTTCATTGAAGTCCCCTCCTATTATACATGTATCTGCCATTCCCGCCGCCAGGATAGGGGTAATGTCGGCTAGCAAAGTGTTGAGAAGGGCTGGTGGGGAGTAGATCGCCGTTATCGTCAGGGTTTGATTCCATAGTGAAGCTTGCAGGTGTATGTTTCGCCCACCTGTGTCACGTATTACTTTTTTGACTTCAAGCGGTAGTCTCTTGTGGACCAGTACTAGCACTCCTCTTGCTCCTGTGGAGAAGCCAGCATGGATCGCTGTATGGTAATTGGATCTCTGGAACAGTTTGCATGTGGTTCCCGCCAGGTGCGTTTCGGTCAAGCGGACTACATCTGGGGAATGTCTGTTTATGTACTGCAGCACTAGTCTTCGTTTGATGCTGGATCCCAGGCCATTCACATTCCAGGTTATGAGCTTTAGGTGCTTGTTATTAGGAGTCGACGCAGATGCCATCAAGTGTTTGAGCGTGTGTTTCCTGGGTGTCCTCCATAGGTCGCATCCGCGCCGCGGACAGTTGGACGAGCTTTACTGCAGCCATTGCCTCTCGTGGTATTCTCATTTTATCATTGTACGCTAAACGTGGAAAAACTTTAACAATTCCAACTCCCCCCTCCCTATACTCCACCCCCAACTGAAGCATCTGTCGTCCCAACATCCAAGTTATAAACCAGTTAATCTTCAACCAGCATGCGCCCGCCCTGCTTTCGTGGCGGCATCCAGTCTGGAGATGTCACCAGTTTGCGAGACACAGCCTACCAGTAGAGGCCTGGTTGTAGAGCACCTTCTCGGGGTACTTCGATTTCTCTTTGTTGTCTCGAGGGGGAGGGGGCGGGTTGCTGATCAGTCGCCAGCCTTGTTGTGCCATGTGATTCGGGTTTGCATTGTCCAAGGTGGGTTGTTTGGCTCACTTCAGTCGATCGTTTTTCATTGGAGCTATATTTTGACTAATTGTCTGCTTG